>NC_133324.1:493733925-494041068 GCF_042186555.1 Aquarana catesbeiana | reverse complement strand
TAAACATGGTAAACATGCGCCCCTTTACAGGCATACTATAGACACCCCCCAGCTACAAAATTTAAAGGGATATTACACTTTTATTGTTTGACTTTAAGCATTATTAAAATCACTGCTCCTGAAAAAAACGGCCATTTTAAAAACTTTTTTGCATTGATCCATGTCCCCTGGGGCAGGACCTAGGTCCCCAAACACTTTTTATGACAATAATTTGCATATAAGCCTTTAAAATTAGCACTTTTGATTTCTCCCATAGATTTTTAAAGGGTGTTCCGCGGCATTCGAGTTTGCCGCGAACACCCCAAATTGTTCGCTGTTCGGCGAACTTGCGAACAGCCGATGTTCGAGTCGAACGAAGCTCATCCCTATTCACCAAGACAAAGTGGCTTCTTCAGGAGACTTATGAAGCCATGTATGTTACTGTCACTATGGATTAATAAGAAACATATACAAACTATAGAATCAATTTCACAAGATATGAATCTATATTTATTTTCATACATTTACCAGATTCTATCAGGTGGATGTGAAAAGGCATGAGGATATCACCTTTGGGTGCAGTGTGCTGCAGGCAGCAGTATAGGTCCTCAGGTCTGATGGTGCCCTAGTTTTGTATGTGCCTCCCTCCCTTTAGATAGCATTGCTCTGGGACATCCCACATAGTAACTACTATCGCTCTGTGTCCCGTGATGTACAATAAAGAAAATAGGATTTTTATAACAGTTTACCTGTAAAATCCTTTTCTTGAAGTACATCACGGGACACAGAGGTCCCTCCCCTCTTTTGATACACGTATATTGCTTTACTACAAAAACTGAGGTACTCCCAGTAATGGGAGGGGTTATATAGGGAGTGAACTTCATGTCTTAGGGTGTGCCAGTGTCCGTCACCTAAAGGTGGCCTATATAACCCACATAGTAACTACTATGGCTTTGTGTCCAGTGATGTACTCCAAGAAAAGGATTTTACAGGTAAGCTTTTATAAAAATCCTATTTTTGCATGCAGATATCTGTTGCTTAGCAAGCATTTTGGAGGTGAATCTGAATGTGGATATCATATGCAGCAGTAAAATCTTCCTATCTGTTCCCGCTAGTTTCCTTATAACTAGGTGGGTATTAACATCAAGACATACAAATGTGTGTACCAATGATGAGGGTGGTTGTTTTGAGTCCTTTCCTATGTTTCATTTATGCTATGTTTATTGCCTAGGCCCCACAGTTGGGTGTACTCCTTCTATGACACACCAGTGCTCCACAGTGCGGTGCAAAAGAGTCTTTTCCATTTGAATTAAACTGTACCTCTATCCAGTTTGAGACTATGCCTACTAGATGATCTGTTTCAATTGTAATGTTTTGTAAATGTAATATATACATATATATATATATATATATATATATATATATATATATATATATATATACATACAGTATTTTACAAAAGTGAGTACACCCCTCACATTTTTGTAAATATTTTATTATATCTTTTCATGTGACAACACTGAAGAAATGACACTTTGCTACAATGTAAAGTAGTGAGTGTACAGCTTGTATAACAGTGTAAATGAGCTGTCCCCTCAAAATAACTTAACACACAGCCAATAATGTCTAAACTGCTGGCAACAAAAGTGAGTACACCCCTAAGTAAAAATGTCCAAGGTCTCAGGTGTGAATGGGGAGAAGGTGTGTTAAATTTGGTGTTATCGCTCTCACTCTCTCATACTGGTCGCTGGAATTTCAACATGGCACCTCATGGCAAAGAACTCTCTGAGAAAATGAAAAAAAAATTGTTGCTCTACATAAAGATGGCCTAGGCCAGTGGTGGCGAACCTTGGCACCCCAGATGTTTTGAAACTACATTTCCCATGATGCTCATGCTCTCTACAGTGTTGTTGAGCATCATGGGAAATGTAGTTCCAAAACATCTGGGGTGCCAAGGTTCGCCATCAATGGCCTAGGCTATAAGAAGATTGCCAAGACCCTGAAACTGAGCTGCAGCACTGTGGTCAAGACCATACAGTGGTTTAACAGGACAGGTTCCACTCAGAACAGGCCTCGCTATGGTCGACCAAAGACGTTGAGTGCACATGCTCAGCATCATATCCAGAGATTGTCTTTGGGAAATAGATGTATGAGTGTTGACAGCGTTGCTGCAGAGGTTGAAGGGGAAGGGGGGTCAGCCTGTCAGTGCTCAGACCATACATCGCATACTGCATCAAATTGGTCTGCATGGCTGTCCTCCTAGAAGGAAGCCTTTTCTAAAGATTATGCACAAGAAAGCCCGCAAACTAGTACTAGAACCATGTCCTGTGGTCTGATCAGACCAAGATGAACTTATTTGGTTCAGATGGTGTCAAGCGTGTGTGGCGGCAACCAGGTGAGGAGTACAAAAACAAGTGTGATACCTCACATGCATGGTGCAATTGCTGTTTACATATGATGCCAGACTGACGCTTGGGTTCGCCTTTGCGCGAGAGCAGAGGGGGACAGGGATGCTTTTTTTTTTTTTTTTTTTTACAATAAAAATACAAAAGTGTGGCGCTAAATTTTACGTGAAAAATGAATATACAAATACAGTGACTACAAATCAGATAATACGGTATGAACCGAAAAAGATACGTGAGTATACAGATTAGTGAATATATAATGACAATCAATATACATGTATTGAACAAAATATATAAAAAACGTGAAATATAAAGTCCCAATATATGTGCAAATAGGCAAAAAAAGTCTGTAATAATGGTGAAAAGATAATAATAACCAGGTGTCTCCTGAGCATGCAGGGGGATGGTTCAGAGCCGGCACCTTGGTATGTAAATAAACCGTAGAGAAACCAGAAGTGCACAGAGGATTGATGTCGGTGTCAGGACCATCACCAGAAACCAAGGAGGCTTACCAGAAGATGTGGCCTGAAAAGGCGTATGCCATACAGGTCAAAAAGGCTTGATGACCAACAGGTCTAGGCATATAATCTGGTCGGATGTCATCAGGTAAGGAGGGAAGAGGATCAGCACGGCTTCCTCAGCAGTGGATGCACCGTAAACCAGATAATTGGTGTGGATAACATGTGAGGGAAAAAACACTCACATAGCGTAATAACGTTTGAACTTGGATTTATTAAAATAAAAGGAAAACAAACTCACATTTTCAGAAGATAAAAACAGCATATAATCTTGCAGCGGTAGTTATGAGGGGTCCACCCGACATGTTTCAACTAAAAAGTCATCATCTGGGGTGTGGACCCCCTCATCCCACCGCTCTATATATAGATAAATGATGAATGGTGACCCCCACTGGAAATGACCAAAACCGGAAGTGCTTCTGACGACTTTTATTTCCGGTTCAGGGGGTATAAGTGCACCAAATTAGACCATGTAAATAATCAACAGCTATGTTTAATTAAAATGAAATGGATCTAAAATAAACAATAAGAGACAAAAGAGCTTGAATGGCTTGGATTGGGGCCGGTATGCGACCCGGAACCAAGCCTCACTTTCGTTTTCTCCAAAGCAAATGGGTGGAAGCGCAGTGATGACACCGCGCTGCACCTCCTGAGCCAAGCCTCGCTGTCGTGTTGCGCAATGACGTCATACGCGAAACACGGCAACGTCGGGTGTTTCGCGTATGACGTCATTGCGCAACACGACAGCGAGGCTTGGCTCAGGAGGTGCAGCGCGGTGTCATCACTGGTTTCGGTCATTTCCAGTGGGGGTCACCATTAATCATTTATCTATATATAGAGCGGTGGGATGAGGGGGTCCACACCCCAGATGATGACTGTTTAGTTGAAACATGTCGGGTGGACCCCTCATAACTACCGCTGCAAGATTATATGCTGTTTTTATCTTCTGAAAATGTGAGTTTGTTTTCCTTTTATTTTAATAAATCCAAGTTCAAACGTTAATACGCTATATTACACCTGTTGGTCATCAAGCCTTTTTGACCTGTATGGCATACGCCATTTCAGGCCACATCTTCTGGTAAGCCTCCTTGGTTTCTGGTGATGGTCCTGACACCGACATCAATCCTCTGTGCACTTCCGGTTTCTTTTACGGTTTATTTACATACCAAGGTGCCGGCTCTGAACCATCCCCCTGCATGCTCAGGAGACACCTGGTTATTATTATCTTTTCACCATTATTACAGACTTTTTTTGCCTATTTGCACATATATTGGGACTTTATATTTCACGTTTTTTATATATTTTGTTCAATACATGTATATTGATTGTCATTATATATTCACTAATCTGTATACTCACGTATCTTTTTCGGTTCATACCGTATTATCTGATTTGTAGTCACTGTATTTGTATATTCATTTTTCGCGTAAAATTTAGCGCCACACTTTTGTATTTTTATTGTTAGTTTTGATCCTGAGTCTACGGGTGTGTTGGCTGCTGTTTGTCACCTTTAGCGCAGCGCTGTACTTAATCTCTGTATATCCATTTTTTTTTTTTTTAATTAGTTATTTTGCTTTTTTTATTTTATTTTTAAAATGTTCCTTTCATTTTTTTAATCATTTTTATTGTTATCTCAGGGAATGTAAATATCCCCTATTATAGCAATAGATAGTGACAGGTACTCTTTTTTGAAACAATTGGGGTCTATTTGACCCTAGATCTCTCCTCTGCCTTCAAAGCATCTGACCACACCAAGATCGGTGTGATAAAATGCTTTCCCAATGGCGCTGTTTATATCCGGCGAAATCTAAGTCATGAAATGCTCTTAGCTTCCGGTTTCTTAGGCCATAGAGATGATTGGAGCCATTCTGGTCTCTGATCAGCTCTATGGTCAGCTGGTGGAACCACCGGCTGCATTCTCAGGTTCCCTGTTGGGACAGGAGAGCCAGAGAAAACCATGGAAGACGGTGGGAGGGGGGGGACATTCCCTCCCACCGCTTGTAAAAGCAGTCTAGAGGCTAATTAGCTGATAAGATTGCTTTTACATGAAAGCCGACCGCTGGCTGAAAAGAATGATACCAAGATGATACCTAAACCCGCAGGCATCATTCTGGTATAACCACTCAAAGCCCAGCTACATACCAGTATGTTGCTGGTCCTTGTTGGGCATATATTGTAATCTTTTTGTTCATGCAGCCTGTGGGCTGAATGAAAAAAAGAGATTGATCGGTCGGTATGCCCACCATTAGAATACCTCCCTTCATCCACCCACTTCTAATTAAGGGCATACATGCACCATTTTGTTTTTAACTGTGGTGGTGAAATCACCTCCTACAGCGCTGGAGTCACGGCTTTATGTATCGTGGGAGCAAACGCTGTTGCTGTCAAGATAAATAAATCTGCCGAATGGCGTACCTGCTAAGCAAATGATGGTTAACAATAAAACAAAGTAACATTACAGTATAACAGTAAGACTTACCATACCTGCAAAGCAAATACAAAAAAAAAACAGTAAAAAATAAAACATTTTTAACAGAACCTGTGTCCTCCACCCCTGCTGCCCCCATGCTTCGGCATATATGCTCTTTTTTTTAACTGTGGTGGTGAATTCACCTCCGACAGCACTGGAGTCACGGCTTTATGTATCGTGGGAGCAAACGCTGTTGCTGTCAAGATGAATGAATCTGCGCTGCAGCTGAATGGCGTACCTGCTAAGCAAATGATGGTTAATAATAAAACAAAGTAACATTACAGTATAACAGTAAGACATATCATACCTGCAAAGCAAATACAAAAAAAACATAGTAAAAAAATAAAACATTTTTTAACGCAACCTGTGTCTAAAATATATATATGCCAAAGCATGGGGGCATCCGCCCCAAAAGTTAGGGGCAAATCGCTCCTCCACCCCTGCTGCCCCCATGCTTCGGCATATATGCTCTTTTTTTTAACTGTGGTGGTGAAATCACCTCCGACAGCGCTGGAGTCACGGCTTTATGTTTCGTGGGAGCAAACGCTGTTGCTGTCAAGATAAATAAATCCACACTGCAGCTGAATGGCATACCTGTTAACAATAAAACACAATAATACATTGCAGAATAGAGTACAGTAAAAAAGAGCAGAACAATAGAGAGAAAATAGAGAGAGAGAGAACAATAAAACGACAACTATTTTTGTTTTTTTTATTCTATATTTTTTTTGTGTTTTTTTTATTTTTTACTTTTTTTTTACACTTTTATTTGTAACTGTAACTGTAATGGTTCAGTTCCAGGTTTGGGTCTCTCAAAATCTGATGGCATCTTGGGAGACCCTGTGAAAGTGTGCCTGGTCTGTGCAATGCTGTACCCTATGCTAATATTCAACTAGTGTATGGTAGCGTTCAAAACATTGACCAATGCAAAGACCAGGATTGTCAGGACAGGAGGGACAAAAATAGTGGGTGTCACGCCTATATCCGCGCTTTCTACAGACACAACATTTTCTTTGGGTCGTTGGGTAGGAGAAGTAGAAATGCCTCTCATGCAGCCGGCTTACTGCATTTGGATTGGGAAGGTGAAGTGGAGCACCGTCTGGAAACAGAAAGACTCTGACGATCTCTTCCTGGAATTTAGGAAAGGATCCAGTCCGTCCTGAAGCTCTGTATAGCACATGAGCGTTTAGCAAAGCCAATTGAAATAAGTATACAGACAGTTTCTTGTACCAGCGTCTGGCCTTATGGGCAATTAGGTATGGCGTCAACAACTGGTTGTTGAGGTCCACCCCTCCCAAACTGAGGTTATATTCGTGGACCCAGAGGGGTTTCTCCACAACACCAGTCGCATAGGAATTTGGACCATCGTGTCTGCATGAAGGGAGGAAAGAACAAAAACATTCTTATTATCCCTCCACTTCACAGCGAGCAAGTTTTTACACTTCAAGCAGGCTCTCTCCCCCAGCCTAAGACGGGATGCTACAAGCCACTGGGGAAAGCCCCAGCGATTAAATCGCACGGTGCCACATGCTCCAATCTGATGATCAAACAAGTGACTAAAAAGTGGCACGCTCGTGTAATAATTATCCACATAAAAAGGTACCCCTTTCCGAATAAGGGTGACACCAAGTCCCACACAATCTTGCCAGCGCTCCCTATGTAGTCAGGGCAGTTTGTCGGCTCTACGTGACTATCAATTCCCTCATAAACCATAAAACTACATGTATAGCCTGTGGTCCTGTCACAGAGCTTATACATCTTGACCCCGTATCTGGCACGCTTGTTGGGAAGATACTGTTTGAATGACAAGCGGCCAGAAAACTTAATCAGGGACTCATCAATCCAGACAACTTGATGGGGAGTAAACAAGTCTGCAAAACGTTGGTTGAAGTGCTTTACGAGGGGCCGAGTTTTGTAGAGACGATCGTAACCAGGGTCTCCACGAGGACGACAGAGTTCATTGTTGTTGAAGTGCATGAACGGCAAAATCTGCTCGTATCGTGCCCTGGCCATGGAAGCAGAGAACACGGGCATATGGTGAATTGGGTCAATGGACCAATATGACCGCAACTCACTCTTTTTAGTTATGCCCATGTTGAGGGATAGGCCCAGAAAGGTCTTAAATTCGGAAACCGTAATTGGTTTCCAATCTCCGGCAAGGGAGGACTGGGGATTAGCGTCGATGTATTGACCAGCATACAAATTGCTTTGGTCCACAATAGATCTATAGAGATCTTCGGTGAAAAACAGCGAATAAAAATCAAGTGACGTAAAATCAACTGTTTCCACCTGAATGCCAGGTTGGCCAGTGAATGAAGGGGTGGGCTCCCAATTAGGATTGGCGAATTCTGCAGGAAGGACACTTTGGGCACAATGGGCCTGTCTTTGTCTTCTTGGTGGCAGCGGGACACTACTTGTGCTTGCCACCTCGCCAGCTTGAACTGCACTTATGGGACTCGCCACTTCACCACGTGTTACTGCAGTGCTGATTTGACTACGACCAGGGAGTACTAGGCCGCTGGTGCTTGCCAGTTCTGAAAGAATAGCGGCGCTAGTACTTCTCTGCTCCATACGAGAGCCCTGTGGTTCTTGCACCTGAACAGCAGAAGAAGATCGAGGTCTGGTACTCCTGACCTTGGCAGGGACCACAACTCCGTCGTCAGAGCTATCTGTCATGGAGCCGCTGTCGTCTACAGGATCGTATTCTGAGCCTGAATCTGACAGATGAGTGACTTCCTCTTCACTATCTGTCATGCTCAGAAACGTGTAGGTCTCTTCACTACTGTACCTTCAATTTGCCATTTTGGGCTCTAAATTTAGTGGTACAGTAGTGAGACTCACAGGTAAAAAAGCTCCTAGACTGTATCAAACGCTACCAAAAAAACTGTTAGCGATCGCAGGGATCAGGCCTGACTCTGCTCACGCTGTAGTTATGTGTTTAGTGTTTTGAAAGTGACAGTGATCGATGGATACTGCACTTGGGTGGGCTGGGCTAGGTGGAGGGGTAAAACGCAGGTGCTAGCAGGTATCTGGGCTGATCTTGCTAACACTCAGTTTTTGGGAACCCTAAACTGCTGGGGACGCTAGTATAGATCTGATCAGATCAGATATTGATCTGTTCAGATACTATACCACTAAGGGAGGTGTATGCTGCGTGCGTGGGTGTTAGCGCTACTGGCACTAATCTGACGCTGGCTGGGGTGACGCAGACCCTATCTGACACTAAAACCTAACTGATATCACCCGCCGGACGATCAGGGGGTTAAACCTTTATTGGGTAATAAACGGCGGGTATAAAAAACAAACTAACCAGCGTCACCCGTAACACTTATACGGTGATCACTGGTGAAAGGGTTAACTAGGGGGCAATAAGGGGGTTAAAACCTTTATTAGGTAGTATATAGGGGTACCTGACGCTATAAAAAGCTGACGGTGAACCTAAATACTTACCTGGCAAACTAGCGACACCTGTGACACTTATACGGCGAAAAGAAAAAAGATTGCTTAGTGACACTGGCGACAAGCAAAGAAGGGGTTAACTGGGGGGGGGTGATCAAGGGGTTAAACCTTTATTAGGGGGGTTAGGGGGGTACAATGCAGTAATCAGTAAAAAAATAAAAACTGCTATTGGTGTCACTGTGACAGGGGGTGCAGGGGGGGTGATCAGGGGTGATTGGGGGGTGATTTGTGTGCCTACGTGTTCTACTGTTAGTGTAGCGTTGGTGCAGACTTACTTGGATGTCTGCTCTCCTCGGGCGCCGGAACGAAAAGGCTGCACAAGGCAAGATGATATCACTTCCTCTGCTTCTGTTTACATTACAGAAGCAGAGGAAGCTTCTCATTTACCAGGAGCAATCGTGAGGGGGTGGCCATGAATCGGTGGCCTCCCCCTCAGCACGGATCGTCCCTGCCTCCAGATCGGGCCCCCTGCCCGCTGGGAGGCAGGGACGTACAGGTATGCCCATATGCCTGCCCGTGCCATTCTGCCGACGTACATCGGCGTGCGGCGGTCGGCAACTGGTTAAATATATATATATATATATATATATATATATATATATATACAGGATGTATAAAAATTATATATGAAAAAACGGTGCTGCATTAGAAAAAAACCTTTATATTCAGTCCATAAATGTGTACAACAAATATAAATGAGCAACCAAAAAAAGAGGCATATATAAATGCCAACATGTGCTGTAATTAATTAATGTGCTGAAATAAAAAAACAATATTTAAAATGTATAGTCCAAACAAATGCTTGACCCGATGTAAACAACCAGGACGAACTTCTCGGAAAAACAAACAAATTTTGTGTTCATGAAACAAAGTAAGTAAAAACAGTGCCGCTTACCAGATGTGATGGATCTCAAATTATAGAGATCGGATAGGCACACACAGGAAGGATCACTTGGCCCAGAAAAAAATGTGTTCACTGATTCGTCTAGAAACGGGATCCCTCCTCCTGTGGCGGCTTTTGTCTACTGCAATGCTCCTCACAGAGCCTTTAGGAAGATAAACTCCTATTATGAAATGGAAAGAAGAGACTTCATGGTGCAGTACTCCAATTAAAAGATATTTATTCTTAGGCGTAGACACCCACGGCATTCAGTGTATTCAAACCAGCCGTGGCTCAGGCCAGCCAGCTGGTGCGTGGTGACGTCAAGACCTGTAGCTCCACAGTTGATTGATAATAAATGGCTTCAGCCAAACACTAACCATGAGTGAAAGAAAAGAGTTTATATCTTGTGAAATTGATTCTATAATTTGTATATGTTTCTTATTTATCCATATTGACAGTAACGTACATGGCTTCATAAGTCTCCTGAAGGAGCCACTTTGTCTTGGTGAAACATGTAGAGCGGAAACCACTGTACTTACATGATGACTGTATGGAACTGTGCTTGATTTTACAAAAACATTGTCGTGTTTTGGTAAATTAATGATTTTATAATGTATTAATAAAAATTCCTGTTTTTACTTATGTGGCATTAATTTCTTTGGCACCTTAAAAACCCCCTCTCCATACCTATCAAAACATAATTAATAGGGATGTGGTGCGCTATATCCTCGTGTCTCCAGACATTATATTTCTAAATGTTCATTATTGTGTTGAGCATGTCTGAAAAAAGAGTACTGGTAAAACTAAAGAAACATATGTACTTTTCAAATTCCCATGTATGTGCTGCCATGAGAAATTTTTAAAAAACACATACTTCCCAACCCAGAAAGAGTAGCAACGTTTCGGGGGGGCACTCAAGACCCCTTCTTCCAGAATGAGGTCACCTGCCTAAAGAACTGGGCCTTGCGTGGCCCCCAAAAGTCATCAGTTTATGCTGTAATGTGATTGTTTCAATAAACTTCTGTAAACAATTTTTAAGGTCCTTGGTGTGCTGGCTATACAGTATATTCCATTAACCTTGTGGCTCTCACTTACCAAATAACCATTTCCAGGAATGTGTACACTGAGAACATTTTAGTGTACCAGTTAAGGAACAGGGGGCATATGGGTGGTGGGCTTCAGTTTATTGGTGTGGGGTCCTGTGGGAGCTCATGGCATGGTAACCAACCCAATGTGTATGCTGCCATGGAGATCAGTCAGGAAAGGAAAATTATGGTATGTATTAGCCTACAATTTTCCTATCATTGCTCTCTGTACCTTCTTGTATAGGTGACTTTTGCTTCCCAATTTCTTCTACGGTCATTACAGGAACAAGAAGAAATCTTCTCACTAGGTTCAAGATATGAATAAAAACCAGACCTGGAATTTTTCAAATTAATAACATACATTAAAGACCTAATGTCAGTAAGATATTGCGTTTTTAATTGTGATGCCAATTTAGATTACTTTGTGGGTCTCAACTACAAAAAAAAGTTCTTTAAAAAATAAACACAATAAATGAAAAAATATTTGCCAGTCTAAACATGAACTTTTTGGCATATTAGTTCTCCTATACAATATATTTTTGTGCTAACAATAACAGGCTGCATCAAAGTGTAAAGTCATTTCCAATTGGCTATTTTGTATTTCCTGCTAATTCATTATTTCTACAAGAGCAACACAATAAAAAGCCTTGCTGTTTCAGAGCTGCTTCTACAAAGAGCCACAGACAGGTTTAGACGGTGTGACCAAGAATGCTTCTAAAAATACAATATTTACAGGCGCATGAAAAATCAATGCACTAACAGAAAAAATCCTAGTTGATCCAAAGCATAATAGAGCAAACACAATTGTTGCTAGTCCAGTGGATTTGACAGACAGCACATGGAATGGGCAAACTGTGTAGTTGTATGGGATCTTGCATACTTCCTATAAAGGACATATATATGGTTTAAATCTGACAGACTCAGTCTCTGCTGCAAGTTAAAGAGGGAATAAACCCTCAGCAAAAAAAACAAAAAACCCTGCAAGACAAAGGCATAATTAGCTAGTATGCATAGCATACTAGCTAATTATGTATTACTTACCTCAGATCGAAGCCCCCGCATCGGTCCACGTCTCCCCCTCCGACCGCCGACATGTTGTCCCGGAGTGATTTCCGGGTATCGCGGCTCCAGCGCTGTGATTAGCCGGAGCCGCAATGACGTCACTCCACGCATGCACGCGGGAACGGCACAGTACAACTGAAGCAACGGCATATAGCGCCATTGCTTCAGTTGTCTTAAATGCGCATGTGCCGCATGACGTCGGCACATGCAAATACAGGGATATGTCCTAAACTGTGCAGCTATAGGAGATATCCTTGTTAGCTACAGGTAAGCCTTAATATAGGCTTACCTGTAACATAAAGTTGTAAACAAGGGATTGACAGATTGAAGTAGAGAGTTCCAGAAGATGGGAGAGGCTCTGAAGAAGTCCTGGAGATGAGAATGGGAGGGGAAGACAAGAGAGCTCGAGAGCAAGAGGTCATAGGAGGAGCAGAGAGGACAGTTTGGGTGATATTTGGAGACAAGATTGGTGATGTAGCTTGGGACAGAGTTGTGAATGGATGTGTATGCTGTTAGAATTTTGAATTTAATTTGCAGGGCAATCAAACTAAGTTTAAACCTTAAAGTGATTGTAAATGCTAGTTTTTTTCTTTTTTTTTTTAATAACAAACATGTTATATTTACCTCCTCTGTGCATTTGGTTTTGCACAGAGCAGCCAGGATCCTTATCTTCTCAGGTCCCTCTTCGCTGCTCCTAGCCCCTCCCTCCTTTGAGTGCGCCCAAGCCGAATCAGAGCTCCGTGTATCCATTCAGACATGGAGCCCCTACCTGGCCCCACCCCCTCTCTCCCCTGATTGGCTGACTGACTTGATTGACAGCCGTGGCACTGCTGCTCTGTCTCAGCCAATCAGGAGGAGTGTCCTGGATGGCTGAGGGGATTGTGGACATCGCTGGAGAGAGAAGGGGCTCAGGTAGGTAATTAGGGGGGTGCACGGGGGGGCTGCTACACACAGAAGGTTTTTTATCCTAATGCATAGAATATATTACGATAAAAAACCTTCGACCTTTACAACTCCTTTAACTACTTGAGGACCAGCCGCCTCAGTTATACTGTGGCGGGTTGGCTCCCCTTGGCGAGCCATCGTAGCTGTACGTCGGGCATGCGGCCGACTAGGGGACCGGGTGCACCCGCAGCAATTGGATTTGTTTCAGAAACGATAAGTATCCATGCCCAGGCCAAAGATTTCTGGCCTGGACCTGATGATTGGTTCTGATGAATAAGAGACTGTCTCCTGCCTGTGTAATGTAAACACAGGCAGGGGAAGTGATGTCATCTTCCCACATGGAATCCTTTTTGGTTCCAGAGAGAGGAGAGAGGACATCCAACACTACACTGACACAGTACACGAAGGCACACTTTTCACCCTCCCGATTGCCCACTTACTTAACCCCTTCACTTCCTGTCACAGTATCACCAAGTGCAGTGTTCATATTTTTCACTGATCACTGTGCTGGTGTCATTTGTGACACTAATCAGGGTTAGGGTAGTTAGTAGTAGGCCCAGGTATCTTTAGGGTGCCCCCCTAAAACCCCTAATAATCGATAATAATAATTGATCACCCCCCCCCAGTTAACCCTTTCACCCCCTGTCACCAGTGTCACTAATATAGTGTACAGATCTCTTTTCTGATCACTGTATTTAGTGTCATTAGTGATGCTAGTTAGCCAGTTAGCTAGTTACTGTCATCGGTTTTTATAGCGTTTGGGTGACTGTCAGGTGCAGGTATGGAGATTGAAATGCTAAGAGGGCTCCCCTTGTGGCTAAGTGCAGCGTGCCCCTGGAGTTGGGAACAGGGAGCGAGGTGCTCAAAGAAGCACGGTTTGCCAGGTGCTTGCTTGTAGTCAGATGACGTGGCAAAGGAAAAAACTGCGCTGGAATAAATCTAACAAAAAGCTGCAACACAACGTGGGATACACACAAATGCAAATGTAAAAACAAAAATAGCTGCGCTCAATACCATAAACCCTTAAACTTAATAGTGACTGAATAGCCTGTAAAAATTAGTTCCCAGAAAAACAGTGAATGTTATAAGTGTTAAGTGATTGTTATAAATGTTAAGTGATAAAAAATGGATAAGTCAGTCCAGAGCATAAACAGGGGCAAGCCAAGGTCATACACGGAAAACAGGAACAAAGCAAAGTCTAGATGCAAGCCGAAGATCAAACTGGGTGATCAGGAACAGAAGCAGGGTCCAGATACAAGCCAAAAGTCAAAACCAAGATATCAGGAAGCGAGGTTAAGGCAAAATGAGTCAACAACGGGTAATCCACAGATCAGGAAACAGGGTCATAAGGCACAGAGGGAAGCTGAGATAATCCAGCAATGTCCTGTTGTTAATGGCTGGCTTAAATAGGGCCATTGGCACCAGTGTCTGTCACACCATTAGTCACACCGTAGTGCGCATGTGTGTTCGCCGATGCGCGCCAGTGTGCGCCAGTGTGCACTGATGCGCGGTGCGCGTTACTGCACATCTAAGAACCCTCTGTGGCATCCATGTTGGTTCTGGGCAACATTGCCAGTTCTGTGACAGCCATGTCCCTGACAGTGCCCCCCCCAAGGGGCAGCCTCCAGATACCCAAACTAGACCATCTCTCTGGGTACCTGTTGTGGAAGTTCCACAACAGTCTGGGAGCATGAATGTTATCTGCTGGCTCCCAGGAATTTTCTTCTGTAGAATACCCCTTCCACTTAACAAGAAATTGAGTTTGCCTACCTCTTTTCCGGCAGTCCAGGATGGCTTCCACTTTGTATTCCGTGTCGTTACCTATAGTAACTGGTGGAGGTGGCAACTCTTCTCTCCCTGGAAATGGACTTGGCACGGCTGGTTTTAATAGGGAGACATGGAACACCAGATGGATCTTGTAGAAGGCAGGCAGAACAAGTTTGAATGCTACGGGGTTCACTTCCCTTTTGATCTCGAATGGACCCACAATCCTTTGACCTAGCTTCCTGGAAGAACAAGCAAGTTTTAGGTTAATAGAGGACAGCCATACCTTGTCTCCCACCTTGTAGATGGGGTTCCCTCTCCTTCTCTTGTCATATTGCCTCTTGAAGCGTTCTTGAGCCTTTAGCATGGTTTCCTGGAGGACTTGGTAATTTGTTTGAAAGAAGCTTATTCTGTCTTGAACAGCTGGTACAGGAGATTCAGTAATGGTGTTGGGTAGGAAGGAAGGGTGAAAGCCATAGTTTGCCCAAAAGGGTGACTGATTGGTGGCTGTGTGTACGGAGTTGTATACAAACTTAGCGCAAGGCAGCAAGGAGGCCCAGTCATCTTGGGAAAATGAGCCGAAGCATCGCAGATATTGCTCCAAAGTCTGGATTGTCCTCTCCGTCTGGCCGTTACTCTGAGGATGATAAGCAGAAGAGAGACTTACCTCAATTGACAGGATCTTGCAAAGGTTCCTCCAGAAACCAGAGGTGAATTGTACCCCTCTATCAGAGACAATATTATCAGGTAGTCCGTGTAATCTGACTATTTCCTTGATACAGATTCTTGCCCTGTCCGTGGCGGAAGGTGTACCAAGCATGGGTAAAAAGTGCCATTTAAAAGTCATTTTTGATAGTCGGTCCACTACCAGGATCGTTTTGAAATTTTCTAATGGGGGGAGATCACCTATAAAGTCCACAGAGATATTTTTCCAGGGTTGCTCTGGGACTGGTAAGGGCCTTAACAGACCCCAAGACTTGGTAATGGAACCTTTGTTACGCTGGCAAATCAGACATGAATTAACGTACTTCTTGCAGTCCGATTTTAGGGAAGGCCACCACAGGTATCGCTGGACAAGGTCGATCATCTTCCGAACTCCGAAATGCCCAGCAAGTTGGTGGTCATGAAATTTTTTCAAGGTTTGCAATCTGACTTCCTGGGGAATAAAAATTTTGTCTTGATGCCACAGGAACCCTTCGTGACTCCTTAAGGTTGAAATTCCTGTGCATTGGAGGGAGGCTTGTACAATAGATGCCCTTAGATCTGGTTGAATTAATAGAAAGTTTTTTGTAGACAGGATTGTGCCAGGAGTGGTTTCTTCTGGGGTGTCTGGGAACATCCAAGACAGAGCATCAGCCTTTCCATTCTTGGATCCAGGACGATAAGTAATATGTAAATTGAATTTCGAAAAGAATAATGCCCACCGCGCTTGACGTGGTTTCAGACGTCTGGCAGTCCTTAGATACTCTAAATTTTTATGTATCAGTAAAGATCAGGATGGGATGTGCTGCACCCTCAAGCAAGTATCTCCATTCCTCCAAAGCTGCTTTGATGGCCAAAAGCTCCCGATCTCCGACATCGTAATTTCTTTCAAGTCATTTCATTTTTCGTGAAGAAAAGGCTACAGGATGTAACAATGATTTGGGGACCTGTCATTGGGAAAGGACAACCCCTGTGGCCACTTCCGATGCATCGACTTTCAGAACATAGGGCAATGCAGGGTCAGGGTGCTGAAGAAGTGGTGCCGTAACAAATACAGCTTTAAGTCTGTCAAAAGCTGCCTGAGCCTCCGGGGACCACTGGAATCTGGTATGCAAATGGGTTCATTGGGTAATAGGTGCTATAATGGCTAAAAAGTTCTTAATAAATCTTCTGTAGAAATTTGAAAAACCGACAAATCTTTGAACACCCTTTTTGCCTGAAGGGGCAAGCCAATCCAGGATCGCTTTCACTTTTTGGGGATCCATGGCCACTCCCTTAGTAGAGATAACAAGTTCCAAGAACTGGATTGACTCCTTTTCAAAGTCGCATTTTTCAGCTTTCACATATAATCCATGCATTCTTAGGATAGTTAGTACCTTCTTCATGTGGACTCTATGGATTTCCAGGGTAGCTGAGAAGACAAGGATATCGTCCAGATATACAATGATGAAGTTGTCAAGATAGTCTCGAAAATGATCGTTCACAAGGTGCTGGAACGTGGCTGGAGCGTTACAGAGTCCAAACAGCATCACCAAATATTCAAAGTGTTCAAAATGTGTTCGGATTGCCTTCTTCCACTCATCCCCCTCACGAATGCGAACCAGATTGTAAGCACCCCCTAGGTCCAGTTTAGAGAAGACTTGAGCAGAACGGAATCGTTGGAAGACTTCTGGGATAAGGGGAAGTGGGTAGCGATTTTTGATGGTAATTTTATTCAGCTCTCTGTAGTCTACACAAGGTCTTAACGATTTATCCTTTTTTTCTACAAAGAAAATGCCAGCATCTGCAGGGAATGGAGAAGGGAGAATAAACCCCTTTTCCAGGTTTTCCAATTTTTCATCAGTTTCTGACAGAGGAAAAATATGAATAAGGGGAATTTTGGAGCCTGGAAGCAATTCAATAGGGCAGTTGTAGGGACGATGAGGTGGAAGGGAGTCTGCTCCTTTCTTGTCGAATACATCCAGAAATTCTTGGTAGGCAGAGGGTATATGTGGATTGGTACTAGGGGGTCATCATATAACTGGGCCATAGCCCCAAAGAAAGTGTCAACAGAGTCAATGAGGGGACTCTTTTGTTCTAACAGTCCATGGGCCCAGACCTGGGGATCGTCCAAGAGTAAGGATATAATGAATCCAACTTTAAAGGGAGAAAGTTCTTGGTTGGAGAGCCAGGTATAGCAGACAGACATTTTTAAAGGCCCTAAACTTTCCCCCGAGAACCATTCAGGGGTCTGCACTCGTGGTTCAGGAGGCAGGATCAACACTGTGTGGGTGGAGGTGGTGTATTCCTGAGGTGGCACAGTTAAAGAAGCACAGGCTGAGGTGGGTCTCGGATCAGGAGACACAGGATCCGGGGATAAGTGTTGTAGATGACTCTCTAGTTGAACATAGGCGTCTTGTAGTTTCTGCACCGCTTGGGTAAGTGCAGTGACCTGTTGATACATGGCCTCTACAGGGGAAGCACCTCTGTTGAACTCCGACAGGGCTGGATTATACTGTCAGGTGCGGGTATGGAGATCGAGATGCTAAGAGGGCTCCCCTTGCGGCTAAATGCAGCACATCCCTGAAGGTGGAAACGGGGAGCGCGGTGCTCAAAGAAGCACGGTTTGCCAGGTGCATGCTTGTCGTCAGATGAGCGTGACCACTGAGGGATGACTGTAGCAGGCTGAGCTGAACTTGCTGTGTTTGGTAAGCAGAGGAACCAGGGGCCAGGCCAAAGGTCATACACGCATAAGTCAGTAGAGAGCATAAACAGGGGCGAGCCAAGGTCATACACGAAAGACGGGAACAAAGCAAAGTCCAGATGCAAGCCGAAGGTCAAACCGGGTGATCAGGAACAGAAGCAGGGTCCAGATGCAAGCCAAAAGTCAAAACCGGGAGATCAGGAAGCGAGGTCAAGGCAAGCTGGGTCAACAACGGGTAATCCACAGATCAGGAAACAGGGTCACAAGGTACACAGGGAAGCTGAGATAATCCAGCAATGTGCTGTCAATGGCTGGCTTAAATAGGGCCATTGGCGTGAGCGTCTGTCACACCATTTGCGCTCTGCTGCGCACGCTCTATATTGCGCATGCGTGTGCGCCGATGCGTGCCAGTGTGAGCCAGTGTGTGCTGATGCGCAGCACGTGCTCCTGCATGTCTCAGAATCCTCTGTCGGTGTCCATGTTGATTCTGGGCAACATTGCCAGTTCTGTGACGGCCCTGTCCCTGACAGTACCCGCCATATATTACTGAATCTAAAGTAAATAAGTGTGGCGCTAAATAATATGTGCGTTATTGGGCAAAGCCTGACAAAATGGATATCCGTGAGGACAGCAGCCCAATAAAGTGCATTTAATGAAACACCAAATTAATCGTGTATAATACTAGTGGGGATAAAGTGTGTGAAAAAAAAATATTGTGTCAATAAAATGTTCAAAACGGTCCTGTATACACTGGCAACCAGTAATGGCAGGATCGAATCACCATAGGGTAGTGGTGGGAAAAATATATAAGGAGTAGTTAATCCCTATAAATCCCAAATTACTGTGTAAATATGTGGAAAATTAAATTTACATAGACTTTTATAGAGTGTAGTGACACACATAAATGAAAAGAAATAATGAAAATATATGACACTATAGCTGTCAAAACCAAAAGTCCAGCATATACTTGTAGGCAACTAACATGGCTAAAGTCCAACATCAAATAAATGAGTAAGCATCTAACGATGTAGTTGCAAGGTCCACAGCGACCAAAATTGGTGGTGTAAGGCCTTAGATCCGGGGATGGCATCCACAGGATAAGGTGCCCTGCATATATGTAGACGGGATAGGCAAAAATACCCTTACCGGAAATGGTGGACCTAGGGGTCAGACAGGCTTAAGATATGGAAGAAGGTTCCGCACCAGCTGGAGATGTTGGAGGAAAACTGCAGCACTCACCAACCGAACCTCTCTGGTTATAGCGATTCCCGGTATCCAAGGTACAAATCAGGAACTGCTTACAAGGAAGCCGCTTCCATAAATTGGATGTAGATCCTCGGAAAGAATGGGGTTCAAAAAGAAGACCTCCCCATAGTGTAAATCCGCTTATTGGAAAGCATTTATTCAAAAATTGAGAGCAGTACAAAACACCATGACCTAAACGCTAAAGTCAGGTATAAAACAATAAAAAGCGCTTTAAGATAAAAGTGGCAAGACAGGCATAACCACCACGGTGGTTCGGGTGGTGACAGCTATAGTGTCATATATTTTCATTATTTCTTTTCATTTATGTGTGTCACTACAATCTATAAAAGTCTATGTAAATTTAATTTTCCACATATTTACACAGTAATTTGGGATTTATAGGGATTAACTACTCCTTATATATTTTTCCCACCACTACCCTATGGTGATTCGATCCTGCCATTACTGGTTGCCAGTGTATACAGGACCGTTTTGAACATTTTATTGACACAATATTTTTTTTCACACACTTTATCCCCACTAGTATTATACACGATTAATTTGGTGTTTCATTAAATGCACTTTATTGGGCTGCTGTCCTCACGGATATCCATTTTGTCAGGCTTTGCCCAATAACGCACATATTATTTAGCGCCACACTTATTTACTTTAGATTTTTACCACAATTAGTCTGATTGTTGTGTTGGCAGCTCTTTTCATTTTGTTTTGGTTGGCGCATTATTATTTTTTATTTTCCTATATATTACTGAATAAAGGTTTAACCCCCTGATCGCCCCCCAGTACAGATTTAAGTGTCAGTTAGGGTCAGGGTCAATCCCAGGCAGTGTCAGATTAGTGCCAGTAGCGCTCACACCCACACACACTCTATACACCTCCCTTACTAGTATAGTGTTTGAACAGATCAATATATTTGATCTGATAAGATCTATACTAGCGTCTCCAATAGTTTGGTGTTCCCAAAAACGTAGAGTTAGTAGGATCAACTGAGACACCTGCTAACACCTAAGTTTAGCCCCTCCGCCCGCCCAGCCCAGCCCACCCAAGTGCAGTATCAATCGATCACTGTCACTTACAAAACACAACACACATAACTGCATCATTGGCAGAGTCAGGCCTGATCTCTGCGAACGTTACAGTTTTTTAGTAGCAATTGAAGCAGTCGCTGACAACCAGTTGCTCTTTTTGCCTGTGAGTCGCACTAGTTGTACCTGTAAATTTAGAGGCCCAAATATCAAAACAGAGGTACAGTAGTGAAGAGGCCTACACGTTGCTGAGTATGACAGATGAGAGCAAAGGGGAAGCCGGCTCACTAGCAGATTTAGGCTCAGTATACGAACCAGTAGACAGCAGCGGCACCCTGACAGAGCTCTGATGACAGTGTAGTGGTCCCTGATAAGGTCAGGTGTACCTGACCCCGTTCTTCTGTTGTTGAGGTGCAAGAACCGCAGGGCTCTCGTATGGAGCAGAGAGCCAGTAGTAGTGCTGCTGATCCTTCTGGTGAACTGGCAAGCACCAGCAGCCTAGTACATCCTGGTCATAGTCAAACCAGCACTGCAGTAACACGTGGTGACGTGGCGAGCCCCATAAGTGCAGTTTAAGCTGGTGCGGTGGCTGGCACAAATAGTGCCCCACAGCCACCAAGAAGACAAACACAGGCCCATAGAGCCCACAGTGTCTTTCCCCCTTCATTTGCCAATCCTAATTGGGAGCCCGCAACTTCTGCAACACCCATTCTTCCCCCATTCACTGGCCAGCCCAGGATTCAGGTGGAAACAATTTAATTTAAATCAGCCCTGACAGTACCCCCTCCTTAACGATCCCTCCCCCTTGGAGGACCATCAGGCTTGAGGGGAAAATGTCTATGGAAAATCACGGAGGAGGACAGAGGCATGTACGTCTGAGGATGAGACCCAAGAGCGTTCCTCTGGACCGTACCCTTTCCAATGCACCAGGTACTGTATGCGCCCACGGAACCTACAGGAGCCAACAATGGACTGTACTTCATACTCCTCATGGTTCTCAACCTGTACAGGGTGAGGACGTGGCACCGAGGTGGTAAAGCGGTTGCAGACCAAAGGTTTTAATAAGGAGACATGAAATACATTCGAAATATGCATATTAGAAGGAAGGTCTAATGTGTAAGCCACTGGGTTATTCCTGCGAAGAATACAGAAAGGCCCAATAAACCGAGGTGCGAACTTCAGAGAAGAAGCACGAAGTCGGAGATGACAGCCAGACCCTGTCGCCAAACTGGCAGGAAGGCGCAGGCAGGCGTCTGCAGTCCGCATGGAGTCTGTATCTATCATTAGCATGACGCAAAGCCTCCTGGACTTGTGCCAAGTGGAATGAAGACCATGGAGCTGCTCCTCTAATGCAGGAATACTCTGCGGAACAAACGAGTCAGGCAACTTGGAAGGTTGGAAACCATGATTCGCCATAAACGGGGACAATCGGGAAGCAGAATTCAAGGCACTGTTGTGAGCAAACTCTGCCCACGGTAATAGGTTTGACCAGTTGTTATGATGGTCAGAAATATAGCAACGTAGGAATTGCTCCAAGGACTGATTGGCTCATTCTGCAGCCCCATTAGACTGCGGGTGATACGCAGAGGAGAAAGCAAGCTGAATTCCCAACTGTGCACAAAAGGCTCGCCAGAACCGGGACACAAACTGACTACCCTTGTCCGAGACAATCACTTTGGGTAGCCCATGTAAGCGAAAGATCTCCGACGGATGTTGGCTCAAACTTGTTTTGCGTACACATGGTCGCACAAAGTTGTTGGAATTTCCGTTCGCCAACAACGCGGTGACGTCAATCACGTACGACGAGACTAGAAAAGGCCAGTTCAGAACCAAGCGCGGCACCCTTTGGGCTCCTTTTGCTAATCTCGTGTTAGTAAAAGTTTGGTGAGAGACGATTTGCGCTTTTTCAGACTCGTGGCTTTCAGATCGTTTTCTGCGGTTCAGTTTGTGCTTGTGGGTTTGTATCTGCTCTTCAGTGCGTGCAAGCAAGCTACGCGTGACTTTGTCATTGTGTTCTTGTTCGTTCGTTACTGTTTTTCAGGTCGCTCTTCACAGGTCTTGCTGTTCTTCAGTGCGTTCTGTTACTTCGTTCTGAGCAGCCGACTGTTTTCTAGCCATGTTGCGTATACGTACTCCTCGTAGAGTTCGTGCTGTGCGGGGGCTTGGTGTTGGGGTCCTGACCTTGACACAAGTCCAGTCCATGAACAGGGTGGGGAGGAGTTCATGGACCAAGAATTGGTTGCTTCAGCGTGACCAGTTCTCTCATATGCCTTTGCTCCGTGAGTTCCGTGAGAATAATTCTGATGATTTCAGGAACTTTCTCAGGATGACGGACCCAGTATTTCACCGTTTGTTGGCTTCGCTCACCCCCTATATCAGCAGGCAGGATACCTGCATGAGGCAAGCCATCACTCCGGAGCAGACGCTCGTCACTACCCTGCGGTACTTGGCGACAGGGAGAAGCCTGCAGGACTTGAAGTTCTCAACAGGCATCTCCCCCCAGGCTCTGCAGATCATTATCCCAGAGACCTGTTCTGCCATCATCCAGGTCCTGCAGAAGGAGTATATGAAGGTAAGATTTTTATCTTTTAATATCACATTTTATTGTATTGAATGTTTGCTAATATATTGTATTTCTTTCCTCATTCCCTAATTACCATGATTGTAATATGCTGTGAATGTCCCCTTTGTTCTCATGCATGCTGGATTTTTATGTAATTATTTTTTTAGTCCTTCATACATATTTGCCTTCACTAACCTCCCCAGCATGCTCTCCTGGCCCTATATTCACCCCATGTAGTCACTTAACAATGTATTTTATCAGCTCCATAGTAGTGCTTTACCCCAAACACCCCCTAAAATGTTTAGAAATCTAATTTGTGCTTTAAATTCAGGCAGAGTGCCAGAGGCTTTTTTTTGTAGTGTCCCCAAATCATTTTTATTAACCCTCCCTCCCCCCAACTGCTAAGTCAGCTGATTCCAATTCTCTATCTATCCTCAATCCTCTATCTGCTGACTTTGCCAAACCCATACACACTATACCCACCTCTTTTGTGGTCAGATGTATGGATGAATTCCCCAAAGCATGTAGTGTAAGGGCCTGCCTGTATACTTTCAAATGGTACTGTTTAAAGTTTTGTATCCTATTATTATCTTAATAGGTAATAGCAGAATGTCCAAATGTGCTCAAATGTGTGTATTTATGTCTTTGTATTCTGACACTTCTTACCTGTCCAGTGGGCTGCCAATAGTGTAACTAAGGAGGGGCTGTTCCAAGTAATACCCTGTATTTAGGCATTCATCTCTCAATGAAGTGAAGAGGGTTACCTGTCCAAGATCCCCCCCCCCCTATAATGTTAGAAATGGCCCATGAGAGGGGGGGAGGGGGAAGGGGGAATATGATAGGTGTACCTTATACTTTGGTGTTGTAAAATTCCCCTTAATAAATGTTATCTGGATGTTGGCCAAGAATGTTTGTGTCTAATCTGCTTTTTTGTTTTCCTCAACAGTTTCCTTCCACGCCACAGGAATGGCAGACTGTGGCCTCCCACTTTGCCCAGCGGTGGGACTTTCCTAACTGTGGAGGGGCAATTGATGGGAAACACGTCCACATCGTCCCACCACCCAACTCGGGGTCGTACTATTATAATTACAAGGGGTTCAATAGTATTGTGATGTTGGCGGTGGTGTCGGCTAATTACGACTTCCTGTATGTGGACGTGGGGAAGAATGGCCGGATGTCCGATGGTGGAGTCATCGCCCAGACAGAGTTTTACAGGCGCCTCCAGAATGGCAGCTTGGACTTGCCACCTCCAGAAGAGAATGTGGAAGGACTCCCATTCATCTTCGTTGCAGATGAAGCATTTGCGATGGGGGTCCATCTTATGCGGCCATTCCCGATGAGGACCCTCACCCCGGAACAGAGGGTTTTTAATTACCGGCTGGCCAGAGCCAGAAGAGTGGAGGAGAACACATTTGGAGTGATGGCCAGCCAGTTCCGCCTATTTCTGACACCCATCCATATGGCGGAGTATAAACTTAATCATATAATCCTGGCGTGCTGTGTTCTACATAACTTTTTACGCCAACATTCTGCCAACTATGCTGGCTCAGTTGGGCCTGAGGCCGGAATGATAAATGAAACAATCCTGACGGCGCTTGAAAGTGGCCGTCCTGGCTTGCCCTCCCTGAGTGCCCGTGATGTTAAGATACCTTGAGTTCTTTGAGGGTAGGGGGGCCATCAATATGCCAGACAATTTGTGAAGCCTTTATCAAATAAAATCCAAAAAAAAACAAATCTTTGGTGACATTTACTGCTTGTGTTTGTTTTAGCTGACCCTGACAGAAATGTGGGGAGTCCTGAAAATGGCTTGATTGTGTAACCTTATACAAAGCACTGTTGGATGTTATTTACTAAAGGCAAAGACACTTTGCACTACAAGTGCACTTGAAACTGCACTTGTAGTGCAAAGAGGATTTGCCCTTAGGAAATAACCCCCATTTTCACAGAAAGCAGCAATTACATCACCACAAAAGTGTTGTAGCGTTGAGACAATAATCCACACATTCTTGATTAACAGTCTTTTTAATACCTGCACAATCACATGTGCATTTAGAAAAGGTTTTTAAAACAAACCAACATGTTTGTTGTATAACAATTTTTGGGGTGGCATTATCAAAAATAGAAATGTCTATTTAAGATAAAACAGGCATGTGTAAAACCAACAAGAAAGACACAAATCTTGAACTTACAAAGTTCACATTTGGTAGAACTTGAAGGCAATATCAGACATGAGTATTTAGGAACTGTGTTTGATATTGCGTTCAGATGGGGTGAAGTCACCCCAGGAAAAGCCAAATTTGGAAGATGCACACAAATTTGCCAATGTCAACATGTGCTAGCTGCCATCGTGGGGGATCAAGGGATGTGTTTTGGGGGAGAAACCCCTTCCTCTCAGCTACTTTATTATTGAGGAAGGGGTTGCACCCCCAAAACGTCTACATTGATCTCCCGTGATGGCAGATAGCACATGTTGGCACACTGTGTGCATCCTCCAAATTTGGCTTTTCTAAAAATCGCTAAAACATTTTGAACTTTGTAGCACACAAAAGAAGAAAGTGATTTGGAGGGGTTTTAAACTCGCCCCAAAACATCAATGATGTTTTTATTTTTTTGAATAACATCATTGATGTTTTTCTTGAGGTTTTCCATTTCTCAATTACATCCCATGATTTCCCCGATCAGGATCTGGGCACTTTCTGATGTGAAAAGATCTGGATCCACAACATCACGATCACCTAAAAAGAAAGAAACCAAACAAAAACAGGTATCAAAAATATGCCTGCATCCATCTCTGACCTGAGCCTGTGGTCGCAGACACTCACCTGTTGTGGTGACTAGTTAGTTCCACCACATCTTCTTCCTCCTGCTCTTCTTGGGTTGGGGGGATTTCCCCTTCTTCCAGAGGTGGGGGGTCTGTGGTCTCCTCGGATGAGGGGTGTCCTCCCCTATGTAAAACAAAAATGCTATACTTAGCACACAGATATTTGATGGCAGAACTATAAATAGGAAACATTGCTTGGAAGTGGGGTACAATTGTCAATTTTGGCAGAGTTCCAAAATGTAGCATTTTCAGTATCCTTTGTCAAGCTGCAATACTTTACCTGTTTAGTACAAGCTTCACAGATGGAGACCTCCCTATAGTATACACTGGAGCACCTGTGTGCCCCCCCATAATAAAAATGGTGTTCTGGTGTCCCACACTAGTGCTCCAGTGTCCAGATGTGAAAACAGCTGCTCAGTGTCCTCTCCTTACACAGAATCTAGTTTGCATTTCATTCTAGTAACAAAGCCATCCACACAACCAAATTAGTTTCATACAAGTAGGGTGTAAAAAATGTGGCCAAATGCATATGGCCAAAACAATGGTGTTTTATAGGCCGAAAGAAAAATGTTTGATACGAACGAATAATGTGCCCATGAACATGAAAGTTGCCATTTTAAAATGTACACTTTTAAGAAAAGCACATGGAGCAGCACAAACGTAATAAACATAAAGAATAGGAACACAGCACAACTACTTACTTTTTTGCAGCACTCTCCAGATCTTTCTGTACTGCTCATGTTCTCGTAATTTGAGGTCCGACCACCGTTTCCTGAGCTGATCTTTCGCTCGTCGTACCCCGAAATTCCGTTGCAGACTCCTGACCACTTTCGCCATGATCTTTGCCTTTCTGACATTGGGGTTGGGGTAAGGTCCATACTTTCCATCATAGTCGGCCTTCTTCAGGATGTCCACCATCTCCAACATCTCCCCAAAGGACATATTTGAGGCCTTAAATCTCCTTCTGGATCGGGACGTGTCCGGATCCGGGCCTTCCTCCTCCTCCTCCTCCTCCACGTTCCTGTAATTAGCACGCACCTGCTGTGTATCCGCCATGTGCTCTTCCCCCACTGAGCAGAACAAAAAGGGGCGGGGAATAGACTAGAAAGAGTATCAGGGGCGGGTGTGTGTACAGTGTGTATAAAGCGTATTACGTACGATCTGTGAGTGGAGGAAGGAGCATCGGAGGCGCCGATCGTAAGAACGAAGGTAAGAGACAAACTTGGGCCAATACTGCTTCTAGATTGAGGCCTATATTGTAACAAGATTAGGAGAGTTTTGGCTGACATTAGGGTTTGTCTTGTGTTGTGTCTTGCAGTGAAAATGGATATCTTGAACGATACCGACTTCATGGCAATATTCATTGACATGTTCAGGGAGCTGCCTTGTCTGTGGGAGATCAACCACCCACATTATAAGAACCAAACAAAGAGGAAGGCAGCGCTGGATCAATTGTTGGAAATTGTGAAGCAGGTGATCCCCATGGCAGACATCACCTATTTGAAGATCCTAATTGGTGGCCTGAGGAGCACATATGTAAGGGAGCGCAAGAAAGTCCAGGATTCGCAGAGATCCGGAGCAGCAGATGACATCTATGTCCCCAGGATGTGGTACTATGACAGGCTGCATTTTCTGGCAGGTCAGACTGAACCCAGGCCAACACTCTCCAGTCTTCCTTCCACGCTTCCTTCCCCCTCAGCTGAGGCTTCTGACGCCCAACCTGGGCCTTCCAGACAGCAACATGTGGAGGAGCCCAGCTTGAGCCAGGTATAGCATTCCTCTAAATATTTCTGCTTGTCCAATCAATGATGTTAACTAGATGCTAGTTTGGAGTACTAATTTATGATTGTGATTGATGATGCAAAACATTACAACCATGTCCCTTTTTCATACACAGGGAAGTCTCAGCCAGGAGGTGGCCGGGCCGAGCAGGCTGCCTGATATGCAGGTCCCTCCCCTACACCCGCAAAGGGAAAGTGGCAGGAAGAGGAGTACCCTAGAGGAGGCTGCCATAGGCCTCTTTTGGAAGGCTACAGAGGCCCTGGGAGCCCCCCACACTGTGGAGGAGGACTTTGCTGCCATAATTGCCTGTAAAATGCAGCGGATGGAGGAGGGCCAACCACTCATGTGTGAGTCATTAATGTTGGAAGCTCTCAATAAGGGGTTGAGGGCCCAAATAACATCTGATACCCACATTTGTGACCTCACACATGGTCCTCCTCCTCCTCCTCCAGGTCCTACTAGTCCTCCTCCTCCTCCAGGTCCTACTCCTCCTCCTGCCACATCTCCAACAGCAGAGCCACAGCGTGGAAGGAAGCGTGGAAGGAAGACCAGAAAGGGATGAACCTGGATCCAGTCTGGTCTGGCAAAAGATGCAGCCTCTTGTAATACCACAGCCTGGGGACACAGATGTCATCTGCTGCTTTCTGGATCTCTGGGACTTCTGGACCAGACTGCACTCCCTTACATATGGACTCCTCAGGCCACCAATTTTGATTTTCAAGAATTGATGTCTGCCCTGGGGGTCCAAGGCTTCGCTAATTTCTGCTGTTTATCCAGCGTTGCCTCCCTCTTTGTTTGGTTCTGAGCCCTTAATAAAGGATTTTTGGTTTCAATTATACTTGCCTATGTGTGTTTTTCTTCAAAAAGGACAGTTTGTTTGTGAGGATTCAGGTACATTTCAAAAATACAATGTGAAATTAACAAGGGACACCAACACCAAACAATCTCCTTGAGATTAAATAATACAAGATAATAATGGTGTTGTGGTAACTTGACACACAAAACACACACAAAAATATTCTGGAGTAAAACTAAAAATAAAATAAAACAAAGATCAGCCTTGAAAAAAATACAAACCTAGAATAAAAAAAAAATCTGCCTTTAAAAAAAAATAAATAAATAAAAATATTTTTGTCAGATGTGACAAATCAAAATATATTAAGGGAATCCCGATAAATAATAAAGAAGTTGTGAGAAGTCTGTGTGAATATGAGCAGCAAAACTACTTAATTCTTCTCACATTATAAAGAAGAAGAGAGTGCGCTGTATTAAACCATTTTTAACATTGCACCGTGACGAAAGTGTTGTATCCATTGCGAACGCTAAGTTTACCAGACCGAGCTGTTCCGTCTCGGAATTTCTTCTGAGCATGCGTGGCACTTTGTGCGTCGAAACAGGCCACACGGTCGGAATTGACGCGATTGGATTTTGTTGTCAGAAAATTTTATAGCCTGCTCTCAAACTTTGTGTGTTGGAAAATCCAATGGAAAATGTCCGATGGAGCCCACACATGGTCGTAATGGCCGACAACACTCTCCGATCGGACATTTTCCATCGGAAAATCCGACAGTGTGTACGGGGCATAACAGTGTTGCCTTGAGAGTTGGGTAACTCCACAATGAAATCCATAGACAGGTGTGTCCAGGGCCTCTCTCCATTGGGTATGGGTTGCAGGAGGCCCACTGGAAGGTGTCGTGGAGTCTTACTCTGAGCACACACGGAACAGACAGCTACGAAGGTGGTTACATCAGCACATAGACTAGGCCAACAGAATGGTTGGGAAATGGCCCAAACAAGTTGATTCTTCCCAGGTGTCAGGGCTGGGCTCAGCCCTTCCTTCTCTGGGCTGGCCGCTCAGCTGTCGGCTAATTGCCAGCTCCCATCTCTCTCCACAGTTACCCAGCTGTTGTTGATTCTGCTCGTCAGTCCTGCCTACTTAATGTCGTCCAGCTCACTTGATCTCTGCCTTCGCCTTTGTCAACATCACAGAGACTTTCTCCTGCGTTCCTGTTGAAGACTTGCTCGGCTGATGTTCCTTCTGGCTCCTGATCCTGCTTGCTGTACTGCTAGGTTTATCTCTGGCGCTCTGGCATTTGCTTGGTTGACTACCCGATCTGCTTACTGAACTCTGGCTTGTTTTGACTACGCTTACTCTGTTTACCTTATTATTATTATTAAACAAGTATGATTTAACTATACTTCTGTCTCGGTCTGATTCATGGTCCCTGATAGTAGGCGAAGGCCATAAATTCAGAAGATACAGTCAATCCACTTGTTGGTAATATTTTTTCCAGATTGGATGAGCAAGATCACCGTATGGATCAGTTTGCCATAGGGTTACAAACGCTCCTGAGTCACACGGCTCACCTGGAAACTCCCATTGTTGCTGCTCCGGTACAACCCGTGTTGCAGGCTGCCCCTGCTGCTGCGCCAGTCTCTGTGCAGGCACCCACCTCGAGTATTACCTCTATAAGAGGTATGTCTGGTTCCGCTCTGCTTCCCCAGCGATTTGGCGGCGATCCAGTTCAATGCAGAGGGTTTCTCAACCAGGTTGAGATTTACTTTGAGATGCTGCCCCTGGCATTTCCCACGGACAGAAGCAAAGTTGTAGTGATATCTTTGCTTTCTGAGAGAGCCTTGGCCTGGGCAAACATTCTATGGGAGACGCAAAAACCTGTTGTCTTGAGTTACCCTGACTTTGTGGCCTTCTTTAAAAGAGTATTTGACGTTCCCGCACGCTCCGCTTCTGCTGCCAAGTGCCTCATGTCCATCAAACAGAGTACGTGAACTGTTACCAACTACGCCATTGAATTCTATACTCTGGCAGCAGAGGTTGCTTGGAACAATGAGGCCCTCGTGGCTGCTTTTTCTCATGGTCTCTCGGATTCCATCAAGGATGAGATAGCAGCCCGAGATATACTCACTGAGCTGGAGAGGTTGATCACGTTTGACTCCAGACTCAGAGAAAGGCTCTCTTTTGAGGAGCACTTGCGGAAGTCTCCTGAACGTTTGCCTCCGAGCTTTCCAGTCCCACCCGTGCCTCCCTCACCTCCCATGCCTCCTGGTACCGAGTCGGTCAGTGAAGATGAACCCATGCACTTGGGCTTCACGTGTCTCTCTGCGGATGAGAGAGCCTTTAGGAGGAGGGAGAGATTGTGCCTTTATTGTGGCCAGGCAGGTCACTTTTTGAAGTCTTGTCCTACCCGTCCAGGGAATGCCCGAACCTTGAGGTCCTGCCATGGACAGATCTTGGGTGGCGTTGTTTCCTCCCCAGTTATCCAGAAGGATAAGCCCCTGGTTTCGGTCACCCTTTCTTGGGCTGAGTTGTCCATCGAAAGACAGGCACTAATCGACTCTGGGGCTGCAAGCCTGTTCATTGATGCTGCCTTTGAATCGCAGCACTCGATTCCGCTGCAGCTGCGTGACACTCCACTTGCCATTGAGGCTCTTGACGGGAGACCTCTACAGCCTGCCCATGAAACGGTTCCATTGTCCATGGCCGAAGGGGCTCTTCACCATGAGATAATCCAATTCCAAGTTACTTCCTCACCTAGGTTTCCGCTAGTTATCCTTGGTTACAGAGGCACAAACCCTCTTTTGATTGGCTCCGTGCTGAGGTTTTCTTCTGGTCACCACAATGCAGTGAGACATGCTTCCAGAAGGTAGCCAAGGTCCTGGCACCTCTTCAATCCCCTCCCTGCCAGAGGAGTACCGCGATTTTAGTGATGTCTTGTCAAAGGTCAAGCTGGTAGTTTGCCTCCACACCGGCCTTATGATTGCGCAATTGACCTTCAACCTGGTTCCCCCCCTTGGCCGGGTTTACCCTTTGTCGGTCTTGGAGGATAAGGCCATGGAGGAGTATGTTGCAGAGGCACTTTCTCATGGTTTCATCTGCAAATCCTCGTCTCCTGCTGGTGCTGGTTTCTTCTTTGTGAAGAAGAAGAGCGGTGAACTGAGACCTTGTATTGATTATAGGGGTCTCAGTCGTTTCATGATTAAGAATGCCTACCCGATTCCGTTGATTACAGAGTTATTTGACCGCCTCAAGGGAGCAACGGTATTCACAAAGCTTCATTTGAGAGGGGCATACAATCTAATGTGGATTAAGGAGGGCGACGAGTGGAAAACTGCGTTTAATACCCGAACAGGCCATTATGAGTACCTCATAATGCCTTTTGGCCTTTGTAACGCCCCGGCAGTTTTCCAGGAATTTATTAACGATGTCCTCCAAGATTTGTTGCATTAATGTGTGGTGGTTTATCTCGATGATATCCTCATATTTTCCAAGTCCCTGGAGAGCCACCACACAGATGTCTGTCATGTGCTTCAGAAACTAAGAGAAAACAATCTCTATTGTAAACTGGAGAAGTGCAAGTTCCATCATGAACAGGTTAAATTGTTGGGCTATGTCATTTCCACTGCTGGTTTTTCGATGGACCCAGAGAAACTTTCGGCAGTCCTACAGTGGCCCCGACCCATGGGTTTACGTCCTCTGCAGCGTTTCCTGGGCTTTGCCAACTTATCAGAAGTTTATTCGTAACTTCTCATCTCTGGTCAAGCCCTTGACTGAGATGACCAGAAAGGACGGTAACCCACAGAGTTCAACGGAGTCCATTAAGGCCTTTGAGAGTATCAAGGCTGCCTTTGTTTCTGCTCCTGTGTTGGCACATTCTGATCCTACGTTGCCTTTTATCCTAGAAGTTGATGCTTCTGAGACTGGAGTTGGCGCCCTTCTGTCTCAACGTCCTAACTCTGAGAGAGCTATGCATCTGTGTGGCTACTTTTCCAAGAAATTGTCATCTGCAGAGTGCAATTACGAGATTGGTGACAGAGAGCTGTTGGCGATCATTTTAGCCCTAAAAGAATGGAGACATCTCCTTGAAGGTACCACTGTGCCGGTTAGAGGCTAAGATGTCTGAGGTGTCAGGGAAGTGAGTGGGAGAGAGAGAGAGTCTTACAAGCTGTGCAGCAAGCGTGAGCTCTTTGACCTACGGAGACACAGGCTGCTGACCCCCTCTGTCTGGCACCCTTGCTCTGGAGAGGCCTAATCCCTGTATGAAACCAAAAAAACAGTGTTGGTTTGCCTTTAGAGTAATAATCTGGATGGATTCCTTCTTTTCCACCAGACTGTGATAGGCATTTGCTGGGAGCGTTGAACGAGACTGCATTGCGCTGTGCTCAGCCATCTCCACCCCCTTCTGCCTGGATTTGATGGAGTGCCAGCCACACAGGATCTGCTGTGACCTTCAGTCCTACACCATCTCATCAGCCCAGACTACGGACCTGAACACAACTCCTCTTTCTTTCATGTTCTTTCATGTGAGTGGATACTGTTGTTTAAATAAATTGTTTTATGATAAATACTCAGAGGCGCCCTTTTCCTTGTTTTTGTTTGAGGCTAAGCTCCTCTCTCCCAGAAGGGTGCGATGTGCTCTTTTCTTGTCGAGTTTTAATTACTTTGTCTTATTCTTACCCGGTACTAAGAATGTAAGGGCTGACGATTTGTCATGACAATTTTCCTCCACTAACAAGTTGGAGTCGGTTCTGGTTCCTGTGATTCCTCCTGATCATATTCTGGCTATGGTTCTCACCAGTCTTACTTTTCCTTTGGGTGACAAAATTCTTGCTGCTCAGGTCCATGCTCCTCCTGAGAAACCTTGTGACCGTTGCTTTGTCCCAGAGAGTCTCCGTACTGCCGTACTCCAGACTTACCATTCTCCCAAGGCAGCTGGCCACCCTGGGAAGAATCAACTCGTTTGGGCCATTTCCCAACAATTTTGGTGGCCCGGTCTACGGGCTGATATAACTGCCTTCGTAGCTGCCTGTTCCGTGTGTGCTCAGAGTAAGATTTCACGACACCTTCCAGTGGGCCTCCTACAACTCATACCCAATGGAGAGAGGCCCTGGACCCACCTGTCTATGGATTTCATTGTGGAGTTACCCAATTCCCAAGGCAACACTGTTATCCTTATGGTGGTTGACCAGTTCTCAAAGATGTGTCATTGTATTCTACTTATGAAGTTGCCCACTTCTAAGGAACTGGCTTCCATTTTTGCTCGGTAGATCTTTCACTTACATGGGCTAACCAAAGTGATTTTCTTGGACAGGGGTAGTCAGTTTGTCTCCCCGTTCTGGTGAGCCTTTTGTGCACAGTTTGGAATTCAGCTTGCTTTCTCCTCTGCGTATCACCCGCAGTCTAATGGGGCCACAGAACGAGCCAAGCAGTCCTTAGAGCATTTCTTACGTTGCTATATTTCTGACCATCATAACAACTGGTCAGACCTATTACCGTGGGCAGAGTTAGCTCACAACAGTGCCTTGAATTCTGCTTCCCAATTGTCCCCATTTATGGCGAATTATGGTCTCCAACCTTCCGTGTTGCCTGACTCATTTGTTCCGCAGAGTATTCCTGCATTAGAGGAGCATCTCTGTGGTCTTCATTCCACTTGGGCACAAGTTCAGGAGGCTTTGCAACATGCTAACGATAAGTACAGACTCCCTGCTGACCGCAGACACCTGCCTGCACCTTCCTACCAGGTTGGGGACAGAGTCTGGCTGTCGTCTCGCAACTTCCGACTTCGTGTTCCTTCTTTGAGGTTCGCACCTTGGTTTATTGGGCCTTTCTGTATCCTTCATAGGATTAACACAGTGGCTTACGTCTTGGACCTTCCTCCTAGTATGAGCATCTCAAATGTGTTTCATGTCTCCTTATTGAAACCTTTGGTCTGCAATCACTTTACCGCCTCGGTGTCACGTCCTCACCCTATACAGGTTGAGAACCATGAGGAGTATGAAGTACAATCCATTGTTGACTCCCGTAGGTTCCGTGGGTGCATACTGTACCTAGTGCATTGGAAGGGGTACAGTCCGGAGGAACGCTTTTGGGTCTCATCCTTGAACGTACATGCCCCTGTCCTCCTCCGTAATGTCCATAGATGTTTCCCCTCAAGCCCAGTGGTCCTCTGAGGGGTAGGGGTCATTGAGGAGGGGGTACTGTCAGGGCTGGGCTCAGCCCTTCCATCTCTGAGCTGGCCGCTCAGCTAATTGCCAGCTCCCATCTCTCTCCACAGTTACCCAGCTGTTGTTGATTCTGCTCATCAGTCCTGCCTACTTAAAGTCGTCCAGCTCACTTGATCTCTTCCTTCGCCTTTGTCAACATCACAGAGACTTTCTCCTACGTTCCTGTTGAAGACTTGCTCGGCTGACGTTCCTTCTGGCTCCCGATCCTGCTTGCTGTACTCCAAGGTTTATCTCTGGCTCTCTGGTATTTGCTTGGCTGACTACCCGATCCGGTTACTGAACTCTGGCTTGTTTTGACTCTGCTTACTCTGTTTACCTTATTATTATTATTATTATTATTATTAAACAAGTGTGATTTAACTATACTTCTGTCTCGGTCTGATTTATGGTCCCTGATACCAGGGTGGCCAGCTGCCTTGGGAGAATGGTAAGTCTGGAGCATGGCAGTACGGAGACTCTCTGGGACAAAGCAGCCATCACAAGGTTTCTCAGGAGGAGCATGGACCTGAGCAGCAAGAATTTTGTCACGCAAAGGAGAAGCGAGACTGGTGTGAACCGTAGCCAGAATACGATCAGGAGGAATCACAGGAACCGGAACCGACTCCAACTTGTTAGTGGAGGAAAATTGTCGTGACAAGGCGTCAGCCCTTACATTCTTAGTACCGGGTAAGAATGAGACAATCTGATTGAAACTTGACAAGAAAAGATCCCATCGTGCCCTTCTGGGACAGAGCCGTTTAGCCTCAGACAAGAATGTGAGATTCTTATGGTCAGTAAGAATGAGAACTGGCACAGTGGTACCTTCGAGGAGATGTCTCCATTCTTTCAGGGCTAATATGGTCGCCAACAGCTCTCTTTCACCAATCTCGTAATTGCACTCTGCAGGTGACAATTTCTTGGAAAAGTAGCCACAAGGATGCATAGCACTCTCAGAGGTAGGACGTTGAGACAGAAGGGCGCCAACACCAGTCTCAGAAGCATGAACCGCAAGGATAAAAGGTAACATAGGATCAGGATGTGCCAACACAGGAGCAGAAACAAAGGCAGCCTTGAGACTCTCAAAGGCCTTAATGGACTCCGGAGACCAACTCTGTGGGTTACTGTCCTTTCCGGTCATATCAGTCAGGGGCTTGACCAGAGACCAGAAGTTACAAATAAACTTCCGATAATAGTTGGCAAAGCCCAGGAAATGCTGCAGAGGGTTTGCCCAGGCCAAGGCTCTCTCAGAAAGCAAAGATATCACGAAACCTACTTTGCTTCTGTCCCTGGGAAACGCCTGGGGCAGCATCTCAAAGTATATCTCAACCTGGTTGAGAAACCCTCTGCATTGAACTGGATTGCCCCCAAATCGCTGGGGAAGCAGAGTGAAACCAGACATACCTCTTATAGAGGTAATACTCGGGGCGGGTGCCTGCACAGAGACTGGCACAGCAGCAGGGACGGCCTGCAACTCAGGTTGTACCGGAGCAGCCACAGTGGGAGATTCCAGATGAGCCATGCGTCTCAGGAGCATTTGTAATGCTATGGCAAACTGATCCATGCGGTGATCTTGCTTATCCAATCTGGAAAAAATATTACCAACAAGTGGACTGACTGCATCTTCTGAATTCATGGCCTTCGCCTACTGTCAGAAACCATGAAATCAGGCCGAGACAGAAGTACAGTTAAATCACACCTGTTTAATAAAAAAAAGTAAAAAGAACAAACGTAGTCAAAACATAGCTAAAGTTCAGTAACCGGAATGGATAGCCAGCCAAGCCAGGGATCAAAATAGTGGAACAGCAAGCAGGATCTGGAGCCAGAAGGGATGTCAGCAAAGCAAGTCTTTAAACAGGAACGCAGGAGATAGTTTCTTGTGATGTGACCAAGGCGACCTCTGGACTGGACGGCTTAAGTAGGCAGGACTGACGAGTAGGATCATCAACAGCTGGGTACCTGTGGAGAAAGATGGGAGCTGGCAATTAGCCGACAGCTGAGCGACCAGCTCAGAGAAGGAAGGGCTGAGCCCAGCCCTGACATTATCTATCTAATATATACAGTAGTGAGGGACCTAAAAGGTAAGCATTGCTATCCACGTCGAATCACTGTCTCTCCTTGTCTAAGGAAGACGCAATGGGTGCAGGAACACATGAAAGAGAAAAGTGGACAGCAAAAAAAAATGCATCCGATCCCTATGATAACACAGTGCAATATATACATCAGTGAATCTTGAGTAAATGTTAATTACCCTCAGCTGAGAGCAGCAAAGCAGTGTAAATACACCCTATAATATACCTAAGCTACAATGATCTCTATATCTAAACACAAATACAGGTGAACCTCTTTTCATTACTATATTACAGAAAACCTTCTTAGCGTTTCCTATAAGATAAGTGCATAATACGAACAAGGGCTCACTCAGGCTGGCACAGCTCACGCCACCTGGTGGCCAGCATATGAAAAACAATCCTGGTACACTTGAAAGTCCATCATTCAATTTGTAAGGTGAGAACTTACCTCTTTGCTACAACTTATTCTACCTAACTAACTAAACACCCCAGTGTCTTTAAAGCCCCAAAGTCCATCAAATTGTTTTCACTCGGGATAGAACAACATTTCCCAGCAGTTTCCCTTCTTCTCAGGGACAATTCCGGGGACAGGAAGCATGGCTGCAATCAGACAACAAGCAGCTAGGCCATGGTGCAAGGAAATGCACTTCTTGACATAGATCCCCTTGCAGTGGTAATCTCAGTCTGTCCACACAACAACCAGGGACTGGGAACGAATTTCCTCATTGGTTGAAATAACAAACATGCTGAAAACATGTTACTTTTCCAAGGGAGGCACACTGGCAATTCCAGAGCACCAGCCAGCATGACTTAGTTGGGCACTCCCTGTATCTGCTGGCAGTACTCAGTTCAACACAGTCCCAGCAATACAGCCAACAGGAATGTTCCCCACTAGCAACATTTTATGTACAAGAGGTGGAGTGGCTTTCAGCATAGTGTCTTAACTCCACAAAGCACACATTTGTATAATCCGTATGGTGTCAGTGAAAAACACGATTCGATAGCATTTACCAGTAGTATCTGAGATCTGGTAACTTTAGGGTCTCTCATTTGGCATTTAGCGTAGTAAAGTAATGGTGAATGTCTTTCTTGTTTGGCCTGCGGATAATCACATGGTCTGGGTTAATTTTGCACCATAGCCCCAGGTTTGCAATACTGAAGTATACCTCTCAGCTATCTTGGCGACAACTTTTGGAAATCCACCCACAAAGGGATACGAAGAAAACTCTGCATAGCTTCATCTACCCATTGTGTTTCCTTGTCCTGGATCTCTTCCTCTAGATGGGCCAGTATATAGTGATACAGATAACCATACTCTTCAGCCACTTTCTTAATAATTATGTGCTGTGTCTTGGACAGCCTGGGCAGTGTTTTAGGGGCTCCATACCTGGTTAGGACCTGTGCATCTGGTGCACGTTGAACTGGGTATCGGGCAACAATATCTGGCTTGCAATCAGACTTAATCAACGGAATGGGTTTGTTCAATGCAAAGGAGAGCAGGTGAGCCTGACCCCAGCCTCGAGGGATAACCGGAGCACTGGGTCCTGCAGCAGCTACAGAAACAAGAGGAGCAGCTTCTCTCACAATCTGGATGATAGTAGGTAGACTCTCAATGCCGCTCCCAGCCGGGACGATGACATTCTTGTTCCAATCAGCTTGCAGTGTCCGCGGAGGTTGGGCAGGTGAGACTACCTCAAGCAGCGGTTCCCCACAGCGTCCACAGACGATCCAAGACCTCTGATGCGTGGCCAAGCCGAAACACTTCCTGCAGATCAGTCCCAAGGCCTCATAGCCTCCAGCCATGTACAAGGCAAGACTACCCTTAGGTGTATACCGCATTCCAGTGTCAGTTAGAGAGCCCTTGGACTCACTCAGACCAAGGACAACACCCAGAGCATACAACTTCCAATCCACCATAGTACTTCCAAACTGTGCCATCCTCTCCATCCTACAACCAGGCACACGTAGCAGCACTTCCTTATCCTCCTCTGCAGAGTGGAGGCTCCTCCCCCTGCCTAAGGATTGGTACGGATACTTTCTGGGAACTTCAGCGCCTGCCTCTTTCCTTTCGCTGCACGCCGAAACTGTAATGGAGTCTGTTTTAACCCTTGCAGCACTGGCGTAAAGTGTCAATAGACCAGGCTAATACTCTCCCATAAGCGATGAGACATGCTGGTTCTATAGTCTATATAGTCTATACAGTCTATACAGTCTATACGAAGTAAAGATGTTACTTGCCACTTTCCCATGGAGCCAGATGAAATCCCAATGTAGCTGTAGCCGGTTGCTATGAGCGACTGCTGTAGGAATAACACCTTTGTCTCACGCACCAATGTAGCAAAGTCCTGGGTCCCTTGAGGCCTAAAGGTGACCTCCAGAGTTAGGGACAGCTGACATCCTTCTGTGTAGAGTGGGTTACAAGGCATGGTGGGTGTACTGCAACATGAAATGGTGGGTGCCAGACACTTTTTGGAATGCAAAGAGATTTATTGTTTCTTGAACAGAACTGTGGGAGAGAGGGTTAGGACCAGGACACCCTTAAGTAGATGCAATGATAATTGGCAGACTCCGAGATTTCTATACGAAGACAGCTATACAGGTGGAGGCCTCCAGCCGGACACCCACTTCTGTATAGGTAGGACCGCTGTCTCCTATGGCAACAATCTTGTAGCAATTACTAACGGTAGTTGTATTCAACTATTGGCAACACAAACCGTCCTCCATTTACTCCACAGTCACTCACTGTGGATCTTCACTCAGTGAACTCCCAGTCTTTCACTAGACTTTAGATCCAGTAGCCACTGGATCCCCTGAGCTCTTTCACTTTTAGTACTCAGTATCTTCCTCAAGCGTCACCCTCGCTTCCCTGCTGGGCCCCATGCTTGGCACTGACAGATACTCTTCAAGCGTCACCCCTGCTGACCCGCTAGGTCCCTGGCTTGGCACCCACTGATGCTCCGCAAATGTCACCTCTGCTGTCCCGCTGGTTTCTTGACTTGGCACTCGCTGCAGTTTTCCCACTTCTTCACTGTCCCCGGCTGGTGAGAAGACTGCTCTGGTACTGGCTTCAGCTTACTCACAGTGGTCTCTGGTAACAAGGTGGATGACCCCTTAGTGGCGACAGCTTCCCCTTCTACCTCCGACATCAGCTAGTTCTCGATCCAGCTGAACCGCTACTTCTGGTTGGACTACAAGCCAGTAGTCCCAACCCTACGCTGCTCTCCCGCTCCTGGAAATGCCCTCAGGCAGCCTAGCAGCCAAATGTCCCCAGGATAGGCCTCAGGCCTCTGGCCTAGCAGCCCGGGGCAGCATAACACACGTCCACCAAGACAGCCCAAGACCGGGTGGCACAGAACCCCCGATCACCAGACTCCACCCAAATAAATAGGCTCTCCCAGCAGACCAAGGGATCAAAGAAAATCCCTGCCCATTGGCTGAGACACCGCATTCATTCATGTCTGAGCTTGCAAAGCCCCTGTCTTATCTAATGTCACTAGCATAGTGCCACCTAGTCACAGAAGAGAAAGGGTGCAACAAGTCCAGATTTAGAGAGGAATCAATTGATCTCCTTACAATTGGCCAAGGCAACTATCGCCTGGCAACTAGATTTGATAGCAACCCTACCTGAACATTAGGGTGCTCCACACATGTCCTTTCTTTCAACACTGTTCTAACGATTCTATTTGCATTTACATCCCCAGGCACCCGTAAATCTCCTGTCACCAACCAATCGCATGAAAAAACAAATTCCTATATCATAAGAAAGCCCTCTCATCCCCCTAAGCATGAACACCTATAAATAGACCTGTAACCTTTTTTATATAAGCAATAACATTTCTTTCACTATATGTCAATTACACAGTCATGCATAATTATTCTTTGCCATAGTTCATTTACATGTTGCAATATTCTATTTGTACTGCACATTAATGTCAAGAAATGTTAGGTTCAGTCATTTTATGTTCTGAGTGCACTGTTTACTCTTTCTCTCCTGTTCCATACTATCCCTGGTTCCTATGAACAAGGGCACTTTCTGCAAAGTATTGATTTATTGTGCAGAAGGAGGTCATTTAACTGGCCACTGAGTTTCACATATAGTTAGTGCAAATATAGAATGAGGACAGAACAAGATTACTTCATGGAATATGCTTACAATAAGAAAAAGAAAGAAAGGAAATAAAAAAACGTAATAACCACTATCAGCAAAAGAATATTTCCCAGCAGAGGAAGTGCAATCATTTTTTTCCCAGTGACAAATTAAAGGTCATTTTCAGAACTTGTATAAGAGTTTAGGCAGTACTGAAATGCTAATCACTCACACCATTTTAAAGCTCAATTATGGATTTGAAAGTCTGAGAAGTATAAAAAGAAAAATAAGGGAAAGGAGCTTGTTTTATCCATGTTAGCTGCTCAGGCAGTCTTGTGTATATATTTCCCTTCTAGGTAACATAAACTGTTTTGTTAATACTGGCCTTAAGCAAAGAACATTTGTTAATTTCTATAAGATGAATATTTACAGGTGGATTAATGTATTTCATTCTCTGGCCCATATTTTCCAGCTCGTTTGTTGAGTAATAATGTTGGCAGGCAGAACTGTATAAAGCTTTGGTTGACATAATGATAGTTGTTAAAAAAGGTTTACTGTATTAGACCTCGAAAAATTATATGGAAGACTTTGCTTTCCCCCCAGCATTTAAAGAGAATCAGAACAAAACAAAAAAGCTGGTCAAAGACATTAGTCCTTTTATAAAAACGCATTCTTTTGAGGATACAATAGTGGTCAGCTGCAAAAACTAAACATGACTGATCTACTGTTTCCATTTAAATTGGTTTGCCAACATTGTATACAGCTGCCTGCTGATACACATAGGTGGAAAGACTATCGTGCTACCTACCCCAAAATCAGCAAACTGTGAAGAAATCATCCCATATCAGAAGCGTAAGTAAAGCTTTGGCTGTAGGCCAATGCTATAGTCTTCACCATGCAGAATGTGAAGCGTCTGCTGAAAGCCATGGTTCCCTTATTTGCACCCAATAGAATAACAAAGAGATCTGCTAATCTCAAATTGGCTCACCTGGTGATCTTGATTTAAATAGAGATTCATGGTAACCTTGGGGGTGAACCCATTTATATGTATCAGTGCCACTTCATCTATAAAGATCATGAAAAATTCTTTTTGAGCCTAAAGTGACCGCGACCAGAAAAGCTGTTTTAAAGGTAAGATGCTACGTCTATATCAAAAATCTCAGAAGCTAGAATGTCTAGGTCTAACAGAAGATCCAATATAGGGAAAGTAACTTCCTTGGTGGTCTCAGTCTTATGACACCTCTGAGGATCTACACCACTAGGTCATTAGAAGATCCCTAAATTTTGGAAATGGCTAAAATAGCTGAATTGTGTCCTTCCAGTTCACTGAGACTCATGTCCAGTTCTCTCTGGAGGAGTCTAAGGGCTGATTGACACCAGCACTGCGCTACAATGTGTGGCTGCTGATGTGCATTGTGTAGGAGCAGTGAGGGATGGTGTGGTGCATTGTACTGGTGCATTACACCATTAACATTTTTCTTTTAACTTTATTCAAATTTTTACAAAATGACACACTGTAATGCAGTGACATGCAGTAATGTGTGATAATCTAATATAAAATGATGCATATGCATTTTTGTCTGTTTTTGTGTTGTGCCTGCATTGGACAAAAGTGCTCAATCCAGCATAAAATCTCTGGTGTGAACCCATCCTTAGACATTGTGGACTTATTGATCTTAAAGTGGGTGTAAACACGATTCATGAAATTTGAGCTGGGCACATACAGTATATCTGCAATGTTTTGTTATCTCTCTTCAAAGCACTATGTTGCATAGCTGTCTCCTGCTCCGCTCCTCTGTTATCAGCCTGATAACTCCTGGCAAGTTCTCCGTCACATATGATAAAAGCAATCAGAGTTTTGTATTGGGGAGGGTGCTATAAATAAATTAACAGAGCCCTGAATGATTCAAGGGACAGAGCTGAAAGTCTCTACCTATGAGGAGAGGGGTGTGTGCCTTTCCTCCAATCAGCTGTCTTGGCTGTATGCCCAGGCTTCACTGCTAACCAGGAAGAGAAAATCTCCTAACATGATGTGCACTTTCTAAACAGTATATAAAGCTGAAGACAGCAGATATACAAGTAAAACGTATGTAGTGAGATTTGTTTCATCCCTGTGTATCATCTGGGGCTGTTCTCTTCACTGGGTATATGTGATGATTTACATCCACTTTACAGGAGGAAATCTTGGGGAGAGGCAAATGCTTGAAAGGTTTGCAAACTTTGTTGTAAGTACTGTTGGTACTATATTTCCTGTATTTTAACAGGGTGCTGACTACTTTTTCAAACTATCCCAGGCAAATTAGCCTTTTTCTTTCAGTTTTTCAGCAGCCTGATGAACTATGGGCCCCTGGGAAAGAAGGTTTGGAAATAGTTGCATATGAAGTGTTTTTTTGTGTTCAGCTTTAGCAGGAGAGGATACCATGGGTGCCTAGGCCAGTTGGGAATGATTGTCAGAACTTTAAAGCTTTCTCCCCGTAGTCTTTTCAAGAATATGAATGTCATTGCTGTGGTGAAAAGGCATACGCCACCTGAATTGTCCAGTTTGTGGTCAGGGCATCTGTCCATTGTATTTGCGAACAGGGAAGTCTTCAATAGAATTTCTTCATTTAACATTGGCTTAAGTTGCAGATCTACCTGAGGAAGAAAATTCCATTCTGTTAACTCAGGAACATCTCTGGGAGTAATGACCATTTGCTGTTGTCCAAGGGGATCTCGATAGATAATCTGATTAGTGACAACTTTGGACTGTGCGCACCACATAATCGGCACCACTTCTGTTTGTAGTACCACTTCTTTTTGTAGTGACCGGCTATGAGTGCCCCTCTGCAATTGCCCCTCTGACTCTTGATGTATACCATTACCGTGGTGTTGTCCATTCTCAATAATACCAACCTTCCCTGAAGGTGATGTTGGAAGGCATGAAGGGTTTGGAAGGCTGCACTCAGTTCCTGGATGTACTGTATAGTGATGTAGGTGTCTTTCAAATAAATGTAAAGAAGCTAATCTCCTGGCTCTATGACCTACACGATCATCTGTAGTGACTCCATCTGGAATCATTCTTTAAAAATAAATCTGACTGGGAACTTTACATTTACAACTGATCTCCAGTCCCCTGTCATTTTCTGAACTAGGAAATATGAAGATAAGGCGAGTACATCCCAATTAATCGCTTGTGATGTAGTACTGCTACTATTCCACCCTGCTCCAGGAGGGTTTTTACTTGATCTCACTTGATCTTGGAGAGTTGAAAATTCCAGGAGTGAACTTCCTCAATTGTTCTCCTACCTGGAAAATTTGAGCAGGCAAAACCTCAAAAAGGCTTTCAGGATTTCTGCCTGGAAGAAGCAGTTTTCATAAGGAACAATTAGGCAGATGTATATTTTCAAGACCTGCAGAATTCCTGCTAGGTTTGTATGTCCTTTCTTCTCTACGTCTATTTTTAGAGGGTCTTTTAAATTGGGATTTTTTTCTGCCTTAGTAAAGTTTTGTCTTGGGGAATGAATCCAGATTTACCCCATTTGCTTTGTTGATGGCTGTGTAGCAGTACCCCCAGAGGAGCTGCTGAATTGTCAGACACACTTTGATATAGTTCAAAGAATTTATTAGGCTAAGTGTAGCTTAAGACCCCTTTCACACTGCAGCGCCCGGCCTTCAGTGCTAAAGCGCCGCTCGTTTTTGCAGCATTTTAGCTCTGTTTTAGCAGCGCTTTTGCAGCACTTTTTGGCCACTAGTGGGCTGGTTTTTACCTTAAAAACAAGGTAAAAAGTCCCATTTTGCGGGCTTTTAAGGGGCTTTGGAAGTGCTGCGTATTCATTACAACGGGCAGGGCGTTTTGGGATCGCACCCAACCGGCCCCAAAAATGCTGCTTGCAGTACTTTCCGTAAAGTCCCACAAGCACACCATCCCAGTGTGAAAAGTCACACTGCAATGAATGAGAGGCTATTTCTAGCACTAAAGCACATGAAAACTGCCTCAGTGTGAAAGGGGTCTTAATGAAGAAAGGATTAGTAGGTATACTTATACAAATAATCAGTGAGACAATAACACTGTGTAAAACACCTGCAGTATTTTGACTATTAACAGAGCTGAATTGCTTTTACCTCCTGTAGCAACAGTATATGAAGACAGCCCTAATTTGCTATAACAGTCCCTGTTTTATTCCAATAGCCAATGAATGATAAAATAGAAAAAAAAAGTTGGCAAAGTTAGGGCCCTTGAAGAAACACAATTCCCAGCAGAGATTAGTTCAAGGCCCTGGACAGAAATAGGAGTTTCTGTGATTTCTCTCCTTCAGTCTTGCAATTTTTATCGGGACTGCAACAATGCAGCGGATAGATCGGACACTTTTGACACTTTTTTTGGACCAATGACATTTATACAGCGATCAGTGCTAAAAATAGCCACTGATTACTGTCATTGGCAGGGAAGGAGTTAACACTTGGGGGCGATCAAGGAGGAGACCGATCATTGTTCCTAAAATGTAGGTACGACTGATCAGTCTAATCACCCCTGACAGAACGAAGATCTGTCTGTTTACATTGACAGACCTCTGTTTTGTCTCTCTCAGGAGCTATCGCTGGTACGCAGAGGACATCCCGACTGCCGAGCAAGCGCATTGGCTCCGTCATCGCGCCGCGGGCCCCCTAGTGCTACAACAACTCGCCCAGGGGAGCCAACCTGCCTCAATATAACTGCGGTGGCTTGTCCTCACCGCTTGTCCTCACCTCACTGCTCCTGAAAAAACGGCCATTTTAAAAACTTTTTTTTTGCATTGATACATGTCCCCTGGGGCAGTACCAGGGTCCCCATACACTTTTTATGGCAATAATTTGCATATAAGCCTTTAAAATGAACACTTTTGATTTTTCACGTTCGTGTCCCATAGACTTTAACGGTGTTTGCATGATCGCACACATTTTTTGTCTGTTCGCATGTTCTAGTGCAAACCGAACCAGGGGGGTGATCGGCTCATCCCTACTCCTGGAGTATAAAGCATTGAAAAGTGATTGCAGGAAAAATACCCAATTACAACCACTCCTCTGAGATAATCTGTTTCTCCCCTTAGTGGCCTTAATAAAGCCACTTTTATATACTGTCTTTCCTGGTAGGGCTACAATCGGGCAGGCCCAGCATCCATCTAGGTGAGCATGAGGATGGTGATGCCTAGTGATGCCTACTACTGATCGGCCAGAGATTTACCCCAACGTAGGTAGTCCTGCCATAACTAATCAATGCAGGAAGAAAAGAAAGAAGTGCCAAAACTTTTGCGGGGTCTCAGATTTATAAGTTAACAGTACTGTCAGGGTATTGAGAGGTGGTTCTTAACCCTTTAATAGGCTGACATGGAGCTGTCAGGGAAAAAGTAGTTGGCATTATACATAGTTGCCAACATTCTAAAAAAATGTATAGGGAAACTTTTTCGTCTGTAGGTGGAGTTTTGCTATAAGTAGGGGGCGGGGCATTAATTTGAAGGCAGGATGCAGCGAAGAAAGAATAATTCGGCATGGTTTAAATGAAATGGGTGTGGCTTAAAGGGGGCATGGTTTAAAGGGGGTGTGGTTAGAGTCTGAGATGAACGAGGGATGGAGAGAGAAAGAAAGAAAGAAAGAAAGAAAGAAAGAAAGAAAGAAAGAAAGAAAGAAAGAAAGAAAGAAAGAAAGAAAGAAAGAAAGAAAGAAAGAAAGAGAGAAAGAAAGAAAGAAAGAAAGAAAGAAAGAGAGAAAGAAAGAAAGAAAGAAAGAAAGAAAGAGGGAGGGAAGGAAGGAGAGAGAAGGAAAGAAAGAGGGATGGAGGGACAGCAGGCCCAGATCCTACACCACAATAGAAATATGTGTATTCCAGACAGTTTAAAGATAAAGATACTCCAAACACCTGGTGTTGGCGCTTCAATCATCACGGCACCATGGTTGGTATGGTGTCAGGATGATTGAAGCGCATTATTTCTATTATTACATTGTAATATGAAATTAAATAGTTTAACTCACCATAATGCAGAATCAGTGGGAGCCCTGAGTGTGTCATTTGCCATGTCGCCTGCCACCAGATGCCATCAGGTGTCCCCAGTAGAGTCCCTCCTTACACCAAGCATTCCCAGAAGAGTCCCTCCTTAAACCAGACATTTCCAGTAGAGTCCCTCCTTACATCAGGTGCCCCCAGCAGAGCTCCTCCTTACATCAGGTGCCCCCAGCAGAGTCCCTCCTTACATCAGGTATCCCCAGTAGAGTCCCTCCTGACATCAGGTTCCCCCAGCGGAGTCCCTCCTTACACTAGGTGCCCCCAGCAGAGTCCCTCCTTACATCAGGTGCCTCCAGTAGAGTCCCTCCTTACATGAGGTTCCCCTCAGCAGAGTCCCTCCTTACACCAGGCATTCCCAGAAGAGTCCCTCCTTACATCAGGTGCCCCCAGCAGAGCCCCTCCTTACATCAGGTGCCCCCAGCAGAGTCCCTCCTTAGATCAGGTGTCCCCAGTAGAGTCCCTCCTTACATCAGGTACCCCCAGCGGAGTCCCTCCTTACACCAGGTGCCCCCAGAAGAGTCCCTCCTTACATCAGGTGCCTCCAGTAGAGTCCCTCCTTACATCAGGTGCCCCCAGCAGAGTCCCTCCTTACACCAGGCATTCCCAGAAGAGTCCCTCCTTAAACCAGACATTTCCAGTAGAGTCCCTCCTTACATCAGGTGCCCCCAGCAGAGCCCCTCCTTATATCAGGTGCCCCAGCAGAGTCCCTCCTTACATCAGGTGTCCCCAGTAGAGTCCCCCTTACATCAGGTGCCCCCAGCGGAGACCCTCCTTACACCAGGTGCCCCCAGCAGAGTCCCTCCTTACATCGGGTGTCCCCAGCAAAGTCCCTCCTTACATCAGGTGTCCCCATCAGAGTCCCACCTTACACCAAGTGTCCCCATCGGAGTCCCACCTTACATCAGGTGTCCCCAGTGGAGTCCTTCCTTACACCAGGTGCCCCCAGCAGAGTCCCTCCTTACACCCAGTGCCCCCAGTGGAATCCCTCCTTACACCAGGTACACCTAGCGGAGTCCCACCTTACACCAGGTGCCTCCAGTAGAGTCCCTCCTTACATCAGGTGCCCCAGCAGAGTCCCTCCTTACACCAGACATTCCCAGAAGAGTCCCTACTTACATCAGGTGTCCCCAGTAGAGTCCCTCCTTACATCAGGTGCCCCCAGCGGAGTCCCTCCTTACACCAGGATGCCCCCAGCAGAGTCCCTCCTTACATCGGGTGTCCCCAGCAGAGCTCCTCCTTACATCAGGTGCCCCCAGCAGAGTCCCTCCTTACATCAGGTGTCCCCAGTAGAGTCCCTCCTTACATCAGGTTCCCCCAGCGGAGTCCCTCCTTACACTAGGTGCCCCCAGCAGAGTCCCTCCTTACATCAGGTGCCTCCAGTAGAGTCCCTCCTTACATGAGGTTCCCCTCAGCAGAGTCCCTCCTTACACCAGGCATTCCCAGAAGAGTCCCTCCTTACATCAGGTGCCCCCAGCAGAGCCCCTCCTTACATCAGGTGCCCCCAGTAGAGTCCCTCCTTACACCAAGCATTCCCAGAAGAGTCCCTCCTTAAACCAGACATTTCCAGTAGAGTCCCTCCTTACATCAGGTGCCCCCAGCAGAGCTCCTCCTTACATCAGGTGCCCCCAGCAGAGTCCCTCCTTACATGAGGTGTCCCCAGTAGAGTCCCTCCTTACATCAGGTTCCCCCAGCGGAGTCCCTCCTTACACTAGGTGCCCCCAGCAGAGTCCCTCCTTACATCAGGTGCCTCCAGTAGAGTCCCTCTTTACATGAGGTTCCCCTCAGCAGAGTCCCTCCTTACACCAGGCATTCCCAGAAGAGTCCCTCCTTACATCAGGTGCCCCCAGCAGAGCCCCTCCTTACATCAGGTGTCCCCAGTAGAGTCCCTCCTTACACCAAGCATTCCCAGAAGAGTCCCTCCTTAAACCAGACATTTCCAGTAGAGTCCCTCCTTACATCAGGTGCCCCCAGCAGAGCTCCTCCTTACATCGGGGGCCCCCAGCAGAGTCCCTCCTTACAACAGGTGTCCCCAGTAGAGTCCCTCCTGACATCAGGTTCCCCCAGCGGAGTCCCTCCTTACACTAGGTGCCCCCAGCAGAGTCCCTCCTTACATCAGGTGCCTTCAGTAGAGTCCCTTCTTACATGAGGTTCCCCTCAGCAGAGTCCCTCCTTACACCAGGCATTCCCAGAAGAGTCCCTCCTTACATCAGGTGCCCCCAGCAGAGCCCCTCCTTACATCAGGTGCCCCCAGCAGAGTCCCTCCTTAGATCAGGTGTCCCCAGTAGAGTCCCTCCTTACATCAGGTACCCCCAGCGGAGTCCCTCCTTACACCAGGTGCCCCCAGAAGAGTCCCTCCTTACATCAGGTGCCTCCAGTAGAGTCCCTCCTTACATCAGGTGCCCCCAGCAGAGTCCCTCCTTACACCAGGCATTCCCAGAAGAGTCCCTCCTTAAACCAGGAATTTCCAGTAGAGTCCCTCCTTACATCAGGTGCCCCCAGCAGAGCCCCTCCTTATATCAGGTGCCCCAGCAGAGTCCCTCCTTACATCAGGTGTCCCCAGTAGAATCCCCCTTACATCAGGTGCCCCCAGCGGAGACCCTCCTTACACCAGGTGCCCCCAGCAGAGTCCCTCCTTACATCGGGTGTCCCCAGCAAAGTCCCTCCTTACATCAGGTGTCCCCATCAGAGTCCCACCTTACACCAAGTGTCCCCATCGGAGTCCCACCTTACATCAGGTGTCCCCAGTTGAGTCCTTCCTTACACCAGGTGCCCCCAGCAGAGTCCCTCCTTACACCCAGTGCCCCCAGTGGAATCCCTCCTTACACCAGGTACACCTAGCGGAGTCCCACCTTACACCAGGTGCCTCCAGTAGAGTCCCTCCTTACATCAGGTGCCCCAGCAGAGTCCCTCCTTACACCAGGCATTCCCAGAAGAGTCCCTACTTACATCAGGTGTCCCCAGTAGAGTCCCTCCTTACATCAGGTGCCCCCAGCGGAGTCCCTCCTTACACCAGGATGCCCCCAGCAGAGTCCCTCCTTACATCGGGTGTCCCCAGCAAAGTCCCTCCTTACATCAGGTGTCCCCATCGGAGTCCCACCTTACACCAGGTGTCCCCATCGGAGTCCCACCTTACATCAGGTGTCCCCAGTTGAGTCCTTCCTTACACCAGGTGCCCCTAGCGGAGTCCCTCCTTACACCCAGTGCCCCCAGCAGAGTCCCTCCTTACACCCAGTGCCCCCAGTGGAATCCCTCCTTACACCAGGTACCCCTAGCGGAGTCCCACCTTACACCAGGTGCCTCCAGTAGAGTCCCTCCTTACATCAGGTGCCCCAGCAGAGTCCCTCCTTACACCAGGCATTCCCAGAAGAGTCCCTACTTACATCAGGTGTCCCCAGTGGAATCCTTCCTTACACAAGGTGCCCCCAGCAGAGTCCCTCCTTACACCCAGTGCCCCCAGCGGAGTCCCTCCTTACACTAGGTGCCCCCAGCAGAGTCCCTCCTTACATCAGGTGCCTCCAGTAGAGTCCCTCCTTACATCAGGTGCCCCCAGCAGAGTCCCTCCTTACACCAGGCATTCCCAGAAGAGTCCCTCCTTACATCAGGTGCCCCCAGCAGAGCCCCTCCTTACATCAGGTGCCCCCAGCAGAGTCCCTCCTTAGATCAGGTGCCCCCAGCAGAGCCCCTCCTTACATCAGGTGCCCCAGCAGAGTCCCTCCTTACATCAGGTGTCCCCAGTAGAGTTCCTCCTTACATCAGGTGCCCCCAGCGGAGTCCCTCCTTACACCAGGATGCCCCCAGCAGAGTCCCTCCTTACATCGGGTGTCCCCAGCAAAGTCCCTCCTTACATCAGGTTTCCCCATCGGAGTCCCACCTTACACCAGGTGTCCCCATCGGAGTCCCACCTTACATCAGGTGTCCCCAGTTGAGTCCTTCCTTACACCAGGTGCCCCCAGCGGAGTCCCTCCTTACACCCAGTGCCCCCAGCAGAGTCCCTCCTTACACCAGGTACCCCTAGCGGTGTCCCACCTTACACCAGGTGCCCCCAGCGGAGTCCCACCTTACATCAGGTGCCCCCAGCGGAGTCCCTCCTTACACCAGGTGCCCCCAGCAGAGTCGCTCCTTACATCAGGTGCCTCCAGTAGAGTCCCTCCTTACATCAGGTGCCATCAGCAGAGTCCCTCCTTACACCAGGCATTCCCAGAAGAGTCCCTCCTTAAACCAGGCATTTCCAGTAGAGTCCCTCCTTACATCAGGTGCCCCCAGCAGAGCCCCTCCTTACATCAGGTGCCCCAGCAGAGTCTCTCCTTACATCAGGTGTCCCCAGTAGAGTCCCTCCTTACATCAGGTGCCCCCAGCGGAGTCCCTCCTTACACCAGGATGCCCCCAGCAGAGTCCCTCCTTACATCGGGTGTCCCCAGCAAAGTCCCTCCTTACATCAGGTGTCCCCATCGGAGTCCCACCTTACACCAGGTGTCCCCATCGGAGTCCCACCTTACATCAGGTGTCCCCAGTTGAGTCCTTCCTTACACCAGGTGCCCCCAGCGGAGTCCCTCCTTACACCCAGTGCCCCCAGCGGAGTCCCTCCTTACACCAGGTACCCCTAGCGGAGTCCCACCTTACACCAAGTGCCCCCAGGGGAGTCCCACCTTACATCAGGTGCCCCCAGCGGAGTCCCTCCTTACATCAGGTGTCCAAAGCGGAGTCCCTCCTTTCATCAGGTGCCACCAGCCATCGGCGTCCCTCCTTACATCAGGTGTCCCCAGTCAGCAGAGTCCCTCCTTATATCAGGTATCCCCAGCCAGCGGTGTCTCTCCTTACATCAGGTGTCCTCAGCCAGCAGAGTCCCTCTTTACATCAGGTGTCCCCTCTTCACCTGGGTGCGGGCCGCTGGTGATTTGGCCTCCACGCCATTACAGAAGACCAGCTCCGTGCTCGTGGAGGCCGAAGGGAAGAACCAAGAGGCGGAGCCTGGGTTCTGCCTCTTCTTTCTGCCTCATGATAGCTGGTCTTCAGTAAAATGGCGGCCGGCGGAGACATTTTCCCAGTGTCCGCCGCGGACCTCTAGCGGCGGTGGCGGAAAAAATTGGAAAACAGCGATTTCCTGGGACGTTTACTGGGAAACGGTAAGACCGAAACAAAGGTCTAAATCCCAGAAATGTCCCAGAAAATTCGGGACAGTTGGCAGCTATGGTTATACTAAATCATTGTCAAAAGTGGAACAAAAGAGGAATTGAATTTTGTTTTCCATTTAGTGTCCTTTTTATTTTTGTGATTTTTATTTTGTATTTTTTGCACATTTGATTGTTATTTGCGTTCTGTTTTATTTTTATATGTTCCTACCCCTTTTCACACTTTTTTTCACACTTTTTTTGTCTGTATGAAAAAAGAACACTTAAAGCATAACTTGACTTTTTTTTATGCAAACACTGTGAAATTGCTAGTTGAAAAATTTGCATGCATGCTTGCAAAATGATCCATCTTGAGCATTTCTCATTAGGTACACAAGCAACAGGACCCGGGATTTCCTATGATCTCTGCTTTGTTTTCTTTGTTTTTTTCACAGAACTTTATTGAAATGTCACAAGTGATGTTTCAATACAGTTCTTTTCACTGCAGCAGCTCTGCAATGAGGTTGTTCATGATGCAACCCACTGCACTAAAAAAAAGTATTGCATGCTGTACTTTTTTTCAGCGCACACCATGGCAATGCTGTGGTGTGAACTGACAACACAGGACTCAATTTTGCAATGTATATAGGGCTGTGCTGGAAATAGCTGCTAGTGTAGTCTCAACACATCCGGTATGAATAAGTCCTTAATTTGCTAATATACTCCTATATTTGCATAGCGCGATGATGTCATGGGCTCTACCCCGTTGAGTTACATCATGGTCACGTGACTGTTTTAAGTCCTAAGGGATTTAAAGACAGACTTGACTGGACAGCCGTACAGGCTGCCATTTCTGGGTGAAGGGAGAAAAGGATATCTGGAAAATCATTTGGTGAGTGTGTTAATGTTACAAGCGCTGATTGAGGCTATAGCTCTGTGACAAAAACCACATTCATAGACGCAGAGTGCTAGCTAAGAAAGAGGCTGTATTTGTTTTATTGAGATATATACTCTGAAGACCTTGATTGTGGTTGCATATCGGAGTGACTCCTCTGCATGATTATCTGGATCTGGAAGGAACCCCACTTGACGGGTTAGCTGAGGAAGGGGATCGTGTTTGGAGCTGCTTGGAGATTACTAATGTGTGTGTTTGACCCTCTGTAATAGGGTGGTCAACTACATAACTACATTTGGTAAGAGGCTATGTGTGTTAATGGTGGAGGTGGCGGTTAATACTCAGGATCTCAGTTCCTGCTCACCCTATCAAGGACTGTGTGTTTTTTCTTCAAAGGAAAATTGACTTTATGTGCACTTTAGTCTATTAAGGAAAGTGCTGCATTTTTATATTTTCTATTTGTGACCAGCAAATGTGTTAGTGGCTTCCCACATCATTCAGTCAGTCTAAATGCAGATATTTTCGTATTGTTTTCTTAGGTCTGACTGACAGCTCTCCCCTTGTTTCTGAGAAGGTTTGATGCACTGCTCTGCCAACAAAGTGTTGTCCTGTTGAGTGTAAATGAATTGTGATTCACAAAGCACTTGCTCAGATCCAGCTTGAAAGGAACATATAGGCCATTACAGTGCTTGTCTAAAAAGCAGAGCGGAATTACCTTTACTAGGAGGGACAGAAATTGCTAATAAAGTAGTAGTGTTCCAAAAAACATAGGAAGGATAAGTAGCATGCAGAAAAGACAAGTCAGTGCACAGTTCTGCTGACACAGAAGATCCAGAGGCAGTTTTCAAAAGTAATATGAAAAGCAATATTTAGCATAAACAGTTCTGTAGGCAGACAGCTTCCTTCTTTTGTACATTTAGCTGCATGTGTATTGGTTCATGCTGGCTTAGTCTGATGTGATCTCCCTTAGAAAATAAGGTTTTCAAGGTTAGACAATTTGTATTTATGACTAACTCATATGTATTTTGTCAGTTCTGTTTTCAGCTGTTGTGCCCCGTGGCAGTTCTCCTAGAGACTGTATTAATTCTATATTGAAATGGTTGTACTTGGTTAATAGGTAACTTTCATGGGAAAAAAAAATATAGCAAATGAAAAAAAAAATAGCATATACAATTGCTACACAAGCCAAGATGTAATTTATAAGAAAAGTATGGCCAAAGCTTTTTTGGCCATACTTCTCTTCCTGGTTACAGGAGTACTCATGTGCTCTCCTGCAATACGGAATCAGCTGACAGGGCTGCAGAGCCACTCCAGACTTTGGAAGGATCCCGACAATAATGTTGGGAACTACACAGATGCCTAATCAGCAGCTGGCTTAGTCTCTCTGAGAGCCTGTTCTAGCCGCTCCCATCCCCTCCCCAGCCCAGTGCACCAGTGAGCACAGGAGGGGCAGAGCAGAGAGCCAGTGACTGACAGTCACTGCTCCCTGTTAAGAGCAGAGCCGAAAAATGAGCTATTGCTCAGTTTTCAGTCTTAGAGCCGGAACAGGACAGCTGCAGCATCAGAATGATCCTACAGCATGAAGGTGAGTATGCATTTTTTGGGTTTTTTTTTTCAATCCCTTCTCCTTTAATGTTATTAACAATTACCCTTCCATTTCAATTTGCAGTGCTGTAATTTTCTGTAAAATCCAATGCAACATGGCAACCTAGAGGCATTATGTACACATTTTGTTTACAGAAAGCCTCCAAAAATGTAATTCCCTCTTGTGTGATTGGCTCACTGATTTTAGGCTTTCTCTGCAACAAAAATGTAGGTTTTAGTGAGATACCCATGTAGCCAGGTGCTGAACTACAGAAACATGGAAAAGTAGACATTTCCCCCTGTAAATTGATTAATTTACTTTCACCTTCAACTGAGATACTGATGTTATGTTGCATCATTCTCCTCTGCCTATTAGAGGGAGAACCAAAGCCAAGCAAGCCTATAGACCTCTATGCAGAGTGCTGAGAATCCTGGGAATTGTGATTTGGGGTGGCAGCCATATATTGGGACCCATAGACTATTTAGATAACAGTCGACACTGTACAGGGGGAGGAGTGGAGAGAGGATTTTTATTAAACTGCCCAGGGAAGTTCTCTTTCGTGGCGCAGAGAAGAGAGAGATAGCAAAGCGCTTCTGTCTGAGTAATCACCTGTTGGTGGGGATGCGAGCCTGAGAGCAGCGCAGCTGAGCACCACCTGCATCACAGATCCTGCACTAATGCCACAGAGTGACTGAAGCGTCAACTTGCCCTTTGCTTTCCACCACTGACCACTGGAGGCTTTCAGGGATTGTGCCACTGCTTCCTAAAGGGCCCAAGCAATAGCCAGCAGAAGAACAACCTAAAGGACTGCCCCTCCAGCAAAACCATCCTATGAGTCCCTTTTGATTCCTTCTTTCCTTTCTTTCATTTTTAAGGACAGTGCACAGCCTAGGCCTAGCATAGTCGCCATTAATGCACTTTGGCAGTATAGTCTCCTGTACTCGGAAAATCAAGGTTTATTACTTTCCACTGCTGCGCTTTAGGTGACCTTGTGTTGGAAGGCAACATGTTATATTTCATAATGTAAGATGTTTTTGAATATGAAATCTGGTTACACCTAGCCTCGTCACTCTTGGGGGCAGCCTGGAATGCCATTCAGCAGGTTACCCATCAGAGCGATGTAACTGAAGAATGCATATCAGAATCTTCATCTAGAAGAAAAGGGTCACTCGAATCCCCTGGCAAGGGAGTATGGGATATGAAAGCTTGGCTTCAAATTACCTGGTGTAATAAAGATTGAAGTGCCTGATTATCATGACTGCAAACAAAAGCTTCACAAATAAACTGCTGCTAAGATGACTGATTTCCTACAGTTACAGAGTTACAGAAGATCAAAGACCGGCTATCACTGAAGATTTGACCTGGGTCAAATAGCGGTGATTCATTGACAAATGCTGCCCCTAGTGGTCAATACAGCATGCTTGCTAGAGGATGAACTGAAGATTATTATATTAAGAAGGACTGCCTCTTATCGATTTTGATTTGTCAGAATCCTTGATATGCTGGCAGTGAGTGTTGTGTGGGTGGTGTCTGAGTGGGCTTTAAAAGTACTGACCGGCTGGAGTTACTTCCTCTCTTGCCATTGAGCCCAGCTGAAGATACTGAACACAGAGGACACAGAGGACTCCCTTACGTAAAGTATCATTGATGTTCTTTTGTTTCATATGCTTTGAAATATTTTCTTTTAGATTTTTATGCTAGCATACCTATTTTCTTGGGAAATAAATTAAACTCTTGCTTATTTAAACAGTGTATTTATTTTTTATAGCTAACTTTGTTTTTTATCATCACCATTAACTTTATCAGAGCTTTGCTAGACTAGCTAATTATAGGAATAGACAAGTTAATACATATTTATAATAAATAGGGGGAATCCATAATTACCCAATATTTTTTTCATTTGGCACCCCATTAGCAGGAGTGTGGAAAGAAATTCCTCACAGAATCCAAACCTAATGTATTTTTGCCTTGTGTTCCTATAAGCTGAGAAGTCCTCTACGAGACCCAGAATTGAAAGCATTCCTCTACAGTGGACACGATTCGTGCTGGTTCGTGAATTCTGAAGGCCTGCTTGAGTGGTCCTGAAAGTTCTGTGAAATATTCCATCAGTGAGCAGACACGCAGATCTGGTGAGAATTTTGGCTGGTATATATGTATGTGTTAATGTTTATCCCCTTCCCGCCGACCGAACGCACATATGCGTACTCGGCTTTCCGGGGTTATACCGGGATGATGCCCGCAGCTGCAGGCATCATCCCGGTACCGTTGTTTTCAGCGGGCGATCGGCTACCCGAGTATAACAACCGATGCGGCTAAAAGCCGCTCGGCTGTTATACCGGAGGAGCGGGAGGGGACAGCCCCCCCTCCCGCCGCCTCCCGCCGCTGTTACCGGGCCTCCCGTGCGATCGGGAGGCCCGGTGTCCGTTCGGCTGCCTTCGGCGGCTGGGGGCGGGCTGGAACGAAGCTGCGAGCGGCTTCGTTCCAGCCTTCTTGTTGTAAATGCGGAAGCAACGTCATGACGTCACTTCCCGTTTACTCGGCTGCCAATGGCGCCGAATTTAAAAAAGTACACAGTATTCAGAATCGCCGTTTTCGGCGATCTGAATACTTTGAAGTGTAAAGGAGGGATGGGGGGTCTTTTAGACCCCCCATCCCTCCATAAAGAGTACCTGTCACCACCTATTACTGTCACAAGGGATGTTTACATTGCTTGTGACAGCAATAAAAGTAAAAAAAAAAAAAAAAAATTTAAACACAATTTATAAAGTACAAAAATAAATAAATTAAATAAAAAAAAAAAAAAAAATTTTTAAAGTGCCCCTGTCCCCGCGAGCTCGCGCAGCGAAGAAAACGCATACGGAAGTCGCGCCCGCATATGTAAACGGTGTTCAAACCACACATGTGAGGTATCGCCACGATCGTCAGAGCGAGAGCAATAATTCTAGCCCTAGACCTCCTCTGTAGCTCAAACCTGGTAACCGTAAAAAATTTTTAAATCGTCGCCTATGGAAATTCAAAGGTACTGTAGTTCGTCGCCATTCCACGAGTGCGTGCAATTATAAAGGGTGACATGTTTGGTATCTATTTACTCAGCGTAACATCATCTTTCACATTATACAAAAAAATTGGGGTAACTTTACTGTTTGGATTTTTTAAAATTCATGAAAGTGTCACTTTTCCAAAAATTTGCGTTTAAAACACCGCTGCACAAATACCGTGTGATAAAAAAATATTGCAACAATCGCCATTTTATTCTCTAGATTCTCTGCTAAAAAAATATATATAATGTTTGGGGGTTCTAAGTCATTTTCTAGCAAAAAATACGGATTTTAACTTGTAAACACCAAATTTCAAAAATAGGCTTAGTCATGAAAGGGATGTATTGTTTATGCAAATTGTTTTAGTCCTGTTAGCTGTTCAGTTGTGCAAGCGAGAAGGGCTAATCACCCTTGGTTAACCGATGAAACCTGCAGATTTATAGGATAAACCATACATCTTTGAGGAGAAAGTGGGATAAATATAGATTATATTTTATATATTTTTTTGTATCCATGTGAGAGTGAAGTAGCTTTCTGCTCCAATAGAATTTCCGTGTTTCCTAAGATCTGAGAGGGCTAAAGTCAGTGTAAGGAGAGAGCTTCTTGTAGGACTACAAGTCCATATTACCTTTGGAACAGCTGCATCTGTGTGTTTGTCTCTGCTGGTGTATGTGTGCATGCTGGTAACAGCTGCTGCTGAGTAGACTGGTTCAGTGTGAACTTAACATATCAATGGAGGTCATTGGAATGTTCCTTAAAAAGTATCCCTCCGCTAATTTTAACACTTCTGCAGCAACCGCTTTAACCCACCAATTTAATGATTTTTTTAAAACAATGTGCTATTCAAAATGAGAATATGAAAAATAAACCGGCATCTAAGAAAGGCAAAAAAAGGGAGAATGGCGAATGTGTATGCTATTAAGAATGAAGAAGATTGCTACACAAAAAGAAGTGCAGTGGCATACTGAGAGAAAGCAGTTAATAGATCAGATAGAAAGTGTAAGTAAAAATATATTGGCGCTAGCTGCAAAAGCAGATGCAAACGTTTGTGATCAGATTGAACAATTGGTCACTGAGAAGTGTGTATTGGAACAGAAAATTGAGGAATTAGAGGAAACATGTAAACTAAGAGACAGTTGTATTGCCTCTTTAAATCAAAGAGAGGCTGAGAATGAGCGTATTATAATACTGCTTAGGAAGGAGTTACTTGGTGCCCAGGCATTCATAACCGAGTTATCCTACAAACATGCAAAGGCTCTAGAGTAATGCCCTGTACACGGTCGGACATTGATCGGACATTCCGACAACAAAATCCATGGATTTTTTCCGACGGATGTTGGCTCAAAATTGTCTTGCATACACACGGTCGCACAAAGTTGTCGGAATTTCTGAACGCCAAGAACGCGGTGACGTAGACCACGTACGACAAGACTATAAAAGGGCAGTTCAGTACCAAGTGCACCACCCTTTGGGCTCCTTTTGCTAATCTGGTGTTAGTAAAAGTTTGGTGAGAGACGATTCGCGCTTTTTCAGACTCGTGGTTTTCAGATTGTATTTCTGCTGTTCAGTTTGTGCTTGTGGGTTTGTATCTGGTCTTCAGTGCGTGCAGCGAGTACCATTGATTTATCATTGTGTTCTTGTCCGTTCGTTACTGATTTTCAGGTTGCTCTTCACAGGCCTTGCTGTTCTTCAGTGCGTTCTGTTACTTCGTTCTGACCAGCCGACCGTTTTCACAAATGTTATTTGTGCTTGAAATTCTGGCAGAGTGCCAGAGGTTTTTTTTTTTTGGTCCCAAAATCATTTGGAACCCTCCCTCCCCCCAGCTACTAACTCAGCTGATACCAATCCTCTATCTATCCTCAATCCTCTATCTGCTGACTTTGCCAAACCCATACACACTATACCTACCTCTTTTGTGGTCAGATTTTTGGATGAATTCCCCAAAGCATGTAGTGCAAGGGCCTGCCTGAATACTTTTAAATGGTAATGTTCAAAGTTTTTGTATCCTATTATTATCTTGAAAGGTAATATCAGAATGTAAAAATGTGCTAAAATGTGTGTATTTATATCTTTGTATTATGACACTTCTTACCTGTCCAGTGGGCTGCCAATAGTGTAAGTAAGGAGGGGCCAGCCAAAGTAATATATATTATTTAGGCATTCATCTCTCAATGAAGTGGTGAGGGTTACCTGGCCAAAACACCCCCCCCCCCTAAAATTTTTAAAATGGCCATGAGGGGGGGGATCTGATAGGTGGACCTTATACATTTGTCTTTAAATACTCCCTAAAATAAATGTCATACTGATGTTGGCCAAGAATGTTTGTGTCTAATCTGCTTTCCATGTTTATGTGCAAAATGATTAATTTATTTTTCTTGTTTGACTCCACAGTTTCCTTCCAACCCACAGGAATGGCAGACTGTGGCCTCCCACTTTGCCCAACGGTGGGACTTTCCTAACTGCGGAGGGGCAATTGATGGGAAACACGTCCACATCGTCCCACCACCCAACTCTGGGTCATACTATTACAACTACAAGGGGTTCAATAGTATTGTGATGTTGGCGGTGGTGTTGGCTACTTACGAGTTCCTGTATGTGGACGTGGGGAAGAATGGCTGGATGTCAGATGGTGGAGTCATCACCCACACGGAGTTCTACAGGCGTCTCCAGAATGGCAGCTTGAACTTGCCACCTCCAGAAGACAATGCGGAAGGACTCCCATTCGTCTTTGTTGCGGATGAAGCGTTTGGGCTGGGGGACCATCTAATGCAGCCATTCCCAATGAGGACGCTCACCCCGGACCAGAGGGTTTTTAATTACTGGCTGGCCAGAGCCAGAAGAGTGGTGGAGAACACCGTTGGAATAATGGCCAGCCGGTTCTGCCTATTTCTTACACTGATACACATGGTGGAATATAAACTCAATCACATCATCCTGGCTTGCTGTGTTCTCCACAACGTTTTAAGGAGAAATTCTGTGAACTATGCTGGCTCAGTTGGGCCTGAAGCCGGAATTAATCTAAATTAACCAACCCTGACGGCGCTTGAAGCAGGCCTTCCTGGCTTGCCCCCCCCAGAGTGCCCACGAGGTCCGTCTAAGATACATGGAATACTTTGCGGGTAGGGGGGCCATCAATATGCCAGACAATGTCTGAGACATTTTTTAAATAAAAAATTATTTTAAACTGAACAAATATTTGCTTAGATTTACTGCTTGGCAAATTTGGGGAGTCCTGAAAATGGCGTGATTGTGTAAAATTAGAAAGCATTGTTGGGTGTTATTTACTAAAGGAAAATACACTTTGCACTACAAGTGCACTTGAGACTGCACTGAAACTGCACTTGTAGTGCAAAGTGGATTTGCCTTTACTAAATAACCCCCATTGTCACTTAAAACACCAACTTTACAACAAAAAAATGCTTTTGAGCATTGAAAGAAGAAGACACATATTGTTGATTCTCAATCTTTTTAATCCAAGCACAATCACATGTGCATTTATAAAAGGTTTTTAAAACAAACCAACATGTTTGTTGTATAACAATTTTTTAGGTGACATTAAAAGTAGAAATTTCCTTTTAAGGTAAAACAGACATGTTTCAAACCAACAAGAAATACAAAACTCTGGAACTTACAATGTTCAACTTTAGTAGAAATTGAAGGCAATATCAGACATGAGTATTTATAAACTGTGTTTGATATTGCGTTCAGCAGATGGGGTGAAGTCACCCCTGGAAAAGCCAAATTTTGAAGAAGCACACAAATTGTCGAATGTCAACATGTGCTAGCTGCCATCATGGGGGATCAATGGACGTGTTTTGTGGGTGCAACCCCTTCCTCTCAGCTACTTTATTATTGAGGAAGGGGTTGCACCCCCAAAACGCGTACATTGATCTCCCGTGATGGCAGATAGCACATGTTGACACAGTGTGTGCATCTTCAAAATTTATCTTTTCTAGAATATATCAAAAAATGTTCAAAAAATTGTCTGAAAAACAAAGCAGAAATAAGTAAGGGATTTCGAGGGGTTTTAAACTCTCCCTAAAACATTAATGATGTTCTTCATTTTGTTTTGAACATCATTGATGTTTTGCTTGATGTTTTCCAAGTCACTATTACACCCCATTATCTCCCCGATCGGGATCTGGGCACTTTCACTGGTGAAATGACCTTCACCCACAACATCACGATCACCTAAAAAAATATTTAAAAAAAAAAAACACCATGTATTATAAATATGCCGGCATCCACCTCTTACCTGAGCCTGTGGTCGCAGACACTCACCTGTTGTGGTGACAATTTCCACAACATCTCCCTCCTCCTCCTATTGGGTTTGTGGGATTTCCCCTTCTTCCTGAGGTGGGAGGTCTGTTGTCTCCTCTGATGAGTGGTGTCCTCCGTTCTTTTCTCCCCTATGTAAACAAAAAAAAGGTATACTTAGCACATAGATATTTGATGGCAGAAATAGGAATATGAAACATTGCTTGGAAGTGGGGTACAATTGTCTATTTTGTTCTTTGTCAAGCTTGGATACTTACCTGTTTTGTACAAGCTTCACAGATGGAGTCACCCCTATAGTATACACTGGAGCACCTGTGTGGGACCCCTAATAAAAAGGATGTTCTTGTGTCCCACACTAGTGCTCCAGCGTCCAGATGTGTAAACAGCTGCTGAGTGTCCTCTCCTTACACAGAATCTAGTTTGCATTTCATTCTAGTTACAAACCCATATAGACAACAAAATTATTTTATAGAAGTAGGCCAGAAAAAAATGTATTGAAATGATTCTGGACAAAACATGGTGTTTTATTGGCTGAACGAACAATGTTTCCTATTAACGAATAATGTGTCCATGAACATGAAAGTTTTCATTTTAAACTGTACAACAGTAAAGAAAAGCACATGGAGCAGCACGAACGTAATAAAAATAAAGAATAGGAACACAGGACAACTACTTTTTTTTTTTTGCAGCACTCTCCTGATCCTTCTATACTGATCATGCTCCCTTAATTTGAGGTCCGACCACCGTTTCCTGAGTTGATCCTTGGATCGACGTACCCCAAAATTACGGTGCAGACTCTTCACAACTTTAGTCATGATCTTGGCCTTTCTGACATTGGGGTTGGGGTAAGGTCCACGCCACCATCTCCACCATCTCTACAAAAGACATATTTGAGGCCTTAAATCGTCTCCTCCGGGATCGACGTTTCTGGCTCCGGGCTTTCCTCCTCCTCCTCCTCGTTGCTGTAATTAGCATGCACCTGTTCTGTCTCCGCCATGTGCGCTTCCCCACTGCGCCGAACGAGAAGGGGCGGGGAATAGATTAGAAAGAACGTCAGGGGCGGGTGGACTTTCACGCATGCACAGTGTATATAAAGCGTAACACGCGTGCGTAGTACGTATGATCTGTGAGCGGAGGAAGGAGTATAAGAAGCGCCGATCGTGATAACGAAGGTAACATTTAAACTTGGGCCTATACTGCTTATAGATTGAGGCCTATATTGGGACAAGATTAGGAGACTTTAGCCTGACATTATGGTTTGTCTTGTGTATTGCAGATAACATGGATGGCTTCAATTACCACAACTTCCTCCCCCTGTTCATAGACAAGTACAGGGAGCTGCCCTGTCTGTGGCAGGTGAAACACCCGCAATATAATCATAAACAAAAGAGGCAGGCAGAGCTGGAGAAACTGCTGGAGTTGGTGAAGCCGATGGTCCCCACGGCAACCATCCCCTATTTAAAAGCCAAAATTGGTGGCCTGAGGAGCACTTATCTTAGGGAACGCAAGAAGGTCCAGGATTCCCAGAGATCCGGAGCTGCAGCAGATGACGTTTATGTCCCCAGGCTGTGGTACTATGAGAGACTGCGATTTCTGTCAGACCAGACTGAAGTCAGGGAATCTCTCTCCACTCTTCCTTCCACTCTTCCTCACACCCTATCTTCCACCCCAACTGAGGCTTCCGATGTCCAACCTGGGACTTCCAGCCAGGAAGCAGTGGAGGAGCCCAGCTTGAGCCAGGTATAGCATTCTTCTACAGATTTTTGGTCAATAAATAAATAATGTTTACTAGATGTTATTATTGATCACTAATTGCAGATTAAATAAAGTGTTTTACATATCAATAGACAGTAGTGGGCAAAAATAATTGGGACAAGAATGAAAAATGCTGGGCTCAGAATGATAGTCTGTTATATTTGTTAACATTCAATTTGCAACAGTCATGGGATGTAAATTGTGTGTGATCGATGAAGAAAAAACTAAAACTATGTCCCTTTTTCATACACAGGAAGACCTCAGCCAGGAGGAGGCTGTGAAATGTGGCACACAGGAGGAGGCTGTGGAATGTGGCAGCCAGGAGGAGGCGGGGTTAGTGGCAGCCAGAAGAAGGCTAGGCCCAGTAGGAGCCTCACAGAATCCCAGGTCCCTCCCCTCCGCCTTCCAAACAAAAGACCTAGGAGGGAAGTAACATGGAGGATTCAGCACTCAGACTGATTCAGGAGGCTTCTGCGTCCCTCAGAGCCACCCCCACTCGTGAAGAGGCCTTTGCCTGCATGGCTGCCACCAAACTGCAGGACATGCAGGAGGGTCAGTGCCTCATGTGTGAGGACATCCTTTATAAAACATTAACTAAGGGGCGAAATCACACCCAATACCCACCTGTGTGAGTTGCATCATCATCCTCCTCCGCCTCCTGCCACAACTCCACCACCACAGACACAGCGTGGAAGGAAGACAAGAGAGTGATGACCTGGGTTCAGTCTGGTCTGATAAAAGGTGCAGGCTCTTGTATGACCATAGCCTGGGGACATACATGTCATCTGCTGCTGTTCATGATCTCTTTGACTTCTGGACCAGATTGTACTCCCTTATATAAGGACTCCTCAGGCCACCAATTTTGCAGGAAAATAATTGATTTGTGCCCTGGGGGCCAAAGGCTTCGACAATTTCTGCTGTTTCTCCAGCGTTGCCTCCCTCTTTTTTGGTTAGGACCCCTTAATAAATTTTTGCTTTGTTTTATTATACTCGCCTATGTGTGTTTTCCTTCAAAAAGGACAGTTTGTTTGTGAGGAGGCAGGTACATTTCAAAAATACAATGTGAAATTACCAAGGGACACCAACACTAACCAATCTCCTTGAGATTAAATAATACAAGATAATAATGGTGTTGTGGTAACTTGACACACAAAACACAACAAAACTATTCTGGAGTTAAAAAAAAAAAAAAAAAAAAAAAACAAGATCAGGATTTAAAAAAAACAAAAACAAAAAAGTTTTTCTAAAAACATAAAAAACAGATTTTTTTTTCGGTAGATGTGACATTATATTGATGAAATCGCAATAAATAATAAAGAAAGAAGTTTGTCAGAACTCTGTGTGAATATGAGCAGCAAAACAACTTCATTCTTCTAGCATTATAAAGAAGAAGAGAGTGCGCTGCATTAAACAATTTAAAACATTGCAGCGTGACGAAAGTGCTAGATCCATCCCGAACGCTAATTTTACCAGACCGAGCAGTTCCGTCTCTGAATTTATTCTGAGCATGCGTGGCACTTTGTGCGTCGGAATTGGCCACACTCGGTCAGAATTGGCGCGATCGGATTTTGTTGGCTGAAAATTTTATAGCCTGCTCTCAAACTTTGTGTGTCGGAAATTCCGATGGAAAAAGTCTGATGGAGCCCACACACGGTCGGAATTTCCAACAACAAGCTCTGATCGCACATTTTCCGTCCGAAAATCCGACCGTGTGTACAGGGCATAAGAGTTATGGAAACCTGATGCTCTTGGTGCTGCAAGTGATGTTGCTTTGGTTGGAATCAATGTTGGTAATGTGGAGGAGGAGTATTTAAACAAGTGTTGTAACTGATCTTGAAATTGATTCAGGAGTTGAAATGGAAAATGGGCCTGATCTTTTCAAGAATAGTGACACGGTGACAGTGAAGACTTCTGATGAGTCAATTGCTAGTGACTACTCCTCAGACAATGAGTGCCGGTTCACACTTGTGCGATGCGATTTTGATGCAAATTTTTTCATTGCGTGTTTGATTATTACCAGCGTGATTGTATTGCGAATTCAATGCGCTTTAAATGTAAATTAGGCACAGATGCGATTTGCGCTCAGGCCAATCGAAAAGGCAAGAAAAAAAATGGGTGGTAACTTCCTGTGCTCTTCCTTGTTTTCCTTTGTGGGAGAGTATTGTCGTTGAGGATTGTGGTTTGTTTGTGAGTAGTCAGTGAGGATTTTGATTTTTGGTCATTATGTTTCATCAAATGCCGTTGATCATGGCAGCAGTTGTTACTGCTACTGCTGCAGTCCTGATGGACAAAGCCAGGAAGAAGAGGAGGAGGAGGAGGAGGAAGAGACTGATGAGTACAAGAAGATATTGGGTCCATCCAATTATTCAAAATAGGGAAGAGAGAGGCCAGTTCAGGATCCTCTACAATGATCTCAGGCAGCATGAGGAGAAGTTCTTCAACTATTCCCGGATGTCAGTAAATAGGTTAGCACCTGTACCCCTCTTCCTTCTTCTCCTTACTATCTATCACTGACATGCATCCTACTGACCACCAATCCCACTGACCACCAATGTAAGGGCAGGCATCCCACTGACCACCAATGCCACTGACCACCAATCTTACTGACCACCAATGCCACTGACCACCAATCTTACTGACCACCAATGCCACTGACCACCAATGCCACTGACCACCAATGCCACTGACCACCAATCGCACTGACCACCAATGCCACTGACCACCAATGCCACTGACCACCAATGTAAGGGCATGCATCCCACTGACCACCAATCTCACTGACCACCAATGCCACTGACCACCAATCCCACTGACCACCAATCCTACTTTTGATCTCTTTTCTCCTTTTACTAGAACTGTTTCCTATTACCATTCTATTTGATTTTGTGTATGGGCTTTAGCCTGTCACTTATATTGAATTTGTGGTTTTATTCCTTAGTTTCAATGAATTGCTTCGGCTGCTTGGTACACGTTTGGAGTATCAGAACCTTTCGGAATAGTGTGGAGCCAGCGGAAAGGTTGGTTGTTACATTAAGGTAAATTTTATAGATATACTTTGTGAAATTTTATGCTATGCACCATAGTAAGCTATAGTAAGGAATGCAAAGAATGCAGACAGATATGACATCAAAATTGTGTTCCAAAAAAAGTATTTATTTTTTTTATTTTCAAAAACGTAATACATAATTTTTTTTTTGATTACATACTTGGCATGAAATATTTTGGAAACAATCCAGCTCCCTCTGACTCTCTGACCTCCTCTGACTCTCTAGCTCTCTAACTTCCCCTGACTCTCTAACTCCCTCTGACTCTCTAACTCACTCTGACTCTCTAACTTCCCCTGGCTCTCTAACTCACTCTGACTCTCTTCCTTCCCCTGACTCTCTAACTCCCTCTGACTCTCTGACCTCCTCTGACTCTCTAACTTCCCCTGACTCTCTAACTCACTCTGACTCTCTTACTTCCCCTGACTCTCTAACTCCCTCTGACTCTCTGACCTCCTCTGACTCTCTAACTTCCCCTGACTCTCTAACTCACTCACTCTGACTCTCTTACTTCCTCTGACTCTCTAACTTCCCCTGACTTTCTTAATTCCTCTGACTGTCTTGCTTCCTCTGACTGTCTAGCTTGAACGTAACTGAACTTATATTAGGTTACAAAACTTTAGTAACTCAAACTCTATCTCTCCAACTCATCCTCCCTGTCATCTCCCACTCTCTCATCCTCCCTTCCTCTGACTCTCTAACTCATTCTGACTCTCTAACTTCCCCTGACTCTCTTGCTTCCTCTGACTGTCTTGCTTCCTCTGGCTGTCTTGCTTCCTCTGACTGTCTAGCTTGAACGTAACTGAACTTTAATATTAAGTTACAAAACTTTAGTAACTCAAACTCTATCTCTCCAACTCATCCTCCCTGTCATCTCCAACTCTCTCATCCTCCCTCCCTCACATCTTCATCTCCACTTTCCCCCTAATCTTTTTTCTCTACATCTCTATTTCCCTGAGCCATTCAAAATATGATAGCATTTTGGAATACACTATTCAAAATTACAAAAAATAATTTAACAAAAACATAACGCTAACAAAGAAAGTATCAATTTTCAACATGAAGTTGGTAGCGGCATTAGCAGGTAGTCATCTACAAATTAAAAAAACTTGGTGAACTATGTTCATCAGGCTTGGTTAAATCATGCTGTTGTAGTATTGCTGTTGAAGAGCTTGGTGGTGTTAGCTGCAAGACTTCACCTTGTGTTGAGGGATATTTCCTCAATAACACAGGTGGGGATATCTCGTTATCTGGTGGTACACTTGGGGGCCCATATTGTTGATAGGATGTAGGCATGTTTGAAGCTACTTCAAGCGATCGATTGTGATATGGATAATGACTTGGAATTGTCGGTTTCTGCTGTTCTATTGGTCTTGTTACAGGTGGAAATTGATTTGCCAGGGACGGTATTTGCTCGTAGAGCTGTGCTGGTCTGTTTTGTGTCAGGACATGGTAAGATGTTGAGTCCAGTGGTCTCATATCCATTTGTCTGCCGATATCCGTGGTTCTACTTGGGGGTGAAATTACTGAGGCAACAGGTGAAGGAATAGGATATGGAATTCGTGATCTGGGGGTCTCATAAATGCTAGAGGGTTCTGCAAAAGTAGAGGGATAAGGGTTTGGTGCAGTGTATGAGGCAGAAGAAATGGGAGTAAATATTTGAGTACTAGGAATGTCGTGCATTGGCACAGAAACATGGCATGTCACAGTGAATGAATGGATGCAATGTTGCACTGCAATCCTCATATTAAAGTAATGGTCTGGCAAGACCTCTTTGATAAGAGGCACCAGACTAATGGCAAACATAGTGTGAGGGCATCACTGGGCATCGATTTGTTCAGTGATACCTGACACTATGTTTAGTAAGTTATTGGTCTGGTCCTGGTCTTCAACATGTTCTGCTGCCCCGCTGCTTTTCTTTCTGCGGGAAGCAGATGCTTCTGCTGGAAGGTGTCGAAACATCCGTATCCTCATTATCCCGCTCCTGAGCAGAGGACTCATGTACCTCGATCAGCTCACCCTGGAGCTCCATAGATGAATCCTCCTGATTTGTGCAAGCAAATGATACTCCTTCATCATCGTCAACACTAGGAGCATGCTCCTCCTCCCCCTCCTTCTCCTCCTCCTCCTCCTCCTCCCAACTTGCTTCCGTGCTGCAATACAAAAAATTTTAATTGGAACTCTGTTATGCAATAAAAAGTATAGCTGATAGGGGGAGAAGTAAAGGTTAGGGTTAGGACTGGTTAATTAGATAGAGATGGTAGAGTGACCGATTCATGTATCATAACTTACTTCCTCAATTCTAGTACTGGCTTAAAAAAATCCATGTATCTGGCGAAAGCATAGGGACGCTTTGGGGGGGCACCAGACCCACTCCTTGATTCACGCTGCAGTCTCTGGTGTCTCTGAAGTTTGTCCTTGAGGCTCCTCCACCTAGTGCGTATGAGTCCTTCTGTAATAAAAAAAAACATAACTATTTTATTTTATTTTTTTTTAGGTACCTAGCAACTGGAAATTCATTTGCCAGCTTACACTACGAGTTCAAATTGGGAAAATCTACGGTGAGCACAATTGTGCGTGACACCTGTATCACCATCTGGGAGGTCCTAAGAGATGTGGTCATGAGAAAACCAAACAAAGAGGAATGGAACACCAAAGCTGAGTTGTTTTGGGAGCGCTGCAACTTCCCTAACTGTGTTGGTGCCATAGACGGCAAGCACATCAGAATTGTGAGGCCAGTCAGTAGTGGGACAAAATTTTTTAATTATAAAAAATATTTTTCTTTCGTTCTTCTGGCAGTGGCTGATGCAAACTACTCGTTCACCTACATCGACATTGGTTCTTATGGGAGCAGTTCTGACTCCAGCATTTTTTCCCACTCAAGTTTTGGAAGAATGATTCGGGAGAACGCACTAGACCTCCCAAACGAACGACCACTCCCTGGAACATCAGAACCCTCTCTCCCTTTAATATTTGTTGGTGATGAGGCTTTCGCTCTTTCAGAAAAAATTGAGTACTGTCCGTGATACTTTTTTTATTTGCACTAACATACAATTTTTCAGGACAAGCTTTCGGGTGTGTCCCCTTCTTCAAGGTCCAAGCAGTACTGATTCACAAATTTTTAAGCAGCATGTTAAAGAAGAAAAAAAAAAAGAAAAAACCAAACACATACAAATCAATGGTAATAAAAATAGCAGCAGAGTTAGTGAGATAAGACAGAGGGAGAGCTATAGAATGCAGGGGGGATACTAGTCACAGAGGGGTCGTAAAACGTTAGCATAATGTGTAAGGAAACCAATATCTAAATTCAGGCCGTTATTTTTCGTGTCAAAAAGAAGTATCATTCTTAGTTCAAACGTTTTCCTTTCCTGGATAGTTCTGAAATTCCCTTTAAGAACTAAAACATTGAGGTCTTCTATAGTGTGGTCCGGTTGTGAGAAATGATGTCCCACAGGTGTGCATAAACTGTCTTCTTTATGTTCTTTGATGGTATGTCTGTGCAAATTCATCCTCACTTGCAACTTCTGTCCTGTTTCACCAATATAAGATCCTTTGCTGCACCTTTTGCATTGGATGAGGTACACAACATTACTGGAGGTACAGCTGTAAGATCCCATGATATTGAAGGTCCCATTTGTGTGTGTAACACTTTTGGATAGATTTATCTGTTTGCATAGTTTGCAGCGTTTTTTATTGCAGGGTTTGCTTCCATTATTTGTGACTTCATAATCAGAGTGAAGTTTCCTGCTGATTAGTTTGTGTCTGAGGTTGGGTGGTTGTCTGAAAGCCAATAATGGGGGTTGTTGGAATATTCCTTTCAGAGTTTCATCCTCTGTTATAATGGGTTGTAAATCTTTGATTATCTTTTTGATCCCTTCAAGTGCTGGGTTGTATGTGGTGACTAGAGGTATTTGGTTATTTGTTTTTTTCTCTGTGTATTGGAGGAGATTTTCTCTTCGGGTTTTCAAGGCTGTGTTTATGCTGTTGCTGATGGTTTTGTCTTTGTAACCTTTCTTATGAAAGGAGTGTGCCAGTGTTCTGAGATGTTTATCTCTGTCTTCTGGGTCTGAACAAATTCGGTGGTATCTGATGGCCTGGCTGTGTATGATGGCCCGTTTAGTGTGTTGGGGGTGAAAACTGGAACTATGAAGATAGCTGCATCGGTCAGTAGGTTTTCTGTATATCGACGTGTGAAGCTTGTCATCCCTGATGTATACTGTGGTGTCCAGGAAGTTGACATGTGTTTTCGAATAGTCTATTTTTAGTTTGATAGATGGGTGAAAAGTGTTGATCAATGAGAAGAATTGGTTTAGATTTTCTTCACCTTCAGTCCATATCATGAATATATCATCAATATAGCGATAATATCTGTATGGCCTTTGTTGTATGCTGTTCAGGAATTTGAATGGTGTTTGAAACCTCAACACCATTGGACCCCACAAGCATCAACCAAATTAACAATGAAATCGCTCTTTCAGAAAAAATGCTCAGGCCATATGCTAACCGGTCACTGTCTGTGGAGAAAAGGGTCTTTAATTATCGGCTAACAAGAGCAGGAAGAGTTGTGGAGTGTACTTTCGGAATCCTGGCAAACAAATGGCGTTTTCTTCACACGCCAATAACTTTAAGCATGGAAAACGCCATAATTGCCGTAAAAGCTGCCTGTGCACTCCACAAAAGAGATGGATACCTTTTCGAGGACTCTTTAATGGATGAGATGGAAGGCGCAGATTGGACACATACAAGGGGCAATTACAGAGGGGCCAGCATCCGTGAGAAATTTACTGACTTCTTTATGAGTCCTGCCGGTCAGGTATCATGGCAGCTTGATGCCATTCAATAAAGACCAATAACTTTTTCCCTGTCAATGCTGCATCGTCTATTATCTGTACTTTTTTTCTATAAATGTAATAAAGTTTTATTGTTTGACAGTGTGTCCATCTATTTTTTGCACTTTCTGTGTCAACATACAGAGCATGCAATATCATTCCACAACATTGGTGGTCAGTGGGATTGGTGGTCAGTGGCATTGGTGGTCAGTAAGATTGGTGGTCAGTGGCATTGGAGGTCAGTGGCATTGTTGGTCAGTGGCATTGGTGGTCAGTGGCATTGGTGGTCAGTGGGGTTGGTGGTCAGTGGCATTGGTGGTCAGTGGCATTGGTGGTCAGTAAGATTGGTGATCAGTGGGTTGGTGGTCAGTGGGATTGTTGGTCAGTGGGGTTGGTGGTCAGTGGGGTTGGTGGTCAGTGGGATTGGTGATCAGTGGCATTGGTGGTCAGTGGCATTGGTGGTCAGTGGGATGCATGCTCTTACATTGGTGGTCAGTGGCATTGGTGGTCAGTGGCATTGGTGATTTGTGGGACGCATGCCCTTACATTCGTGGTCAGTGGGATGAATAAATAGAAATATACTTACCTTTATGTTTGCGAACCTGAGGTGTGAAGTCATCCCAGTCTGCATACAGACTTTTACAAATTTCATCCCAGCCTCTGCTCTTCCGGGCATTGTTTTTGTATTCTTCAATCCGGCTGCCCCATATATAAGGCCTGTCACGGACAAGTCTGATGAGCTCCTCATTATCAATGGTGTTCCCATGCCTGGGGGCCATCTTGACTGCTTACAGATGGACATGAGACAGGAAACAGGAAGTAAGGGGGCAGAACTGAGTTGAACTGAAAGGAGTTGCTGGAGGTGAAGAATTTGCACATATCTGAACCAACAATGCGCTTCCAGAACGATTTACATTAATGTCTATGGAGACTAAATTCGCAACGCAACACTGTAAACTCACACAAGAACCTTTTTTTTATCGCATCGCATTCTGAGAGGAATCGCAATGCATATATGTAAACGACCGTAATTGAAAACAATTACTTTTTGGATGACATGCGAATCTAGTTTTTGTTTAACGCAACGCATTAGTTATAAACTCGCATAAGTGTGAACCGGCACTGAAAGTGTATAGTCTGTTAATTCCAATCATAGTAATGTTATGCAGCAATGTGAGTCTCCATCGCCATATGCTCAGAGAAGGGCCTATGCAGGGAGACCAGCTCTCAAATGCTTTGTTTGTAAAAAGGGGAATCACATTGCCAGGTATTGTTTGGGGGCTAATAATAATATGCAAAAGAAATCGCACTACCCTAAAACTATAAACAAGGCATTATGAAGTTTATTCTGCGAGATGGGGTAATCAAACCCGGGTCCCTTTTAAAACCCAAATGCTGAGACTACAAACTGAAAATAGTCAGTTAAGGCAGGAAAGGCATCAGTATTTAGAACAGCTGAATAAACGCAAAATGTAGGTAACCGCATGTTTACTAAGTTATAGCACTGGGGGAAACAAATCTTTTGTTAACAGCCCTTAATGAGTTGCATGGATGGTAAGAACTTTCTGGTTAATGTTTCTTTGCTATGAAAAAGGTTTAGATGTGAGTTTCAGAGATTTGTCCTTCATTTTTGGAGTATTATAGAGGACCTTGTTGTATTTTTAGTATTTTCAAGGGTAAGCCTCTGGATTTTTTCCCCTCTCTTGTTTTGGGTATTTTTGTTATTTGTTTATTCATTTATTTTATTTTTGTTTTGTTCAGGTCTGAAAAATTCCAAATTGTCAGGTTTAGTCCACCTGAAAGGGGGATCATTGAGTATGCCCTAAATTAACATCGGAATGCATTTTGTTTAAGACAAGCTTTGGTAGAAAGCCATTTTAGCTTTCCCCAGCAGGGTTATTGTAGGTTTTTTTTTTTTTTTCAGGTGGAAAAAAATTCTAAAATGTTTAGGTTTTGTCCACCTGAAAGGGGAGTTAGTGCATAGGTCTTAAGGAACAGATAAATGCATTTTTTTTTTTTTTTTTTACATTTAACAGCTTCCCGACCGCCTCACGCAGATATCCTGCGGCAGAAGGGCACGTACAGGCAGATTAACGCACCTGTTCATTGCCCTTAAGCGCCCGGCGGGAGCTCCGTGACCGTGATCGCGGTTCCTGCAGACTCGATGTCCACGGGGATACCCGCAATCGTCTCACGGTGAGGAAGAACGGGGAGATGCTAATGTAAACAAGCATCTCTCCGTTCCGCCTAATGACACTCTCACTGATCACAGATTCCTGTAATCGGGAACGGTGATCAGTGTAGTGTCACACACAACCCCCCCCCCCCAGTTAGAATCACTCCCTAGGACACACTTAACCCCATACAGCGCCGCCTAGTGGTTAACCCCTTCACTGCCAGTCACATTTACACAGTAATCAATGCATTTTTAATTGCATGATCGCTGTATAAATGTGTATGATCCCAAAATCACGCCTAAAGTGTCCGATGTGTCCGCCATAATGTCGCAGTCATGATAAAAATCGCTGATCGCCGCCATTACTAGTAAAAAAAAAATTATCAATAAAAATGCCATAAAACTATCCCCTATTTTGTAGAATCTATAACTTTTGTGCAAACCAATCAATAAACGCTTATTGCGATTTTTTTTTTACCAAAAATATGTAGAATATGTATCAGCCTAAAGTGAGGAAAAAAAAGTTTTTTTATATATTTTTTGGGGATATTTATTATAGCAAAAAGTAAAAAATAATGCATTTTTTTCAAAATTGTCGCTATTTTTTTGTTTATAGAGCAAAAAATAAACCGCAGAGGTGATCAAATACCACCAAAAGAAAGCTCAATTTGTGGGAAAAAAAGGACATCAATTTTGTTTGGAAGCCACGTCACACCACCGCGCAATTGTCAGTTAAAGCGACGCAGTGCCAAATCTCAAAAAGTGCTCTGGTCAGGAAGGGGGTAAAATCTTCCGGGGCTGAAGTGGTTAAAATTAGAATTTTGAGTAGCAACATTCTCGCTCATTTTTTTTTTTTTTTTGCTCTTATCATGGGGATCAATTTTAGAGTGGTTTCAGCCTAAAGAAAATGTGGTTGTTTTGATAATTTGTTCAGAATTGCAGAAGGCAGGAAAACTAAGTTCCTGGGTTCCAAGGGAGGAACTATAAGCAAATAGCAAGCAAGTAGATATTGTGAATAAGAATTTGATTCTGCTCTTGTTTTTAATCTTCAGAGACCTGATGGAGCGAGAGTTTAGAAAGGTCTCTGGAACATGGATGAAAGATGTTCATCTGGTTGGCAGTTATTGCCATGCCACATCGCAAATTTGTTCTGACAAACATTCAGGGTAGAAGGGACAAACTAAAAGATTCAGATTAATACTTGCAATATAAGGTTTCTTTTCCTTGAGGACAAGTGCTAGTGCTGCATCTGAAAGACTTTGCCAATCAACAAGGCTTGGGAAACATCATGCCGGAGTCTCTCCTGACATTTATGAATGTAAACATACTGTAAATACAAGTGCAATGGGTTGGAGGTTAGGAAAGGAATATAACCTATCCAATCTTTCAGAACAAGAAATGTAAACTATGTTTTTTTTTGGGGGGGGGGAATTGAAAGGAGGAAAATATGTTTTTAATAAATGTATGACATGTATTGGCATAACTGAATTAATATGGTGCAGGTACCCAGGAGACTGGCACTTAGGCACAGTAAGGTGTCTGTTGGCCAAAATAGGAAGCTCCAGATGCCACATCAACGGGGTGGAAATTTCCTTGTGGGGTCAGTATCTCAGTCTTATCAATCCTACAGAGAGGTTCTCGGTTACTGGAAATGTGGGACACCAGAACTGGACATGGGGAAGATACGCCTGATTGATGTCTCACCTGAGAGGTTGGAATCTTGCACAGGTAATGCCAGGGACTACACACAAAGACATGCTCTGTTAAAGAAATGGAAACCACTACAAGTAGATCCAAGCTCTTCCCAAACGCTGGCTACCAGGGTACAGTATGCCTTCACCGCATGGCACTTCAACGTCTCACAGTTGTCCTATATGTCACAGTTATCCTATATGAGCTGAATATGTACTGAATTGAGTGCGGTCATTGTACCAATGGCTTGCTCCCAGAGATGTGCGGACAGAGAATGAGGTTCATTCAGGACGCCTATTTCTGAGGAGTAACCGAAAGAGGAGGGATGTATTCAGCACTATATTGGGGGTAATAGGAGCTGGGATGGGTGTTATTAATGAAGTGGACATCAGTATCCTGAGGAACAAACTTTCAGCCATTGCTTCAGACAGTAAGCGGGGCTTTATTACTCAGAGAGAGACTAATGACATCCTTAACCTGTTCCCATCCGCACTATAGCCGAATGATGGCTACAGCACGGACCTACATTGCTGGGAGGCCAACAATAGACCCCCAATGAGACTCGAGTGATCACAGATCGGAGTAAGGGGGCGATCCCGGCCCCTTACCACTTGATCAGCTGACAGCTGATCATGTGATGTAAACAAAGGATTGGTAATCGTTTTTTTTTCTCCACACGCTGAGGATAAAAAAATGATAAAAATTTCATTTGGGTACAGTGTAGCATTACCCCGCAATTGTCATTCAAAGTGTGACAGCACTGAAAGCTAAAAATTGGTCTGGGCAGGAGGGGGTTTAAGTGCCCAGTAAGCAAGTGGTTGGTGGAGAGTGTGGTAGTACAGGGCAAAAATGTGTCATGGGCTCTGGCGTGCACGCAGGCGCAGGCGGAATTATTAACCAACATTAAGCTGATTGTACAGTGTGAAAGAGGGGCAGTGGCCTTATGAGTTAGCATCACAGCTCAGTAAGATTTTGCCCAAACACATCGCTTACACTAAACCAAAGTGGCAGTTGAATACCTGGATGGGCTGTGCTATTTTGGATTATGAAAAGTGGTATGTGTCCTCGTTGATCTCGGTCTGCATATTCGGTAGTATCAATGGGCTTAATGACTGGGAATTCTACCTTGTTGCATCTGAGGCTAAATTACCCACATGTGATCAGAGAGGATGGAAGCTGCAGGCAGGTATTTTCCTCTGTCGGAGACATGACCATGATGTCCTTTGTATGCCAGGTCAGTACATGGTGGTAAACGATAAATGTTGGGAAGATGCTTTACTCTGTGTTCTGGATGGGAAGAACATTGCAGGGAAGGAACCTGTGTATTTTTTGGGACATAGAAGAGTTTGTTTCTTTGTTCTAAAGGATACCAATGTAACGTTGGTCATGGAACTAGGATATACCATGAACCTAACCATAGCTAGAGGTGCATGGTGTACCCTGGGCAATGTCTCTGAAATCCAGGCACAGGGGTGAAATTATGTAGTACCGCATATTGGCAATCTGTCTGTGGATGTCAACTATAACTGCCCTGTTAGTCTGAGAGCCCTGAGTCTGGGTATGGGAAGGAAGATACAGGAATGGCTGACAGATTGGGATAGGGATGAGAACCTTATGAGGATACTACAGCAAGAGAGAGCTAATGCTACTATAGTCAACTACCATGATCAGAATAAAAAAAAGGAGGTAGTGAATGATGCTAGAGGGCTAGAGGGTATTGGTGGGAGGTAATATTCGCACATTCCAGTAACGCCAACGGTATTTTGAATAATTTGATACATCCCGTTGTGGTATTACTCATTATTTGCTGCAGTTTCTTCATTGGTTCAGGTTGGTATGTGTTGTTGGACCCGACATTAATATAGGAAGGTCTCGCATTTATCTATGCAAGTTGAGGGACAAATTGCCGGTAAGGTCTCTTCATACATTTTAGAGGCTTTGCTGCCAATTCAGAGTTCCGAAGTACCGCAGACATGCCAAAATTGCAGTAGAAAAGGGGTATATACAATGAAAGGTTATAGGAGGTTGGAAGTTGGATGCTTCATTTGGTTTGTCGAATGTATATGTATATATTGTGGTAATGGGTTGATTTGTGTGCTAGTATAGTTTGACATATATGTATTAGGTTAGTAATAGGGGTGAGTAAGGCCCTCCTCGAGGTTCTTTATCTGAAAGCTGGTTGATATGTGGCTCTGTGTGTTTGTGGGTGAATGGCGAGTGAATGGACACTCCTTGCCTGTAGTGCACCCGATCGTGAAGATACTAAAATGGAGAAGACACAAAATGGTGCCCTGGACGCTGTCGCTGGAGGATGGTGGTGATGTATGAATCAGGTGGAAGCACCACACACTAAGACAGCTATGGACTGTTCCATAGGAGCTGTTTCTGAGGAAGGGAGATGTGTGCCCTTTAGGCACAAAGCGGTATATGTTGGAAGGCAACATGTTTTATTTCATAAAGTAAGATGTTTTGAATATGAAATCTGGTTACACTAGCCTCGTCACTCTTGGGAACAGCCTAGAATGCCATTCAGCAGGTTACCCATCAGAGCAATGTAACGGAAGAATGCATATCAGAATCTTCATCTGGAAGAAAAGGGTCACACATATCCCCCAGCAAGGCAGTACGGGATACGAAAGCTTGGCTTCAACCACCTGGTGTAATAAGGATTGAAGTGCCTGATTATCATGACTACAAAAAAAAGCTTCAAAAATCAACTGCTGCTAAGATGACTGATTGCCTGAGTTACAGAAGATCAAAGACCAGATGTCACTGAAGAATTGACCTGGGGTCATGGACAAATGCTGCCCCTAGTGGTCAATACAGCATGCTTCCTAGAGGACGGACAGAAGTATAATATATTAAGAAGGAATGCCTCTTATGGATTTTGATTTGTCAGAATCCTTGATAGGCTGGCAGTGGGTGTTGTGTGGGTGGTGTCTGAGTGGGCTTTAAAAGTACTGACCAGCTGGAATTACTTCATCTCTTGCCATTGAGCCCAGCTGAAGATACTGAACACAGAGGACGACTTTACGTAAAGTATCATTGATGTTCTTTTGTTTCATATGCTCTGTAATATTTTCTTTTAGTGTATTATGTAAGCATTCCTATTTTCTTGGGAAATAAATGAGACTCTTGCTTATTTAAACAGTGAATTTATTTTTTATAGCTAACCTTGTTATTGTACCATCACCATTAACTATATCAGAGCTTTGCTAGACCAGCTAATTATAGGAATAGACAAGTTAATACATATTTATAATAAATGGGGGGAATCCATAACCACCCAATATTTATTTCACCTTACTATTGTTTATGCTGATTTGGAAGCCAAGTGTCATCATATGCCTAGTCCTTATTACTAATCACTCTGTATGCTAAATTGTGTTGCTGCCTTTATTAATCCATTGTCATGCTTGCTTCTTTACCTACTATATCGGATGACAATATATTAAAGTGATTGTATAGCTTCATGTTTTTTTTTTTTTTAAATAACAAACATGTTATACTTACCTCCACTGTGCAGTTCTTTTGCACAGTGTGGCCCCGATCATCCTCTTCTGGGGTCCCTCGCCGGCTCTCGTGGCTCCTCCTCGCATCAGATAACCCCCTAGGAGAAGCGCTCTTCCAGGGGGTTACCTTGTGGGCGTGCTCCTGAGTCCAGCATTTGCGTCCATAGACACGAATGCCTGACTTGGCCCCGCCACCCAGCACCTGCATCATTGGATTTGATTGACAGCAGCAGGAGCCAATGGCTGCACTGCTATTAATCTATCCAATCAAGAGCCGGGATCCCGTGCAAAGAGGGAGAGCGTGTCTCCGCCAAGGGGATGAAGGGGCTCAGGTAAGTAAAATGAGGGGGGCTAGGGGGTCGGTCACTGCCTGAAGTTTTTTCACCTTAATGCATAGGATTTATTGAGGTGAAAAAACACAAGCGTTTACAACCCCTTTAAGTTTGAATTTATTGCCTGTTGCCTGTTTATTGGACATGGGTATTATTACTGGTTACCAGATATTATTTTCAGTGATTTTCTGGGGTATTGCATGCAAGTGGAGCAGAACAATATTACTTATGTAGCACTAACTCTCGGTGGAGCTGCTGGTTTAAGCGGGTTTGTTACCTTCACTCTCCTTCCCTCTGTTTTACCAGCACCGGGTCTAGGGTTCCGTTGAGTTTACCTCTGGACAATACACGCACCAACACTTGAATACGTTTTCAATGCTTTATTAAACAATTTACTAAGGAAGTAGCAGGAAAGAGGCAGAAGGGAAACTGCAGAAGAAACTCAAATATCTTCTTATAAGATTCTTGACAAATGTCCTGGTAGAATTTAGATATTACAATAGGATGCGCTCCCCTCGTGGGACACACTCTTTGCTGGATAGGCCTCTCTCACTCTCTCACCGGCCTAGCAGCCAGTACGTAGCACAAACAAAAGTCTCTGCCACAGACTTATTTGGGATAAACCTGTACGATCCTCTGCCACAGGATGTATTGTTTTTTTTGCAATGAACGTCAGTCACAGTGCTTGAACCTTTAAGCCAACCCAGCAACACTATGCTGTATAGTTATTCTTTAGGATACGTCCTCCAACCGAGTCACCAGGCCCCTCTCCAGACCAGCACGCTGCATGATTCCTCCATGACGGGTCCTGCCCTGGGATCTCCTCGGTTGTCCAACTTCTTCCCTTCTGGATAGAGAGCTTAGGACCATTCCTCGGCTGCTGTGGTAGGCCCCAGACAAGCTTCTGGGCCTACCCCTGCGCCTTCAGCGGCGTGGGCCTCCGGAACGGAGGACCACGAGATTGCTCTCTAACGCATATCTGTCGGCCAGGAGGGCCAGCAAGTGGCTGTAAAACGAACCCCACAATATAGCATCTGTCCCATAAATACCCTCGCCCAGAATGCAACTTGGAGGACCACCTCCACTGAATTGGACAGAAGAGCATCCATACGCTTCGACACGTTGCCTTTCCAACACTGGCCAGTGATAACAGCGACACCCACCGGTCAGTATGGAAATACACAACGTCAGCCAAGCTGAAACAGAGGCAAACCGAACCTATTTAACGAACAAGTTACTAAATTTACCTAACATATGGTAGATCGCAAATCTACTAGCGCTACACTTATTTATCCCTATATTACATGAAATGTAAATATACCTACACCTACTCATATTTAACCACTTGACCACTGGGCACTTAAACCCCCTTCCTAACCAAACCAATTTTCAGCTGTCGGTGCTCTCACATTTAGAACGACAATTACTCAGTCATGCAACACTGTACCTATATGAAATTTTTGTCTTCTTTTCACACAAATAGAGAAGGGCAACCAAACTGATAAGAGGCACGGAGGAGCTCAGCTATGAGGAAAGATTAGAGGAACTGAATGTATTCACTCTTGAGAAGAGGAGAATAAGGGGGGATATGATCAACATGTTCAAATATATAAAGGGTCCATATAGTGAACTTAGTGTTGAGTTATTCTCTTTACGGTCAACCCAGAGGACACGGGGGAGCCTTCTTTTGGTGGTATTTAATCACCGCTGGGTTTTTTATTTTTTGCGCTATAAAAGAAAAAAGACAGAAAATTCTGTAAAAAAAAATACATTTTTCTTCCTTTCTGTTATAAAATGTTGCAAATTAGTAATTTTTCTTCATAAATTTTGGCCAAAATTTATACTGCTACATATCTTTTGTAAAAATAACCCAATTTGATGTATATTATTTGGTCTTTGTGAGAGTTATAGAGTCCACAAGCTATGGTGCCAATCTCTAAAAATTGATCACACCTGATGTACTACCCTAACAAGCCAGGAAAGTACAAATACCCCCCAAATGACCCCTTTTTGGAAAGTAGACATTCAACGGTATTTAGTAAAAGGCATAGTGAGTTTTTTTAAGTTGAAATTTTTTCCCACAATTTTTTGCAAAATCAAGATTTTTTTCTTTTTTTTTTTCTTTCACAAAATTGTTATATTAGCAGGTTATTTCTCACACACAACATATGCATAGCACAAATTACACCTCAAAACACATTCTACTACTTTTACACAGCATGGCCACATACAGAGGCGCAACATGCAGGGAGCACCATCAGGGGTTCTTGGAGCATAAATTACACATAATTTCTTGACTACCCCTTACACTTTTGAAGGCTCTGGAGCACCAGGACAATGGAAACGCCCCAAAAATTGACCCATTTTGGAAAGAAAACAACCCATTGTATAATCTATGAGGCATAATGAGTCTTTTGAACATGTCATTTTTTTCTAAAAATTTTTGAAAAATGTGTAAAGAAAGTGAAAATGCATTTTTTTTACACAAAGTTGTCCATTTATACAATATTTCTAACAAATAGCATGTACATAACAAAATTTACACCCCAAAATAGATTCTCCTACTCCTCCTGAGTACAGCGACACCACATGTGGGAGACTTTTACACAGCCTGGCAACATAGAGAGGCCCAACATGCAGGTGTTCTAGGGGCATAAGTTTCAAATCTAATTTGACTACCTATTACACTTTTGTGAGGCACTCTAGTGGCATGGATGAGAACTGATGTGGCATCAATGAGCATGAATGAGGATGGATGAGCCCATGGATGGGGATGGCTGAGCATGGATGGGATGACTGAGCGTGAATGAGTATGGCTGAGTACGTCCGGATGCGGCTAAGTACGACTGAGTACGGCTGGGTACGGCTGAGTACGGCTGAGTATGGCTGGGTAGGCTGAGTACGGCTGAGTATGGATGGGATGGCTGGGTATGGCTGAATATGGCTGGGTATGGCTGAGTATGGTTGAGTATGACTGGGTATAGCTGAGTATGGCTGGGTATGGATGGGGGTGGCTGAGTATGGCTGGGTATGGATGAGGGTGGATGGGATGGCTAAGCACGGATGGATAGGTGAGTATTGCTGAGTATGGATGGATGGCTGAGCATGGATGGATGAGTATTGCTGAGTATGGATGAATGGATGAGTATTACTGAGTATGGATGGATGGATGAGTATTGCTGAGTATAGATGGATGGATGAGCATGGATGACTATTGCTGATTAGGGATGGATGGCAGAGCATGGATGACTATTGCTGATTAGGGATGGATGGCTGGATGAGGCTGGAATTGTCACATATCAGAGCTGTGGGCACTACAGATCCAGCCCACAGTGCTGCAGCACCTGATCTCTCCCCTCTCCGCTCACACTGTACCGATCGGTACAGAGAGGGGAGAGAGGAACCGGACATGACGCCGATTTGTTTACAAGTGATCGCTCCGTCATTTGACAGAGCGTTCACGTGGTAAACGGCTGCTATCCTCCGGACCCAGCGGTCATGGATATCCCCGGGTGCGCGCCCCAGGGGGGCACGTGGGAACGTGATTCTGGGAGGGCACCAATGTATGCCCTCCCAGAGTTATCGAGCCATGCTGTAGCCGTCATTCGACTATGGCGCGGTCGTTAAGTGATTAATAAATGTTATAATGGTCAATCAAAACATCACCAAACAGTGCAGTTCCTAAAAGGCAAGTAAATCCAAATAAGTGTACAAAAGGTCCCAATAACAGTGGAAAAAATAAATTTTTCACAAATCATTTTATTGTACATGCTAAAAAATCCATTCTTGACATCCCAATCTTTTTACTCTACACATGTGAATTCAGCATTTGTAGATCTAAAACACCCCTTCAAGAATGAAACTCTCTCTTAATTTGGGACCTTTGAAAAAGTATTCACACCCCTTGACATTTTCTTTTTTTTTTTTTTTTTTTAATTTTTTATAAGTCAAAGTTTTATTGGTTTTCAGATAGAAATACATGAACAATGCATTTAACTTAGACAGTAACTGGCCTCGTGCAATGTATAAGGGGTGCTGATAGAACCCTCATCTCCCAACACCCCATTGGGATCTTACTGTGTTGTGAGAGACGAGGGAGCCCCAACCTCCCTTGTGGTAACTTGTGATCCGGAGGCTTCCATCTGACCAATAATGAGACTGTAAATCTGTCCTGAGTGAATAGTATAACAGAACTGTCAGTCCCCCGCTGGGGGTCTGAGTCAAACCTGGATAATAAATAGTACTAGCCTAATAGGCTACAAAGAGCATTCCAGAGGGAAAGAAAGAAAGAAAGAAAGAAAGAAAGAAAGAAAGAAAGAAAGAAAGGATATAGTGTCAAGAGCACTATAGGAGAAGTCAGATGCGTAGAGGGGGAGCGAGAGGAGAAGGGGAGGTGATGCCAACCATAGAGAAGTCAACGTTACTTTAAAGGCGATTGTCAATGCCGGGTATTAAGGAAATTCCCACATAGTGAGCCCACGGCTCCCATGATTCCCTCAAACTGATTAGATTTGTCCAAAAGCACACTGATTAGCTTTTATTGGCTCATTATCCAAGATATTTTCCTTTTCGTAGCATTAATAGATACTTTCGGTTGTTTCCATGCTTTGGCGATTGATATTTTCGCTCCTGTCAGGATGAAGCGGATCAAAGTGCGTGACAGCTTGGGGACGTTCAGAAGGGCTATGGAAGGATTTTGGGTCACTGGACATTTTGTGACTTTACGTATGATGTGGAAGATATTATTCCAATATCCTCTGATTTTTGGACACTCCCACCATGTATGAAGCATCGTCCCCAAGCTGTGACATCCTCTGAAGCATAGTGGTGAAGAGTTTGGGAATATGGACGCTAGTCTGGAGGGCACTAGGTACCATCTTGTGAAAAGTTTTATGTTGGCTTCTAAGAGTGAGGTGTTGTAGATTCCTTTAAGTGATCTAGAAAACGACTCATGCCAGTCCTCTAGGTCTCGAACCTCCTGGAGGTCCCTGTCCCAGGCTGTCATGTATGGTAACTTGTCAGCATTTTTGGGTAGGGACGTGTAGATTATCGATATCCCTCCCCTCTGCTCCATGGCTTGTCCGCACCATCTTTCGTATTCTGTAAAATTTGGGGGATTTGGATTGTTTTTCCAAATGGCTTTGAGGAAGTGGAAGATTTGAAAAAACCTGAACCTCTCTGAAGTAGGGAGATCCAGTTTATCCTCAAAGTGCTTCAGGGGTAGGGGTCCAGTGGAAGAGAAAAAATGCCCTATGCGGTACACTCCCTTATCCAGCCACCATTTAAATGCAGAGATATTCATCCCAGGTTGAAACTGCGGGTTATGGAAGACATGGGCCAGCGGTTGGAGCTCAGAGACCAGGGAGGGGAGCCTCCTTATGCTATCCCAAAGAGTAAAAGATTGCGATAGGGTGGGGAAAAGAATCGGGGGTCTATTTTTTGGGGGGGACCACAGAAGATAATCTAGCGTGTGTTTCGGGGTTGCATGTCTCTCTATGGAGACCCAATCTGGTTTCTCAACCCTGAGATAGATTGTAGATAGTTGGGCCAGTCTTGCAGCCTGGTAATACCATATTAAGTTTGGAAGGCCTAGCCCTCCTTGTGTAGTCAAATTGTATAAGGTCCGTTGTGCAAATCGCGGTCCTGTCTTGTCCCAAATGAACCTAGTAATTTTGCCCTGAAATAATTTGAGGTGATCTCATTTGATCGCGATTGGTAGCGCGCGGAAGAGGTAGAGCAACCTCGGCAAGAGGGTCATCTTCACCGAGCTTACTTTACCCACCCATGACATCCGGTGTTGGGACCATTTCAAAAGATCCGATTCTAATTTGCGGTATGTGGGGGGGAAATTGGCCTGGTATAATTGTTCTAGTTTGGGTGTGAGGTTGAGGCCTAGGTACCTTATGGAAGATTCCCCCCAGCCAAACTTAAAGGTGCTTTTCAAGTATGTAACGCTTTCGGGTGGTAGAGATATGTTGAGAGCTTGTGATTTTGTCATATTAACCTGAAGGCCTGACACTGAGGCAAAAGTGTCTAGTAAAGAGAATAAAGCGGGTAGGGATGTGTCAGGGGAAGTTAGGAAAAGTAATAGGTCGTCAGCGAATAAGGCGCATTTGTGGGAGGATGAGATACATTCCACTCCCCTTATATCAGGACTCGAACGTATAGCAATCGTAAGAGGTTCAATGATAAGGGTAAATATCAGGGGAGAGAGAGGGCACCCCTGTCTAGTTCCTCTAGCTATTGGAATTGGATCTGCATAATATCCCTGTAATCTCACTGTTGCTTCTGGGGATGAGTAAAGAGCCTGTAGAATTCCCAGGAAGTTTTTCCCGAAGCCCCATCTTTGTAGGGCTAAGAATATGTATGGCCATGAGACCGAATCGAAGGCCTTCTGTAGGTCTAAGGAGAGGAGCATTCCCTCCTGTTTGGGACCCCCCTCCCATCCAGATTGTAATATAGAGATTATGTCCACAGCTCTCCGTACCTGGTCAGGCCCTTGTCGACCCTGTATGAATCCCACCTGGTCTTTGTGGATATATTGATTTAGGAACGATGCTAGGCGGTTTGCCATGACTTTGGTTAAGATTTTTAGATCGTTATTGATCAATGAAATAGGTCTATAATTCCCTACTACCCCTGCATCCTTGTCAGGTTTAGGGATTACGGTGATATATGCAGAATTTAGAGTGTTACCTAGCAGCTTCCAATCCTTCTTTGCATTAAAGAATCTAGTTAGGTACGGTGTTAGGATTTCTGAGAAAGTTTTGTAGTAGGGCACTGAAAAGCCATCTGGGCCTGGGGCAGAGCCTCCTTTTAAGTTTTTGATTACCTCACTGACCTCTTCAGTTGTTATGGGTGTTTCCAGTTCCTCAACATGTGCCTTTTTCAAGGTCGGAAGGGTAATGCCATCTAGGAATGACCGCATCTGTAATATGTTTGCGTCTCCTGGTGATTTATAAAGGTCAGTGTAATATTCCTGAAAGGATTTTAGGATACGTTGTGGGTTTTGTGTGAAGGTGCCATCGGCTTGTCTAATCTTGGGAAGTGAGTGTGATTTGTGTTTTGGTGTAAGTTTATTAGCTAGCATTGTGCCTATTTTGTCCTTTTTAAGGTAGAACTTAGCTCCCACCCATCTAATATGTTTATCAGCTTTCGCTGTGAGTGCTAAATTTAAGGCTAGTCGCGCCAAATCAAGGGATGCTGTAGGGACACTTTTGGGGTCTCTTTTGTGTTTTTTGCTGAGGTCCTCATAGTCCTGTTCTAACTTAGCTAGGTCCCCCTGTCTTTCCTTTTTTATTTGTGAAGCGATTTGTATTAATTTGCCCCTAATAGTGGCTTTATGTGCCGCCCATAGGGTTTCTGCTGAAATCCCTACCGTGTCATTAAGCTTGAAGTATTCTTGCAAAGTTTGAGAAAGTTCTGTCACTCTGATGGGATCGGTAAGAATGGACTTGTTAAGTCTCCATTTAGACCTATTTTGACTATAGGCTGCCCTGCGTAGAGAGAGAGAGATACCATGGAATGGTCGGACCAGGAAAGAAGGGTAAAAAAAGAGAGAAAAAGAAATATTAACGATGTAGAATTACGGCCATGGAATGGCCATGAATGGAACGGGGGGGAGAGCTCCCCTCCTCCATTCAAAGCAAACAGTTTACTATAGCCCTTCTCTGGGGCTAATTTCCCGTCACTCGGGCATGAATAAATCATTACTGAATGATAGGGGGAGGCGCTAGGCATCTGCCCCGGCCCCAAACAACTCCACCGAGAACTTGTAAATAACAGCTATTCAAGACAAAAAAACCATTTTTAACAGTGAACAGAACCAGCGTGAGTCTCTTGAGGCGTCGTGGGCACTAAACAGCCCATTGAGCCCTGGAGGGATAGAATATCACTGGTATGTGAGTATGGGAGGTTAAACGCTAACGTCCTGGGTCATCACATCACAAAAAAACAAAAACAAAAAAAAAACAAAAAGAAGAAAAAAAAAATTTTTTTTTTTTTTTCTTTTCCCCTTTTTTTTCTTTTTTTTCTTCCCTTCTATGGTTGTGCTTCACTGAGTGGAGATTCAGAGCTGACCCTATGGTTAGGTCAGAACCATTGAAATCAGAGTCCCTGTAGTTTTATTGTACTTCATGGGGGAAGATTGTCCTTCACTTTCTTGGTCTTGGTCAAATCCCATAGGGGCGACGTGGGGCTTGTCGGCGTGGGACGTTTGACGGAACCTTGTTGTGGGTTGGAGGTGTCCATTGAGTGGTCTTGCGTGATGATTCTAAGGTCTAGTAGCAATCGTTCGCCCTCTATGAAGCTGGAGAAGGAGTATTGTTTGCCTCTGAAAGTAAACTTCAGAGCGAAGGGGAAGGCCCACCTGTACTTGATGTCCTTCTTGGAAAGGGCTAGAAGAAGGGGTTTCAGGGACCGTCGTTTTTGAATTGTAAAGGGGGAAATGTCAGCAAATATTTGGATGCTGTGGCCCTGAAATTTGAGCTGAGGTTGCTGTCTAGATTTTTTCATTATTTCTTCTTTGATGGAATAGAAGTGGGTCTTAACCACTATGTCCCTAGGCGAACCATTTTTCCGGGGTGGACCCAGGAATCTGTGTGCCCTGTCTAATTCCAGCTTGTGCTCCGGGACTCCAGGTATAAGGTATTTTATAACGTCCTGGACTGTGGTTGGGATATCGGGGATGTTTTCTGGAAGACCTCTTATTCTGAAATTCTCCCTTCTTGATCTATTTTCAAGATCGTCGATCCTTGCTTGTGCCGTGTCAAGTTGGTCTTGTAGGAAGTGAATGTGGTCCATGTTCTGATTGGCTCTTGAGATGGTAACATCTAATATGTGTTTGATCGTTTCTATTCTAGACCCCAAGTTTTGAAAGTCTGATCGAATGTCCCCCGTAATCTTGTCTGCAGTCTCTGTCAGGCCTCTGTTAAGCAGCTCTGAGAACTTGACAAAGAGATCAGCTACAGTTAGTGGCATGTCCTGAGCAGAGCCACCAGGGGCTGTGGGGAGGCCTGGCTGTTCTGGGGTTAATGCCATAGGGGAAAGTCCATAGGTTCCCAGGGGCTTTTCCAGCAGTGAGATAGTGGGTGCAGGGGACGGATTCTGGCTGCAGGGGAGGGAGCTAGGAGCCTGAGGTGGGTAGGAGAGTGTTTTAGGAGCCAGCACTTACCTGTTGTCTTTCCTGTCTCCTGCGGTGCTGTCTCGTGTCTGAGAAGCGGCTGCCATCTTAGAATTCCCCCTATGTTCCCCACTCTCAAATTGCGGTCCCAGGTTCCTCCGGGCTGTCCCTCCAGACATGTGCCGGTGCTCGGGGATCTCCACCTCCAGATGTGGCTAAATGTGGGTGGATTGCTGGGCCGGTTCTGCCGCTATGGGAGCCGTGTGGCCGGGGCAGTGCGGAGCTCCGGTCTCAAGCGGCCATCTTGGATGGCTCCGCGCATGCGCCTCACCCCTTGACATTTTCTACATTTTGTCATGTTACAACCAAAAACGTAAAAAGTCTTTTATTGGGATTTTTTGTGATAAACTAATACAAAGTGGCACATAATTGTGAAGTGGAAGGAAAATGATAAATGGTTTTCAAACTGTTTTATAAATAAATATTGGAAAAGTGTGGCGTGCATTTGTATTCAGCCCCCTTTACTCTGATACCCCTAACTAAAATCTAGTGGAACTAATTGCCTTCAGAAGTCACCTAATTAGTAAATAGAGTCCAAATGTGTGTAATTCAATCTCAGTATAAATACAGCTGTTCTGTTAAGCCCTCAGAGGTTTATTAGAGAACCTTAGTGAGCAAACAGCATCATGAAGGCCAAGGAACACACCAGACAGGTCAGGGATAAAGGTGTGGAGAAGTTTAAAGCAGGGTTAGGTTATATAAGAATATCCTAAGCTTTGAAGCTTTGAACATCTCACAGAGAACTGTTAAATCCATCATCTGGAAATGGAAAGAGTATGGCACAACTGCAAACCTAACAAGACATGGCCGTTCACCTAAACTGACAGGCCGGGTAAGGAGAGCATTAATCAGAGAAGCAGTCAAGAGGCCCAGAGACTCTGGAGGAGCTGCAGAGATCCACAGCTCAGGTGGGAGAATCTGTCCACAGGACAACTATTAGTCATGCACTCCACAAATCTGGCCTTTATGGAAGAGTGGCAAGAAAGCCATTGTTGAAAAAAAGCCACAAGAATTCCCGTTCGTCGTTTTCAAGAAGCCATGTGAGAGACACAGCAAACATGTGGAAGAACGTGCACCTCCTGTGCACCTACGCAGGTTGAACTGGATGGACTAATGTATTTATTCAACCTTACCTACTATGTAACTATGTAAGTTGCTCTGGTCAGATGAGACCAAAATTGAACTTTTTAGCCTAAAAGCAAAATGCTATGTGTGGTGGAAAACTAACATTGCACATCACCCTGAACACACCATCCCCACCGTCAAACATGGTGGTGTCAGCACAAAGTTTTAAGAGCTTGCTATAAAATTTTCCGACAACAAAATACGTTGTCGGAAATTCCGGTCGTGTATACACAAATCCGACACACAAAGTGCCACGCATGCTCAGAATAAATTAAGAGACGAAAGCTATTGGCTACTGCCCCGTTTATAGTCCCGACGTACGTGTTTTACGTCACCGCGTTCAGAACGATCGAATTTTCCGATAACTTTGTGTGACCGTGTGTATGCAAGACAAGTCTGAGCCAACATCCGTCAGAAAAAATCCTAGGATTTTGCTGTCGGAATGTCCGATCAATGTCCGATCGTGTGTACAGGGCATTAGAAGAAAACCTGTTAGAGTCTTCAAAAGACTTGAGACTGGGGCAGAGGTTCACCTTCCAGCATGACAAATAAAAATACATGTGTGCTAAGACATATTTTCTTGAATGTATGACATCATTTTGAACTGACATGCCACCAGTGATTTAAATAACCCATTAATGGTTAATATGTTAAATTCATTACTGAAATAATAGGTTTCTTAATTTTCTTATGAGCTCTGGATGATGTGAATTATACTGACTCAGATGACAATTTAATTTTTAGGTATTTAACTGTTTTCTCGGTTCATTGACCTTCATTTAATAACCCTGTCAGTTTATTTGACTGAAAGAACAGGGTCATTGTCTGGCATTTTATATCAATTAAACTTGCGAACTGAACTTGTAATAAGTTTCTTTAAGTATGTATAAATGTAATTAGTTTATGCTTTAATTTTATGTTTTGTTATTTCTGTCATCAAGGCACATTCCTGCACTGCTGGACTGCATATATATGGGATATGGGTACATGCCTATGTGTATCTATGATACCTTCAAAATAAACCCTACTCACTGGGTGGTTTTCAGAAGATTAAAGCAAATTTCAATTTCCTACTGTTATAGTTATCCAGGACCCTAGTGTGGAGATCTACCAAAATCAAACCTATTTGTGACAGGAGGATCTTGCCTTTTCATTTATAGCTGAACTCTAGCATAAGCAGATATTGTCTAAATACAAGAGGCATGTGTATTATTACTTAAAGTTAAACTCCAAGTAATCTTTATTGCATACGTACATTGGTCCAGCTTGGCACAATGTAAGTATGCATTTCTCAAACCTGAGGGGTCATTGGGGAAGCTGACAATCACTGTAGTAGTCGCAATTACTATAGTGATAGCCAGGATCTTCTGGGTCCTGCTGTTGTCCTGTGGAAGCAGCTTAGCTTCTGCACACTGACCATATGGAGTCACTTGCTTGCTGCTGTGGCCATTCAAAGATTTTTTCCGTAAATTCAAGGTGTTCTCTGATTGGACTGGGTGGAGAGGAGGGGGTGGTGACGTCATGGTCTTCAACTTGTCCAATCAGAGAACACTTTGTGTTCACTGAAAAGAATACAAGGCATTCTATGAATGGCAACAGTGCTGAGCAAGTGGCTGCCCTGTGGTCAGTGTGAGCTGGGAATGAAACTGTACCTTGAAGAGTGACAGCAGCTCTTGCCATAATGTCTGTCAGATTTTTATTGTTCTCTTTGTTCTCATTGGGAACTGGTCCTTGTTCTGAATAAACCCCGTTTACAACCACACTTTGATATCTCTCCTTTAGCCAACTGCGTATCAACTGGACTGCCCAAGGGTCCTAGCTAGGGATGAGCTTTATGTTTGGGTCGAACATGAGTTTGACACGAACATTGGCTGTTCGCTGTTCGAATAGCGAACAATTTGGGGTGTTCGCGGCAAATTCGAAAGCCACGGAACACCCTTTAAAAGTCTATGGGAGAAATCAAAAGTGCTAATTCTAAAGGTTAATATGCAAATTATTGTCATAAAAAGTGTTTGGGGACCTGGGTCCTGCCCCTGGGGACAAGTATCAATGCAAAAAAAAGTTTTAAAAACGGCTCTTTTTTCGGGAGCAGTGATTTTAATAATGCTTAAAGTGAAACAATAAAAGTGTAATATTCCTTTAAATTGCGTATCTGGGGGGTGTCTATAGTATGCCTGTAAAGTGGCGCATGTTTCCCGGGGAACCCCGCGCCAAAATTTAAAAAGAAAATGGTGTGGGGATCCCCCTCAAAATCCATACCAGACCCTTCAGGTCTGGTATGGATTTTAAGGGGAACCCAGTGCCAAAATGTAAAAAAAAAATGGTGTGGGGTCCCCCCAAAAATCCATACAAGACCCTTATCTGAGCACGCAACTGGCAGGCCACAGGAAAAGAGGGGGACGAGAGAGCACCCCCCTCCCCCCGCTGAACCATACCAGGCCACATGCCCTCAACATTGGGAGGGTGCTTTTAGGTAGTGGCCACCCAAACCACCTTGTCCCCATGTTGATGGGGAGAAGGGCCTCATCCCTTCAACTCTTTCCCGGTGGTTGTGGGGGTCTGTGGGCGGGAGCTTATTGTAATCTGGAAGCCCCCTTTAACAAGGGGACCCCCAGATCCCGGCCCCCCCTGTTTGAAATGGTAACGGGTACATCGTATCCTTACCATTTCACAAAAAAAGTGTGAAAATGGTAAAAAAAACAACACACACCGTGTGAGAAGTGCTTTATTAAAAAATAAAAAAATAAAACTGTGTCACATAGTCCATTAACGTCCGCCAACGGACCAAAAAAATATGATGCGTCCTCGCAGGTGACAGCTCTTTTAATACTGTGGGCAGGGCCCCACAGTGTCATTGCCGGGTGACCCCGCCCCCCTCTGACGCACGGTGACATCCCTATGGCTTCCCTCGTAGCGTTAGAGGGGGTGGGGCCACCCGGTCTGCCCCCCTCTGACGCACGGGGACATTCCTATGGCTTTACCGTAGCGTCAGAGGGGGCGGAACGGGTGAATGGACTACCTGGGACAGTTTTATTTTTTTATTTTTTAATAAAGGACTTTTTTGTGAAATGGTACGGGTACAATGTACCCATTGCCATTTCAAACAGGGGGGGGGCCGGGATCTGGGGGTCCCCTTGTTAAAGAGGGCTTCCAGATTCCGATAAGCCCCCCACCCGCAGACCCCCACAACCACGCAAGGGTTGTGGGGATGAGGCCCTTCTCCCCATCAACATGGGGACAAGGTGCTTTGGGGGGGCCGCTACCCCAAAGCACCCTCCCAATATTGAGGGCATGTGGCCTGGTACGGTTCAGGAGGGGGGGCACTCTCTCGTCCGCCCCTCTTCTCCTGCGGCCTGCCAGGTTGCATGCATGAATAAGGGTCTGGTATGGATTTTTGGGGGGGCCCATTTTTTTTTTTTTACATTTTGGCATATGGTTCCCCTTACAATCCATACCAGACCTGAAGGGTCTGGTATGGATTTTGAGGGGGACCCCCACGCCATTTTTTTTTAAATTTTGGCGCGGGGTTCCCCTTAATATCCATACCAGGCCTGAAGGGCCTATGTGGAATTTAGGGGGACCGCCACGCATTTTTTTTTTTTTAATTTTGGTTCGGGGTTCCCCTGTGGGGGAATCCCATGCCGTTTTTATCAATGAACCTCTATGTGTATTGCCGGACCGACAATTCATTATAGCTGCGAGTAGTTTTAAATGACTTTTTTTTTCCTTTAGAAATGTCATTTTGCTGTCAGACTGTTCTAAACACGGGAAACATGCGCCCCTTTACAGGCACACTATAGACACCCCCCAGGTACAAAATTTAAAGGAATATTACACTTTTATTGTTTCACTTTAAGCATTATTAAAATCACTGCTCCCGAAAAAACGGCCGTTTCTAAAACTTTTTTTTGCATTGATACATGTCCCCTGGGGCAGGACCCAGGTCCCCAAACACTTTTTAAGACAATATCATATAAGCCTTAGCACACGGTGATCGTGTGTTCGAACAAATTTTTTGCCTGTTCGCATGTTCTGGTACGAACCGAACGGGGGGGGTGTTCGGCCCATCCCTAGTCCTAGCTTGTACAACTTTATTATGACATCATTATGTGGGGTTGTATAAAATGCTTTGATGCAATCAAGGAAGGCCATATGCACAGCACCACCCTGGTCCAAAACATTTGTAACATAGCTAAATACATAATCTGAAATATCTGCCCTCAATAAAGCCATGCTGCTTTGGGCCCATCAATTTATGTGTTTTTAAATGATCATTGACACTTCTTTTTTAGGAGTAATCTCATTAGTTTTTCTACTGCAGATGCTAAAGTCTTTGGCCTTCTACTTCTACTTACTACTCTTCTTTTGAGACATTTAGGTATATGCATGGTTTCATATATATATATATATATATATATATATATATATATATATATATATATATATATATATATATATATATATCTCATAAACATAAAGACATAATCATATACAAATTAGATTACATATTTGTTATCTGTATTACAAATCAGAAATGCCCAAACAGTAGGACAGATCAACACATAAGAAATAACTTAAGCAGGCCTTAGGGTTGCAGGACACAAAACTGCTTGATTCCCCCATTAATGCAATCAGTGAGTTAGGGAGCTATTGTGTTCTCCCAGCAAGAAGGGGAGGGCACGGAAAGCTGTCCCTGCCTGGACAACACAGTGATTACTGCTAGTGGCTATAGCAGCTGGCAATAGTCGCATGCTGAAAATCCGACATGCTGGATCGATGGATCGACTTGTGTACATTCAGCCTGCCCATAGATTAACTTTTACCAGAAGCCGTAGTTTGGGCTTTAAACCTCTAAGTACAACCACCTAAGTACCCCTAAATCACAGCTGTCAATAATGGAAATCAGCTTCGGAAGACTGAAATGTTGCACTGCTTTTACAGTACATGTATAATAGAGGCAAAAAGGGGTGAAATCTTGTAAAACCCACAAATACCTGGAAATCCATGCTTAAATTGTTAGCTCACCTGTACAGAAAACGTGAAAGGTGAACTAACACAGTACTGATGATATCCCCGATTTTATCAGTAATTCTAATTGGTCAGCACCATCACAGAGCATCGCTTCCGTCCCAGATACACTGCACAAAGAACAGGGAGAAGAACATGGATTTCAAATCACCAAACCGCTGGATCGTCTACATAGGCACTGATAGTTCATCACCCATTAAGGTAAGTACAGTTTACCCTATTCCCTATTCACACCTTTCTTTACTTTTTTGAATAGCAGACCCCAACAAACTTGCCGTACCCTGCTTTTCCTCTTTCCCTGGTTATACTTGCCTACCCTATGTGCTATGGCACATGTCCACTCTTTATAATAAAAATAGCATTGGACACAATATACTGTAGAAACAACCTTGGATCTTCTGCGGTGAAATCTCACCAGCAAGCTACTTTACTTAACATACACAAAACTTTTATACGTTGACTACTAAAATAAAGATATTACATTTTCAGACACAGGTTTAATGCTAACTGCTTCCATATTTATTTTATTCATATTGTAATATACAGTACATGTTGAAATTATATGTTAACTGTCAACCACTGAGGTTCCAATTTGCCATTTGTTTTAAAAAAAAAAGAATATGGAAAAAAAAGGTAATAAAAAACAAATCATATAAAAATATGTATGTCTCCCATAGCAAGCAGTCAGGGTTAGCTTTTATTCTGTAAACCAGCAGTTTTTAACCTATCTTCAGTCATGAAGATACTTTGAAAGTGTGTAAAATCACAAGGCACCCTAGTCTAAAAGGTAAAAAAGTAAATGTTGCTTATCAATGTGAAACCTGAGCCTGGGTCGATGCACACAACCACCTCAATGAAATTATTTTTACAACAGAAGCCCCCCTTCACATCAAATGTGCTCCCATCACATTAAAGGTCCCCCATCATGTCAGAGGTGTCTTGTCACATCAAAGTACCCCTATACATGAGAGTCCCCCATCACATCAAAGTTGCCTCTATACATCAAAGGCCCCCCATACATTAGTCCTCCCATCACATAAGAGCCTCTTCATCATATCAGAGCCCCCCTTCACCACAGAACTCCCCCCAACAAAAGTCCCAATATACCACAACCCCCCAGTCACATAGCCCCCACTTTCATCACAGAGCCCTCCAATCAGACAGCTCTCCCATGATAGAGCCATTGGTTGGTATGGTGCTAGCGGCTGGCTCCCCTGCACTCTGACAACTCATGACACTGATCTAGGGCAAGCGGGGTGCCATGCTTGTGGCACCTGTGGAAACCCAGAACAGAACACTGCTCTAAACCTTGCTGGCAATGAAGTCACATGACAGTGACGTAACACATAGGGCGTGGCAGGGGCAGTCCCGAACAGGAAGTGAAGTGGGAGGGTTTTATCCGGACTCTTTTATACTGTTTTGAAGGCACTTTTATATATTTTATCCTGTAAGTGTATTTTGTGGCACATAAAACTAGCTTATTTTACATAAAACACTATGGGAGTCTTTTTTACCTTTCTTTTCTCCATGTATAAACCCACATGAGTATTTGAGATCTTAAAGTGACCAGAACCTTTGAGCTTGGAAGTATCAGTGACAACTGGAGGGTCCCTAGTGGACGGGAGGTCAATAATATCTACTACAGTTGCAAGCAAATGGAAGATGGTTATACTGTGCATATTATATGCAGGAAGGTGAAAGTCTAAAGAGCTCTAGAGAGGTGACACGTGTGGATATATGCAGAAGCACTGTATTTGTTTTAGAGGTGTGGGACTTTAAGAACAGAGAAACCACTTTTTTGTGTGATGACATTTGATAATAGACTGATTACACTTTATTTAAGCGTTTAAATGTTAAACATTTGCAGATGTATTGAGCACATATATGGCGTATGCATTTATTTTTTATATAGGAGTGGTGTTAACACACAGGTACAGCATCCTTATTGTTTTTTTGGAGTGGATTGGTGCACTTTATATATATTTTTTGGGGTTACATAATAAAGGACTTTGCTGGCACAGAGCATGCAGCAACAGACATAAATAAAGGTATGCTAAAGAATGACACTTCCTTTATAGGAATTGTTTAGAGCCATATGCCTACCTGAATTGAAAATGTTTACAACACATGAAATAAAGCCTTACCAATAATTCAGCTATACATTTTCTTTAATGTTGAATAAAATGCCACTGGCATAACAAGTAAATTATTAAAAAGCGACAGCTGATAAAATAGAAATACTGTTTTGTTCAATTTACATCATATCGGCATAAAGATTGTAATGTTTTATAAATATGTATGTTTTCTGCTACTTTACATTGATTCCACGATGTCTGAAAGGTCTATCAGTGTGCTCATTTATACCTTTCATTTTGTCTGAAGCTGTCATTGCTATATGTTATGTACAAAGTCAATTTAGCTACATCGGGCCTTAATATTTGATCAAGGTTCATTGGGCGTCAGAAACAATAAACCTGCGTAGCAGGTTAATAAGTCTTTTGTACGCAGGGGGAATACAACCGATTTGAATTAAACTTAGTCATAATTTCAAAGACATACCCTGAGATCACTTTAGAGTTGAATGCCTTTTGTAGCTGTGTTGGAAGCTATTCACACTACCCCAAGGGAGTCTCCCCTGGTGGTTTAATGCAGCATTAGCATTCTCTGTCCCTCATAGTCTATTTCACTCCTTAATGTACTCAGCATTATTGTTCTTCTTTTTTCTAGTTTTTCCTATAGATCGGAAACTCAGAGAATACTGTCACGAACATTCACACAGCATGTTGTCTGGATCAATAAATAAAATCTTCCTTTGTCCTAAATCTGTGTGAAGTCAATTTATTGGATTGTAGATAATGAATATTTACAGCTATTCATTTGTTATGGAATTATTTCTGATTGGGACTCTAAAACAAAAGTTGATACTGCAGCTGCAGGAACAGATTCACAGGACTCAATCACTGTGCTTAAAATGTCTGTTCAGGGGGCGTGTCCTGGCTATGGAGGAGTGAGGACGTGCTTTGCCTCAGCTCCGTCTCACCGCCGCATATATCACAGCTAAAACGGGGAATACCAGTGTTTAACGGCTCCCCACATGTCACAGCGGGCTCGGCAATCTTCTGAGCCACCACGGACAGACAAATACGGGCAGGGACAGCTCGATTCCTATTTTCCCGGGACCCGAGGTCAAGGCCGCGCGGCTTCCAAGATGGCGCCGGCTGGGAAAACACAGAAGGCAACTAAATCATCCCATCCAGCTGCGGCCGCAGCTCGGCCGCCAAAGGAGATAGCTTCCCCTGCCTCTCAAGCTCCTTCCCCAGGCTCGGTGAGTGACTCTGTCCCTCCAGCGTCCCATACATCCCTGGGTGGCCGCTCTGAAATGTCAGACTTCCTGGGTGAAGAAGACATTAGACGCCATATTATGTCCCTCCCCACCAGAGAAGACCTAGAACGTTTTACAACTAGAGTGGAGAAAGCATCCACTGAGGATATAGCCCAGCTTAAGGCTGATACCTCACACTTGGGCAACAGAGTGGAATCCCTGGAAGAGAAACTAGAGGAGGCTATCCCCACCATTGCTCTACTGCAATCCAGGTGCAGAATACAAGATCATCAAATTGAAACTCTGCTATGTCACCTAGATGATGTTGAAAAATGTAGTAGGAGGGCTAATATCAGGATCAAAGGTCTGCCAGAGGCCACAGCTACCAGAGACATTATTCCCACACTGACGGACATTTTTAGAGATATTCTGGGTTTGCCGACCTCTACACCCATTGAAATTGACCGGGCGCACAGAGCGTTGAGACCTCCGTCTCAAGATGCCGATAACCCCAGAGATATAATTTGCAAGCTCCATAAATATACTCTTAAGGACCGCATTATGCAGAAAATGCGCAACAGGCCCTTTTATGATTTCGACGGAGCACGTTTATTCTTTTACCAGGATATATCCAGGGGCACTCTTATGCAACGCAGAGCTCTTTGCCCTCTTTTGACGGTGATCCAGGAAGCAGGACTATCATATCGTTGGGGCTTCCCCTTTTACTTGCAGGTGAATAAAGATGGCCGACAAGTCACCTTACGTAATAAAAATGATCTACCCCACTTTCTCTCATCTCTTGGATTGGAACCCGTCGACTTCCCGGATTGGAGAGGACCATCTGACTCACCAGGGAAGCATCTCTCACAAGCCTGGTCGACAGTTACACGCAAAAACCGACGGAGAGACAGGCAGCACCTGAACCAGGACTCTTGATTGAAGTGGTGGCCCCTTTGGACCCCTTTGGTGACCACTGTCATTCCTTGTTTCCGATTCATAAAGCGCCGTCAACTACCTCTGTTGCGCTTCCCCTATACAAGATATAACCAGAGAGAGGAGATCTTTCTAGCTGAACTTTGACTCTGCCTCTATTAGAGCATGAACCCTTTGGAGATGGCCTATTTTTGTCTCCAAACCCAGTCAGCTGAACATGGCAAATCCCACTTAAGATGAGACCTACATTCCTTTAAAGCAAAAAGGACAGAGAACATTTTTTTTTCCTTTTCTTTTTTATATTTTTATTTTTTGTTTGCTTCGGATCCAGTTAAGATGTAGTAGACTCTGGGTTCTCTAACGCAGTGTACCCCCCTTCCCCATTCCTCAGCATCTTCTCAGATGCGGTGATAGGAGGTGGGGCCTCCTCTCTCCCCTCCATGTGTAGGCTCACGTTCCCCACGTAGGCCACCCTGAATTGGGTAGGGACCTCCAACCTAACATACAGAAGTTTTGTTTGCAGACTTCGATAACACTGCATCACATTGTTGTTGTTAACTTACCAGTTTCCTTCCTATGTTCTTTTAACCATCTGTTTTTCTTGTTTCTTCCCCTCTGTCCACCCTTCTCTTTCCTCCCTAGGAGCATTCTACTACTTTGGATCCTGCGCCGGGCGAGTTGGACCATTCAACGACCTTTCTGCCACCTGTTCCAACATGTCTACTCTTAAGGTAATATCTTACAATATCAGAGGCCTCTGCTCCCCTGGGAAAAGAAATAAACTCTGGTGGGAACTTAAAAAATTAAAAGCCCAAGTGGTTTTCCTACAGGAAACCAATTTCACCAATCATTCCATACCTAGACTTCCTACCCACCTATTCAACCGGTGGTTCCACAGTACCTCCCCTTCCTCTAAATCTAAAGGCAGTACGATTGCAATTCATAGGACTTGCCCCTTCCAACTCTCAGACAGCAAAATAGACCCACTGGGCCGTTACATTTTCCTGAAAGGTGCTATAGCAGGACGAAGGTTTACCTTCGCCTCAATCTATGCGCCTAATTCTGACCAAATTACTTTCATTGACAACAATCTCGAGCTGCTGGCAGAATTTAAGGAAGGCTTTGTCATCTTAGGGGGAGACTTTAAAGTTAGCCCAGACCCTTTAATGGACACCTCCAGCACGAGCCAGTCACACTCCTATGCTTTTTTGAAACATTTTCGAAAATCCTTTCACTCTCACCTGCTACTTGATAGCTGGAGGGTTCTTCACCCTAGGGAGAGAGACTTCAGCTATCACTCTGCAGTCCATGATGTATACACTCGTATAGTTCATATTTACGTGGACCGTCCCACACTAGAGCTCGTGCAATCTGCATCCATTGGGAATATTACCCTATCTGATCACGCACCAGTGTGGGTAACTCTCACACTCCCTTCCAGCTCCTGCGGGGCTTGGACGTGGAGGTTGAATGAAAATTTGTTGGACAATACAGCGGCAGTTGCCAAAGTGTCAGAAACCATCACAAATTACTTCAAGGAAAATGTCACAGATGACCTTAGCGCGGGCATAGTGTGGGAGGGCCATAAAGCTGTGGTCAGAGGGGAGTTCATATCCTTAGGTGCAAAACTTAAAAAGATGCTTCAGGCAGACTTCGACAGGGTGCTGGCAGATTTACAGGATGCTGAACTCAAACATTAACAAAATGGGAGCCCTGAGGCATTGCAGAGGCGGAATGATTTAAGAGACTTGTTCTTGCGTTTGCTTGATCGGCAGACTCGCAAGAAGGCCAGACACTTATCACACAAATATTATGAACATGGCAATAAGTGCGGCCGTATGCTTGCGAGAGCTATTCGCAAGAAACACGCTCAGACGTACGTACAAAAACTTCGATCTCCATCTGGAGACATCTTGATCCAGTCCTCCAAAATTGCCTCAGGGTTCCGAGATTACTACTAATGCCTGTATAACTTAAATCCTGACTATCCTTTAAATGCCCAGACACCCAGAGCTGCTGCCATACTAGATTATTTAGCTTCAGCTGGCGTCTCGCCTCTGAGTGTAGATCAATGTAATGACCTTGAGCTTCCAATTTCCCCTAAGGAGATTGAATTGGTAGTGAGGTCCCTTCCCACAGGGAAGAGCCCTGGACCGGATGGATATGCTGGGTCATATTATAAAACCTTTTACTACCCCACATGTGCACTTACTTTAATTCTACTGCACCGCATTATCAATCCGGACCAAACTGGGTTTATTAAAGGAAGAGAGGCAAGGGACAACTCAATTAGAGCGATACAACTTATTCACTGGGCCCGTTCTAGTCCTAACCCTAAACCTTACATTATCCTGTCCACAGACGCCGAAAAGGCTTTCGACCGGGTCGATTGGTCATACCTCAAAGCAGTGTTGGAGGCTCTAGGGCTGAAAACACGTATGATGTCATCTATCTTGGCCCTTTATTTTACTCCCTGTGCACAGGTCAAGGTGAACGGAGTGCTCTCCCCTCAGTTCCCGATTCGGAATGGCACGAGACAGGGGTGCCCCCTTTCCCCACTCCTCTTCGCTCTAGTTTTGGAACCGTTACTGAGCACTGTCAGAGCGAATGCAGACATTAGGGGCTTGCGGGTAGGAAATACTGAGCACAAATTGTCAGCATATGCAGACGATGTACTATTCCACCTCTCAGAACCCCTGATCTCGCTGCCAGTCTTGATGAGGGAACTGAAACTATTCGGATCGCTTTCTAATTTTAAAATTAATTTTTCTAAGTCTGAAATTTTGCCGGTCCACTTGACCCCCACACTGACTAACAGCCTACAAGCCCCCTTCCCCTTCACCTGGGCCAAGTCCTCCATTCGATACCTAGGTATACAATAGGCATGTGCATTTCGTTTCGTTCCGAATCGAAATTCGGACGAATTTTTCATTATTCGGAAATTCGGATGCATCCGAATTTCCGAATGACAAAAGTAAAGAATTTAAACGAATCCGAAAACATATTCGAATCGAATTCGAAAACATATTCGAATCGAATTCGAAAACATAATCAAATTTAAAAAAAATAGAAAACGTTTTTCTAAAAAAAACAATAAGGTAGAATATAAAATAATAAAGCAATAGAATATGTATATATATATATATATATATATATATATATATATATATATAATTTTTTTTTTTATTATTCTCTTCTATTGTTTTTTTATGCTTTTCTTTTCTATTATTTTATATTCTATAATAGTATTTTCAATTCAAATTCATTCTATACGAAATTCGAATTTCGGAACATGGCTTCTGAAGTTTGAATTTCGTATAGAATGAATTCGAATTTGAATAGAAAAGATTAGAACAGAAAATAATAGAAAAGTATAGACTAGAAAAACAATAGAACAGAATAGAAGAAAATATAATATATATATTATATTTTCTTCTATTCTGTTCTATTGTTTTTCTAGTCTATTCTTTTCTATTATTTTCTATTCTATTCTAATCTTTTACATTCAAATTTGATTTCGATCTATATGAAATTCGAATTTTGGAAGATGTTATATATATATATATATATATATATATATATATATATAATTTTCTATTCTGTTTCATTGTTTTTCTATGCTATTCTTTTCTATTCTATTCTAAACTTTTCTATTCTAATTTGAATTCATTGTATACAAAATTCGAATTTCGGAAGATGGCTTCTGAAAGTGGAATTTCCTATAGAATGAATTCGAATTTGAATAGAAAAGATTAGAATAGAAAATAATAGACTAGACAAACAATAGAACAGAACAGAATAAAATATAATATATATAATTTATTCTATTCTGTTCTATTGTTTTTCTAGTCTTTTCTCTTCTACTCTATTCTAATCTTTTCTATTCAAATTCGAATTCATATTATAAGAAATTCAAATTTCGGAAGATGGTTTTATATATATATATATATATATATATATATGTGTGTGTATATGTATAATATATATATATATATATATATATATATATATATATATATATATATATATATATATATATATATATATATATATATATATATATATATATAAAACCATCTTCCGAAATTTGAATTTCTTATAAAATGAATTCGAATTTGAATAGAAAAGATTAGAATAGAGTAGAAGAGAAAAGACTAGAAAAACAATAGAACAGAATACAAAAAATTATATATATTATATTTTATTCTGTTCTATTGTTTGTCTAGTCTATTATTTTCTATTCTAATCTTTTCTATTCAAATTCGAATTCATTCTATACGAAATTCCACTTTCAGAAGCCATCTTCCGAAATTCGAATTTCGTATAGAATGAATTCAAATTCGAATAGAAAAGTTTAGAATAGAATAGAAAAGAATAGCATAGAAAAACAATGAAACAGAATAGAAAATGTTATATATATATATATATATATATATATATATATATATATATATATATATATATATATATATAAAACATCTTCCAAAATTCGAATTTCATATAGACCGAAATCAAATTTGAATATAAAAGATTAGAATAGAATAGAAAATAGAAAATAATAGAAAAGAATAGATTAGAAAAACAATAGAACAGAATAGAAGAAAATATAATATATAATATATAATATATATATATATATATATTATATTTTCTTCTATTCTGTTCTATTGTTTTTCTAGTCTATTCTTTTCTATTATTTTCTGTTCTAATCTTTTCTATTCAAATTCGAATTCATTCTATAAGAAATTCAAACTTCAGAAGCCATGTTCCGAAATTCGAATTTCGTATAGAATGAATTTGAATTGAAAAGACTATTATAGAATATAAAATAATAGAAAAGAAAAGCATAAAAAAACAATAGAAGAGAATAATACAAAAAAATTACCGTATTTATCGGCGTATAACACGCACCGGCGTATAACACGCACCCCAAGTTTAGGAGGGAATTTTAAGGAAAAAAAAACTTTTAGGAGGGAAGTTTAAGGGAAAAAAACTTACATTTAAATGCCTATCATTGCAGCCTTCTCAGTGCAGCCTTGCCCCAGTGCAGCCATGTCAGTGCAGCCTTGTCAGTGCAGCCTTGTCAGTGCAGCCTTGTCAGTGCAGCCTTCCCAGTGTCCATTGCAGCCTTATCCCAGTGCAGCCTTGCCCCAGTGCAGCCTTGCCCCAGTGCAGCCTTGCAGCTCGCAGTTTGAAAATCCTGTGATCCCCTGCGATCCTGAGCTTCAAAATCGCCGACCATGATTTGAAAATGGTGCCGCCGGCGCCAAAATACACAGAGCCGGTCCTCGGCTCTTCTCGGCGGCTCTCGTTCACTTTCGGCTCCACTCGTAGTCCCGCCCGGGATGGGCGTGACTGTGAGCGGAGCTATCCGAACCTAGCCGAGTACACTCGGCTAGGTTCGGGCGGCGCTCGAGTGAAGCCGAAAGTGGCCGAGAAGAGCCGAGGAACGGCTCTGTGTATTTCGGCGCCATTTTCAAATCGCGGTCGGCGATTTTGAAGATCTGTCAGCTCAGGATCGCAAGGGATCGGCGTATAACACGCACCCATGATTTTCCCCTGATTTTAAGGGGAAAAAAGTGCGTGTTATATGCCGATAAATACGGTATATATATTTATATATATTTTTTTTATTTTTATTTTTTTTCTATGCTGGTCTATTGTTTTTCTATTCTTTTCTATTCTTTTCTATTTTATTCTAATCTTTTCTATTTGAATGCGAAATCATTCTATACGAAATTTGAATTTCCGAAAATGGTTATACAGAAACAGAATGAAATAGAATGAAATCGAATTCTAATAGAAAAGACTAGAACAGTAAAACAATAGAACAGAATAGAAAAAAAAAAATATATATATATATATATATACACACACATCTTCCGAAATTGGAATTTGGTACAGAATGAATTCAAATAGAAAAGATTAGAATAGAACAGAAAATAATATAAAAGAATAGCATAGAAAAACAATAGAACAGAATAGAAAAAAATATAAAATATTCTATTCTAATCTTTTCTATTCGAATTCATTCTGTACCAAATTCCAATTTCGGAAGATGATTTTATTTATTTTTATATATATATATATATATATATATATATATATATATATATATATATATATATATATATATATAAAATATTTCTTTCTATTCTGTTCTATTGTTTTTCTATTCTATTCTTTTCTATTAGAATTTGATTTCATTCTATTTCTATATAACTATTTTCCGAAATTCGAATTTTGTATAAAATGAATTTGAATTCAAATAGAAAAGATCAGAATATAATAGAAAATAATAGAAAAACAATAGAACAGAATAGAAAAAATATTTTTATTTATATATATATATATATATATATATATATATATATATATATATATATATATATATATATATATATATATAAAACCATCTTCCAAAATTCGAATTTCGTATAAATTTAATTTGAATAGAAAAGATTAAAATAGAGTAGAAAGAATAGACTAGAAAAACAATAGAACAGAATAGACTAAGATATAATATATATATTATATTTTATTCTGTTCTGTTCTATTGTTTTTCTAGTCTATTCTTTTCTATTCAAATTCAAATTCATTCTATACGAAATTCGAATTTCAGAAGCCATCTTCCGAAATTCGAATTTCGTATAGAATGAATTCAAATTCGAATAGAAAAGTTTAGAATAGAATAAAAAAGAATAGCATAGAAAAACAATGAAACAGAATAGAAAAAAATATATATATTATATTTTATTCTCTTCTGTTCTATTGTTTTTCTAGTCTATTCTATTTCTATTCTAATCTTTTCTATTCAAATTCGAATTCATTCTATACGAAATTCTAATTTTAGAAGCCATCTTCCGAAATTCGAATTTCGCATAGAATTAATTCAAATTCGAATAGAAAAGTTTAGAATAGAATAGAAAAGAATAGCATAGAAAAACAATGGAACAGAATAGAAAAAAAATATAATATATATATTTAACCATCTTCCAAAATTGGAATTTGGTACAGAATGAATTCGAATTCAAATAGAAAAGCTTAGAATACAATATATTATATTTTTTTCTATTCTGATCTATTGTTTTTCTATGCTATTCTTTTATACTTTCTATTCTATCCTAATCTTTTCTATTGGAATTCGATTTCATTCTATACGAATTTCAAATTTCGCAAAATGGTTATATATAGTTTACTTTTTCAAATTCAGTTATTGTTTTTTTTTTAATTTTATAGTTTTTTTCGAATGTGGTAGAAATTTTTCGAATTTGACAGTTTTTTTCGAATGTGGTAGAATTTTTTCGAATTTAATATTTTTTTCAAATGTAGTAACATTTTTTTTGAATTTGATAGTTTTTTTCGAATGTGGTAGAATTTTTTCGAATTTGACAGTTTTTTTCGAATGTGGTAGAATTTTTTCGAATTTGACAGTTTTTTTCGAATGTGGTAGAATTTTTTCGAATTTGATAGTTTTTTTCGAATGTGGTAGAATTTTTTTGAATTTGACAGTTTTTTTCGAATGTGTTAGAATTTTTTCGAATTTGATAGTTTTTTTCGAATACGGTCGAATTTTTTCGAATGCGGTCGAATTTTTTCGAATTCGAATACGAAACGAATCGAATTCCGAAAACGAATGTAATGAATGCAATGAATTTAACTAAACTAATTAAGTTAAATAACGAATCGAAACGAAACTAAACTAAACAAATTTTTTCATCCTGCACATGTAATTAACAGACAGTCTTGATACCCTCTTGCCGCAAATTTCCCACCGTTACTTAACACAATTAAAAAAGACCTTTCCATCTGGACTATGACCGCGTTTACATGGATAGGTCGCATTAACATAATAAAAATGAATATCCTGCCCCGAATACGTTTTTTTCTACAAATGATACCAATTCCCCTGCCCAAAAATTTCTTTTCTCAAATTAATAGCATACTAACTGGATTTGTGTGGAATGCACGAAAGCCTAGAATGAGAATACTGAAGCACTCAAAACTAACAGGTGGTTCAGGGATCCCAGATATTTTGAAATACCATAGAGCCATCGCTCTTCAGAGGATCCTCAACTGGCGCTTCCACACTCGGTCCAAATTATGGGTCTCGCTAAAAAAATGGTTAGCCGGCAGGAATTTGGCCTTTGCTCCATGGCTGCCACGTGAATATCGAGGGCTGTCAGATACAACTTCCCCGTTGACGACCCATGCTCTTTGTATTTGGGACACACTGAACCTAACTTTAAATTTATCTCCACCTATGTCCCCGCTAGCTCCGTTAGGGGGGTTCCTTTGGTTTCCGCCAGGCGAGCAAATGGCTTTTTTCGGCCCTTGGGTGGATGATGGTAATGCCAGTTGCGGAAAATTAATGAGCGATGGCAAGCTGATGAGTTATGAATCCCTACAACATAAACACGGGGGGCTCCAAAATGAACTTCTGGAGATATAGGCAACTCCATCACTTTTTTGAAATACATGGGCGTTCTATAAGAGACATCTCCACTCTCACTCCCTTTGAGCAGCTCTTTATAGAAGAAGACCCGATCCCACACTTGATCTCATAAATGTATCGCTTACTAAGCACCACTGATAACCTCAGAACAACTTTCATACGGGCATGGGAGAGAGATTTACAGCTAGATTTCTCCACATCCCAACTCACACACCTTTACCAGCTCACTCATTCGAGCTCTATGGAATCCAAAACCCAAGAATCGAATTACAAGATTTTGTCACGCTGGTACAGAGTACCAACTGATTTGGCCCGGATCTACCCCACGGTGTCAGATCAATGCTGGAGGGGATGTGGCAAAGAGGTACACTCCTGCACATCTGGTGGGAGTGTCCTTTGATCAGGCCATACTGGACAGACATTAAATCTCTCGTGAAGGAAATTTTAGATCTAGATATTCCTTTGTCTCCAGCCTATTTCCTTCTGTATGTCCCCCTGACACCGATTGGTAGATATAAAAAAAGTGTACTACCAAACCTATTAAATGCGGCTAGACGCCTTGTTCCAGTTTATTGGAAACAATCCAGGGTTCCTTCCAGAGAAGATTGGGAAAAAAAAGTAAATGATATTAGAGAAGCCGAACATTGGATAGCGTCATGTAAGGGAAAGATAGAACGTTTTGAAGCCATATGGGGCCCATGGAAAGATTATATGTTCAATCCAAATCACATGTCCTCGAGCTTAGATTTGGCACTACTAGAATTAGCAGAACCATCCTAGCGATCCCGCTTAGATAATGAAAATAAGACCCATTGAAAGACATATTTTATCTCTACTTGCTATAAAGAGGACATATCTTGGGGGGACTCGCCCGGCGCAGATCATCACGACCTTCTTAAGCTAAGAGGTATGCTCCACACCCACTTCCCTCCCCCCCTTCTTCCCTACCCTCTTATCCTTTTCTACCTGTTGCCCCTCTATTCTTACTCCTTTACTACTCTTTATTTCTATCCATATTTTTGTTTTTACAACTACATAACGCCTCTCTGTTGCCAGGCTGTTTTTATTTAAGATATCTGTTGTATTGTCTGGACTCGAGGTGGAGGTGGTTAGCAGGAAGAGGACTACCTCGTCACATGGGGTGAACACTAGCTATTCCACCTCCTGTCGGGCGGGGTATAAGGGGAGACGAATAGCGGGAAGGGCGAGGTTGTAGGAGGCTAATGCCCCCCTCTGCTTAGACCGCTGCTGGAGAGATGACCCCCCTGTAAGGCCTCTGGCTCACTTAGCACCTCGGAGGGGATTGTGGCTGGTTTCGGACTGGTCTACCATCTCTAGACCATCCTGATTCAGGAATTTATTATAAGCTTCTAATCCTACTGGCACCTTGAGTCCGAAATAACCATTTGCATTAGACTGTACCTGGTCATGTTTTCTATATATTCTGTGTTACATTTCTGTAATGTGTATAGTCATTTTACTAAAATGTTGCTAAAATAAAGACTTTACAAAAAAAAAAAAAAAAAAATGTCTGTTCAGCCAAAATGTATTATTACATGTTATTTTATACATAGATAAGAAAGGGGTGGTGTGAGATGTTATTAAAAACTAACAAGTAGAAATATGTTATTAAAAGCTAACAAATAGAACAATTGCAAAAGTAAAACATTGAGAAGGGAGGGGGAGTAGAGAGCGTTTAGTAAGAGAAGTGTCTGTGTGTTAGGTGAAGGTTACAGAACACATTTCAACAGTGAGAACAAAATGGAGTCTCTTGTGCTTAAATGAACAGTACAGTGAATGTCCATGTCATTTCCCTCCTTTTGTTTATTTGACACCATTCTTCTCCGCGTTACATTCAGCAGATTGCTGGTAACTCCTGTTACAGAGAGACGGCGTCCTGTTCAGCTCTCTCCTAGCTTTCTCACAATAATGGGTTCATCAGGGCTGGTGGACCATTTGTTGGTACAGCGGGTAGTCACACAGAGGCATAGCCTGATGAGGAAGTAAATAACAAATATGAGAAATAGGAACATCACAATGTAAGCGCCTAGTTTCTGTAACCATGTTGTTATGCCATATAAAAAGTCACCAAAACCTCCTAAACCCTGAAAAGGGTTCCATCCATCTTTAGCAATATCCCTGGCCTTATTCTGTAGTTCTCTTATAGAGGAATTGCTATCATGGGTATTATTCCTGTTTGGGGATGTAAGTGAGAACACACCCAACAGTTACTAGCGTTGCTATGGGTTGCATACAATTTTAACATTTGGATGAAAAGGTTATTTTTCCATGTCTCAGTTCTCACAAACAACAAAAAGAAAAGAAACATCATCATCATTTTTTCAAAGGATGTCATCACTTCAGGATTTTCTTGCAGTGACTGGAGTGAATCCAGGTAGGCTTTCCTTCCAACTTGACAGCGGAACCGGTTGTCAAAACCACCAAATCACCAAATGTGATCCATCAAATTTTGGTTCTAGCGGCTTTCTGACGTGTCGCTTGATCACTACCCAGTCAGCTGCGTGGATTCTGTGAATACCTGAAACAGAATCTGGGTCAGGGATAGATTTATAAACACCTTCATGTATTTTATTCAATGTTATTTGCAAAATCTGAACACATTTTAACAGACTAGAGTGAGAAGCCTGCAACTGTTGAGGAAAATATAGCCCTGTTTTGGGTGGCCCTCCAAATAAAATCTCATAGGGGGACAGCCTATGTGGTTGTTTAGGGGTAGTTCGTACAGAATATAGGGCTAATGGCAAAGCTTCCACCCATCCTTTTCCTGTATCTGCTTTAATTTGTGCACATCTGTTTTTCAAAATTCCATTAAGTCTCTCAACTTTACCACTACTTTGTGGATGATAAGGTGTATGGAAAGCTTGCTGTATGTGAAGGTCTTCCATTACCTCTTTCATTACTTCCCCAGTAAAATGGGTTCCTCTGTCGCTCTCAATAGTTTCAGGAACTCCATATCTACAAACTATTTCATTCAAAATTTTCATTGCTGTTGTTTTTGCATTTGCTTTAGCTACTGGCCAGCTCTCGGGCCAACCTGAGAACATGTCAATACAAACTCATACTCATACTCATAGGTGCCTATTCTGGGCATCTGAATATAGTCTATATGAATTATTTGGAAAGGGAAATCTGGCTTAGGAGAATGCTTTTGGGGAACATGGACAGGCCTCCCTGCATTGTACAGAGCACAAGTGAGACATGAAGCACAAAACCTGGCTGCAGATGCACTAAATCCAGGTGCTATCCAATAGCAGTCAGTAAGTGCCACCATCGCGCCCTTAGCAAAATGACTGACGCCATGTGCCAGTTGTGCTAAAACTGGGTACAAACTCCTGGGTAGACACCACCTGTTGTCAGCTCTCCACAGGCCCTGCTGATTTTGGGTAGCATTACATTTGATCCACTTATCCTTCTCTTCATCAGGGGCCTGGTTCTGCAACTGAATTAGAGTTTCTACATCCCACTGCTCTTGATGAGGGGAATCTGTCCCCGCTACCTGGGCAACCCCTACAGTGGGTGTGAATCCAAATGCTATAAGGGCAGAATCCTTTGTCGCTTGGTCCGCTAAAGCATTTCCTCTGGCTGTCATGTCATTTCCCCTTGCATGCCCTTTTACCTTCAAGATGGCAACTTCTGCTGGTTTCTGAAAAGCCTCAAATAGCCGCTCTATGAGTTTTGCATGTCTCACTGGCTTCCCTGCACTAATCAGAAAGTTCTGTGCTTTCCAGATAGGCCCAAAATCGTGAGCTATTCCAAACGCATATCTGCTGTCAGTGTAAACGTTTCCCCTTTCATTCTCTAGGAGATGACATGCTTTGACTACAGCACACAACTCCGCTTCCTGTGCTGATATCTGGGGCGTCAATGCTTCCTGATGTAAAATGGTGTCTGTAGTGGCTACAGCAAACCCTGTGTGTGCCTGACCATCATCAGTGTAAAATCTGGAACCATCTACGAATAAGTGTGTGTCACAATCTGATAAAGGCTCATCTTTTGCTGGTGTGACAGAGGCCCTTTCTACCTCCATCAGAGCCATACAATCATGAGAAAAACTCTCAGGTTCTACATCAGTACCATTTGTTGCATCTTCCTCATCAATAATAGGAAGAAGAGCAGCCAGATTTAAAGTAACACATTGTTTGATTGTTAAATTCGATGGAGCAAAAAGAGCAGACTGGTACTTGTCAAATCTACTGGTAGACACATGTCTGGTATTTACTTGATTCATGATTTCCTGTACTGCATGTGGCACATACAGGATCAGAGCAGAATCTAGTACAAGCTCAGTTACTTTGTCTAGCAGCAAAATGCAGGCTGTTATGGCTCGCATACAACTGGGGGAGCCTTTAATGACAGGGTCTAATGAGGCTGATACATACATCACAGGCCTCTGTTTGTCTTCATGTAGCTGGGTAAGTACACCTGCAGCAAATCCATTGACTTCATGACAGAACAATGAGAAAGTCTTAGTATAGTCAGGAAGTCCAATGGCGGGAGCTTCAGACAAAATTTTAATAAGCTCCTTCATCTGCAATTCATTGTCCCATGTGAGCTTGAAAGGGTTTCTAGTGGTAGCCTCATATAGAGGAGCCAAAAGTTCTAAAGCATTTGGAATCCAGTCCCTATATCCCACTAACCCCAGGAAGGCACGTAGTTGCCGTAAATTTCTTGGCTTTTCAAAGTTTTGTAGAGTTTTAACTCGATCTGGGGTTAGGTGACGGATTCCATGTGAAATGCAGTGACCCAGAAAGATCACTTTCTCTTGGCAGTATTGTAGCTTATGTTTGCTAACTTTGTTGTTATTGTTATAGAGAAACATGAGAAAACTTACTGTTTCTCTGCTACAAATGTCCTTTGTATCAGAACAAATAAGCAAATCGTCTATGTACTGAAGCAGAACTGTGTTTGGGTGTGAGGGGGACCATTGGTCCAGTACTTGCTTCAACGCAGTATTATATTCAGAGGGGCTACTCACACAGCCTTGGGGCAATCTTGTCCATGCTAACTTTTGGGCATCATGGGTAAATGAAAAAAGGTGCCAGCAATCTGGGTGCAGGGGCAACGAAAAGAAAGCATTTGCAAGATCAATCACTGTAAAGCAGGTGCTGGAGGCAGGTATTCCACTTAGTAAAGTGCGGGGGTTGGGTACGTTCGGGGTATCTGCCTCAATTATATTGTTAATGGCTCTCAAATCATGCACCATGCGGTATGTCACCTGCCCACCCTTCCTGTCTGGCTTCTTTGTAATTGGGAACAGGGGTGTATTGACTTGGGACTTAATTGGTACAACAACCTGTGCTGCTTTCATTTGAGTGATTTGATCCTTTATCCCCTCAGTCTGAGCAATACTCAGTGGGTACTGTTTAATCTGTGGGAGATGGGCTCCTGGTTTAATTTTTTATCATGACTGGGGTGCAATCCAGCAGACCTACATCATATTTGCTGGTGGCCCATAATTCAGCGGGAATCATTTTCAATTCTGGTGGAAATGGCGGAGTGGAGTCTTGGATTAAAAATACTCCACAGGCAGAATTTAAAACTTCTCCTGACAGACTACTGACCACTTGGACTCCTGTAGGAGTGTCTATGTTTGCTAAAATTTGGTTCATAATGTCAGCACCCAAAAGATTGGTAGGAACTGTGTCTGAAACTAGCACTTTAGTGACAATTTCTGTTTGCTGTACTAGCCTGAGTTTAAGTGGCTTGGACTCAACCAAATCAGTAGAGGTCCCGGTTAGGCCAACACCAGAGATAACATTTGTAGATAATAATCCTGGAGGTAAGTCCTCTATATTAAAAACACTTCGGCTTGCACCAGTATCGATTAAACAGGTTAATTCTGTTTCTCCTCCAGGATAGGGGAGTTCTTGTAAAAATACTTTTACTCTGGCCTCGGGACCATTGTCTCCCCTATTTAACATGATTGATACTGACATGCCATTTTCCTATTCCTGATTCACTGCTTTTGGCAGAGAACTGGGATCAGCATGAGGTGCCTCTAAGCTCTTTTCAGTCTACGGTCAGGAAGATGGCAGAATTTGGCTATGTGTCCTTCCCCATCACAATTGTAGCATATAATTGGTCCCCGATTGCCATGATTTCTGAAATTGCCTTTGCCTCTTCCTCTTCCTCTCTGCTTCCCCATGTACATAACCTTGGGGTTGCTGTCTTTTTGGTTAATCCTGTTTTCTATGGATAACAGGATAGGCAGGACGTCTCGAATAGACATAATGCCTGCCTCAGGCCTTGCTGTGAACAACTTTTCTTTCAACTGGGGTATTAAACCATCAAGAAACCTTTGTTTCACCAGTTGTGTAGATGGACTTGCAGTTTCTCCCGCCTTCTCTTCATCTTGCTGCCACAATTTGGAAATTATGGTTTGCTAAATCAAAAGTCCCTTCAGATTTTAAAGGTTTAGCTGTTCCCTTTGTCCATTCTACCCATTTATCTAGGGGCTCAGTATAGGCGGAACCGTACCTTCGGTTCATATATTCTCTAGCACTGGGCATTTTCTGAAGGCCTCTCTCCCTTCATTCCCTTAATTAATTTAATGCCCATAATGACTGGCCAGTCTTCTCTTCTTGTGCCTATACCCTCTTGCCTCTAAAAAAAATAGTACAGCAAATCTGCAGATTTACAAGAATAGTCTCCACTTATCTAAGTGGATAGAAGGGGTTTATGACAATAGACAACACACTCATTAAGAGACCCTCCTCGTCTCTTCTCTTCTCTGTGAGTTTTATCTGACCCTACCATGCGCCTCTGACCCAGGTCGCCCACAAGGAGTCAACGCAGGGAACTGCAGAGGATTTTCCCTATCCACACACAGTCCAACCCGTGAAGGGGAACACATAAACATTCACACACACACACACGTTACCCAACCAGAAAGGTCCGAGAGTGGTCTGGTTTCCTTGAGAACCGACAGATAGGATACATAGGAAAAGGCAGAAATATAGCAAGCTTAAGGGCAGCTTACCTAGCCAGCATTTGAGGTCTGCGTTTCCCGATGACCCCGATCGAAGCACGGTTCCTTCTGGAAACTCTGACAATCTCCTGGTATTTGACTCGCCAAGATTGTTATGGAATTATTTCTGATTGGGACTCTAAAACAAAAGTTAATACTGCAGCTGCAGGAACAGATTCACAGGACTCAATCACTGTGCTTAAAATGTCCGTTCAGTCAAAATGTATTATTACATATTATTTTATACATAGATAAGAAAGGGGTGGTGTGAGATGTTATTAAAAGCTAACAAATAGAACAATTGCAAAAGTAAAACATTGAGAAGGGAGGGGGGAGTAGAGAGTGTTTAATAGGAGAAGTGTCTGTGTGTTAGGTGAAGGTTACAGAACACATTTCAACAGTGAGAACAAAATGGAGTCTCTTGTGCTTAAATGAACAGTACAGTGAATGTCCATGTTATTTTCATTAACAAGTAAGGTGAATGGAACTGCATTAGTTCATTATCATGTTCCATATTTTTTTGCTGTTTGGATCTGCAGCAGTTTGGATTATTCCTGCTCTTCTGGCTACAAACTGCATCCTGCAAAATTTTCAATTTAACTTTTGCCTATAGTTTGGTCTATACCCATCTGCATCCTATGTCAGTACAATACTGCACATAATCACAGTGGGGGAGATTTACTAAAACTGGAGCGCTCAGAATCCAGTGCAATTTTTTAATGGCAGCCAATCAGCTTCTAACCTCAGCTTGTTCAACTAAGCTTTGGCAATAAAACCTGGAAGCTGATTGGTTTCTATGCAGAGTTGCAACAGATTTTATACTCTCCAGTTTTAGTAAATAACCCCCAGTATTTCTGATTTGTTAAACCACTCCTTTTATAAATGTTATTTAGAACCTACAAGATCAATAGTTGGAATACCTTTATTATAACATATTTTGTCTTTATAGCTGAAGCAAACATTTAACCACTTGACCACTGGGCACTTAAACCCCCTTCCTAACCAGACCAATTTTCAGCTTTCGGTGCTCTCACACTTTGAATGACAATTACTCAGTCATACAACACTTTACCCATATGAAATTTTTATCCTTTTTTTCACACAAATAGAGCTTTCTTTTGGTGGTATTTAATCACCGTTGGGTTTTTTATTTTTTGCGCTATAAAAGAAAAAAGACTGAAAATTTGGTAAAAAAATGAATTTTTCTTTGTTTCTGTTATAAAATTTAGCAAATTAGTAATTTTTCTTCGTAAATTTTGGCCAAAATTTATACCGCTACATATCTTTGGTAAAAATAAGTACAACTTGGTGTATATTATTTGGTCTTTGTGAATGTTAAAGAGTCCAAAAGCTACGGTGCCAATATCTGAAAATTGATCACACCTGAATTACTGACGGCCTATCTCATTTATTGAGACCCTAACATGCCAGAAAAGTACAAATACCCCTCAAATGACCCCTTTTTGGAAAGAAGACATTCCAAGGTATTTAGAAAGATGCATGGTGAGTTTTTTTGAAATTGTCATCTTTTCCCACAATTCTTTGCAAAATCAAGATTTTTTTTTTCTTTTTTTTTTTTTTCACAAAATTGTCATATTAGAAGGGTATTTCTCACACACAGCATATGCATACCACAAATTACACCCCAAAACACATTCTGCTATTACTCCCGAGTATGGCGATACCACATGTGTGAGACTTTTACACAGCATGGCCACATACAGAGGCCCAACATGCAGGGGAGCACCTCCAGGCGTTCTGGAGCGCCCAGGCCAATTCTGACATTTCTCTCCTACATGTAAAAATCATAATTTATTTGCTAGAAAATTACATAGAACCCCAAAACATTATATATATTTTTTTTAGCAAAGACCCTAGAGAATACAATGGCGGTTGTTGCAACTTTTTATCTCGCACGGTATTTGTGCAGCAATTTTTCGAACGCGTTTTTTTGGGGAAAGAAACAGTTTTGTGCTTTAAAAAAAAACAAAACAGTAAAGTTAGCCCAATGTTTTTGCATAATATGAAAGATGAAGTTACGCCGAGTAAATAGATACCCAACATGTCACCCTTCAAAATTGCACACTCTCGTGGAATGGTGCCAAATGTCACTACTTAAAAGTCTCCATAGGTGACGCTTTAAAATTTTTTCCTGGTTACATGTTTTGAGTTACAGAGGAGGTCTAGGGCCAAAATTATTGCTCTCGCTCTACCGATCGCAGCGATACCTCACATGTGTGGTTTGAACACCGTTTTCATATGTGGGCGGGACTTACGTATGTGTTCGCTTCTGCATGCGAGCACACGGACATGGGCGCTTTAAATTTTTTTTTTTTTTTTTTTATTGTTTATTTTACTTTATTTATTTTAGTTTGACACTTTTTCCCCCCCAAAAAATTTTTTGATCACTTTTATTTCTATTACAAGGAATGTAAACATCCTTGTAATAGGAATATGGCATGACAGGTCCTCTTTACAGTGAGATATGGGGTCAATAAGACCCCACATCTCACCTCTAGGCTGGGAAGCCTGAAATAATAATAAAAAAAAAACGATCTTGGCTTCGATCGTAGCGGTGAGTCGGTAGAAGCACCGGAGGGTGGCGGGAAGGGGGGGGGCGTCCCCTCTCGCCTCCCATAAGAATGATCAAGCAGTGGAACAGCAGCTATGATCATTCCTATGGTGTAGGAAATCGCTGGCTGAAAAAGCTGATATCTGAATGATGCCTGTAGCTGCACCCATCATTCAGATATACCCGCTCAAAGTCAGGGATGTCATATGACTGTGGGCGGGAACTGGTTAAAAATTGCGGAGTATTGCGGGCTATTGCAGAGTATTGCGGGGTATATTGCAGAGTATTGCGGGGTATATTGCAGAGTATTGCGGGGTATATTGCAGAGTATTGCGGGGTATATTGCAGAGTATTGCAGGGTATATTGCAGAGTAGTGCCCGCGTATATTGCAGAGTAGTGCCCGCGTACATTGCAGAGTAGTGCCGGGTATAATGCAGAGTAGTGCCGGGTATTATGCAGAGTATTGCAGGGTGTTATGCAGAGTATTGCAGGGTATAGTGCAGAGTATTGCAGGGTGTTATGCAGAGTATTGCAGGGTGTTATGCAGAGTATTGCAGGGTGTTATGCAGAGTATTGCAGGGTATAGTGCAGAGTATTGCAGGGTGTTATGCAGAGTATTGCGGGGTATTATGCAGAGTATTGCAGGGTATTATGCAGAGTATTGCAGGGTATTATGCAGAGTATTGCAGGGTGTTATGCAGAGTATTGCAGGGTGTTATGCAGAGTATTGCAGGGTATAGTGCAGAGTATTGCAGGGTGTTATGCAGAGTATTGCAGGGTTGGCTGAGCATTGAGGGATGGATGGATGTGACAGCAATTGTCACTGAGCACCGCTGTGGGCACTACACATCCAGCCCACAGCGGTGCTGCCATCCGATCCCTCCCCCTCTCCCCTCGCACTGTACCGATCGGTACAGAGAGGGGCGGGAGGAACCGGCGTCATGAGATGACGCCGGTCTGTTGACATGTGATCGCTCCGTCATTTGACGGAGCGATCACATGGTAAACGGCCGCGATCAGCGGCCGTTTACCGTGATCCGTGATGCGCCGGGTCCTCTGGACCCGGCGGTCACGGAAGTTCTCGGGTGCGCGCCCCAGGGGGCGCGCGAGAGCAGTATTCTGGGAGGACGTCCATGGACGTCCACCCAGAACTAGCCGACCGCGCTGTTGCCGTCTTTCGGCTATGGCCCGGTCGGCAAGTGGTTAAAGCGTAACTCCACTTTTGTTGAGAAAAAAACATTTCCCTCTGGGTGATCTATGTACATTGCAAGAATTATAACAAACTTTGTTGCAGATTCCTACCTTTTGTTATTCTGAAGAAATTCATGTGTGTTTGTCTGTGCCTCTGTTCTGAGTGAGTCTAATGGGAGTGGTTTCATAATAATCAGTCAACTGTGGCAGCTGCACAAATCTAATGAGGAAATCTGCTGGGCCTGCATCCCTTTAGACGTGTTCCTATTGAAAGTATCTCTCAAAAAATTACATTTTTGTTGCAAGGGACGCCTGAAATCTGACTTGTATCTTAGGCAGACTTCTGTGAAATTTGGTGAGCCAATCACAGAAGCATGAAATGATGTTTCTGAGGAGTGATCAATACACACTCTGTGTACAGAACAACTCCAGGTAGCCATATTGCAATGTATTCACAGAAAATTACATTGGTTGCAGATTGAAAAGAAAGGTAATTTTTAATAACATTCAATTACAATATGATTAGTGTCTCAAATATGCGCTATATTATTTTTTTCTTTATTTGCTATTTTTTTCCCCACGAAAGTGGAGTTACCCTTTAAATATACAGATGAAATAAATACAAGGGAACTCTTCCACCTGCCAAAAGATTTGCATTACCTTTTATTAATGTACATTATTTTATATTGACCTTATAATGTTTACATAACTATTTAAAGAAAAACAAATAGATAACTTTCACTAATTAAAAATGTGTATCACATAAAAATATACGTACAACATAAATCCTATAACCTAAAATTTACAAGAATTTGCATTACTTTCCATCTAGTCTTGAGATTTACACAGCCCTTCCACATAGAACATAGCACATTTACCAATAAAGCTAAACTCCAGGCAGATTATTCATTAACTGCTTACCGATCTTATACTGCACATATATACGGCAGAATATTCACAGTGGGAGCCAATCAGCCGATACGGCAAATTTGATGTCCGCTGGCATCCGCCAATTGTTCATTACACAGGCAGAACGGCAGTCTGCCTCTGTAAACAAGGCAGGTTGCGTTCTGTTAGCGGGGAAGGCATTGATCCTGTGTCTCTGTAAAGCAGGGACACAGATATATGCCTTCCCCTAGTACAAGCACCTCCCACAGTTTAGTAAAATACTGGCTAAGAACACACTTAACTCTTTGATCACCCCTGTTGTTAACCCCTTCTGAGCCAGTGTCGTTAGTACAGTGACTGTGAATATTTTTTTTAGCACTAATCACTGTATTCATGTCACTGGTCCCCAAAAAGTGTCAGTTAGTGTCCCTACTGTCCGCCGCAATATTGCAGTCCCACTATAAGTCACTGATTGCCGCTATTACTAGTAAAAATAAATAAACACAAATTCCATAAAAATTTCCCATAGTTTGTAGACGCTATAGCTTTCACGCAAACCAATCAATATACGCTTATTGGGATTTTTGTTACCAAAAATATGTAGCAGAATACATATTGGCCTAAATTGATTAAGCGATTTGATTTTTTACATATTTTTATTGGGTGTGTTTTATAGCAAAAACTAAAAAATATTGTTTGTTTGTTTTTCAAAATTGTCGGTATTTTTTGTTTATAGCGAAAAAAATAAAAACCGCAGAGGTGATCAAATACCACCAAAAAAAAAAAAAAAAAAAAAGCTCTATTTGTGGGAAAAAGGAATACAATAAAAATTTTATTTGGGTGCAGCGTCGCATGACCGCGCAATTGTCAGTTAAAGTGACGTAGTGCCGCATTGCAAAAAAAATGGTCTGGTCATGAAGGGGGGTAACTCTTTCGGAGCTGAAGTGGTTAAAGTAGAATTACAGGATAACCCTAACTAATTTTAAAAAATATTCCCTCCCCCCTCCTAACTCTTATGCCTGCTAACCTGTGTATGAAAAATCTATGTACTTACCCATTTTCAACCCGTTCTAATCTGGCCACACAATTGGCTCCTCTGCTCTCAGCCACTGGAAGCTTCAGAGCAGAGGGGGTGCTGACACGTGATTGGCCGTTGAAACCTATGGGTGACGTTACCACTCCAGGCTTTGCTAGCTGTTGTGAGTTAGCAGATTAATAAGGTCGTCTCTCTTTCATCTCCTATCAACTATGTTTTTTTTAGGATGTTTGCATGCAACTCACCTGATTGGCCCCTTTGCCTCCCTGTCTGAGTGCCGCTGTACAGAAAGTTACAAAAAGTAAATGCAACTCAAATTTATATAATTACTCTAGCTGCAATAAAATATACATTTAATGACGAGCTAATAAATACACAACTGCCTTAATTTGTGTCCTTTTGATCTGCCTCCAGTTTATACTATATCTATAGGAAAATAAGAACACTTTAAGTATCTTATACGTCATCTGTCCTAATACTGTTTTTCTGTGACACTGGGTAAAATAAACCAGTTCAATTTTAAGTTTCAGCTCATTTACTTGATTTCAATATTACAGGTTTAGTGTGTTTTTTACAAATGTACCTGCAACATGAAAAACATTAAAAATAAAATAGGGTATTCTAACCCAGAATATTTTGCCTAAAATGACATTGTAAACTGTTCTAAATTGTCTCCCTGTATTGTCACTACTATTGAAACAACCCTTCTTCAAGGGTTTCCCGTATGTCTACATTCTATCCTTTCCTAAGTCCTTCCTTGTGTGTGTATTTCTCCAGGCTAAGCTCTTAGAACTTTTTGGCAGGGTAATTTTCATCTAGTTGGATGGCATGACCTGTCTACCCGAGACCGCTTTACATAATGGATTTAATAGCATCATAGTCACCAAGCAACTGAAAAAATCTAATTGTGAGTTCTGCAGAACCACCTTTCTCCTTCATACACTGGGCATTACATTTTTCAGAGAAATTTTGACTCAAAGTACGGAAGCAGTGCAACATCTTATTTTGAAAGTGCCCAGGTCTGGCCTATCAGACCAAAAAGGTGCAAGGATTTTCAGTTTTTGTATGGTTCATTAGACCATAAAAGCATCTACTAAACAAAGAAAACTGAGCATTCAGTTCTATAGATCTTTTCTTGTCCTTGTTAGCAAATATTGGAAGATAGCGATCCTTTAGAACAGGGGTTCTTAACCTGGAATCTTTGGACCCCTAAGTGGTCTGCGAGGTTCAGATAAAAAAAATAGCATTTAAATGACGGCTAAAGCCCTCCCTCTTGTCCCAATCAATGGTTTCCTATTGAAACAAATAAAAGAAAACTCACCCTGCCACTGCTTATAGCACTGACTGCTAACTTCTTCTGACTCGTTGTTGGCCCATGTTTATTATTCGTTTTTGCATGAAAAGGAGTGAGTTTTTTGTTAAGCTTGTTTACTTGATTCAAACTTTGTGTATGTCATATATGTATGAGGCAATCACATTTCAATAAAATAAAGTACATATATCCATTGCATGCAAAGCTATGTTTTTTTATATATATATTTCAGGGGAAGGGTTCCAGAGCTTTCATCAGATTCTTAAAGGGGTCTGCGACTCAAATAGGTTAACCGCTTGCCGCCCGCCATCCATCAAATGACAGCCAGGCAGCGCAGCTCTCATTCTGGGAGGGCGTCATATGACGCCCTGCCCTTTAAACAGGGAATGCGCACAATCGTGCGCGCGCATCCCTGTACCCTCGGTGGCGGCGTGTCATGGAGGGGGGTAAACAGCCATTGGGCATGGCTGTTTACCACGTGATCGGCGGTGATGAAGTCACGGCCGATGACAGATGGTACCGCCCCCATTGTGCACAGTGCATGCACGTGATTGGGAGCGTGCCGCGCGTGAACGCCGGTGGTGGCGTGTTCCCGGGAACACTGCTCGTCACCGACGATGGTAAACAGCCATTGGCCGGCAACTGTTTACCACGTGATCGGCTGTGATCCTTTCACAGCCGATCACTAAATGTAAACAGAGCCGTAACTAGCTGTTACCAGCTCTTCTCTCTTCACACACCATTTCCAGTGTGAGGAGAGAAGAGCCAGGCGCAGTGAGTTACCGATCTGTGTCTGTATTGTACTGCACTAAGCACAGCACTTGTCCCATCGCCCCTCCCATTGTCATCTGTCACCCAACATTTACCACAGTCACCCCATAAAGTGCACCTGTCACATAAGAGTGCCATCAGTGACCGTCAGAGGTGCACCTGTCAGCCATCACCCGTCACCCATCAGTGACCATCAGCCGTCACCTGTCAGCCATCACCCGTCACCCATCAGTGACCATCAGCCATCACCCGTTTCCCATCAGTGACGTCAGCCATTACCTGTCACCCATCAGTGACCGTCAGCCATTACCCGTCACCCATCAGTGACCGTAAGCCGTCACCAATCAGTGACCATCAGCCATCACCCGTCACCCATCAGTGACATCAGCCATTACCCGTCAACCATCAGTGACCGTCAGCCATTACTCGTCACCCATCAGTGCCACCCATCTCACAGCCCATCAGTGACCGTCACCTGCCACCTGTTACACAGACATCAGAGTCATGTCCAAAAGATTATACACCAGTGAGGAGGCGTTCCGGATCCTCTCCATGACTGATGAGAGCAATGGGAGTTCTCATCAGATTCCAATTCTGATTCCGAATCAAATTCGGCATTTGAACCCAATAGTGAATCGGCAAATGATTCGGAGGAAGAATGGGTCCCTCCTAAAAGGGCACGGCACTCTGGAAACCAGGATTATATTCCAAGGCCCAGTACCAGCGCTGCTGCCAGCAACAGGCCCCAAGAACAAATTCCCATGCCCAGTACCAGTGCTGCTGCCAGCGATAGGCCCAGGGAACAAATGCCCAGTACCAGCGCTGCCGCTGGCGATAGGCCCCAGGAACAAATGCCCAGACCCAGTATCAGTGCTGCCACATCACGCCTGAGTACCAGCACAGGAAATTCAAATCTCCCAACTACTGGAGTGTCACGTCCCCCAAGAGCCAGGGCCTCTACATATATGCCAGATGGTCTTGCCAACTCAACATGGCTGCCATCCGACTCGGGATCACCAATTATTCCCCCTTTCACAGCACAGCCAGGTGTGCAGGCCAACAACCAAAATTTCACAGCGATTGATTTTTTTTATCTGTTTTTGCCCGATACTTTGCTGCAATTCATTGTGGACCAGACAAATTTATATGCCCAGCAGTATATTGCCAACAACCCCCAATCATCCTATGCCTGTCTGTTTGAGTGGAGAGATCTGAATTTGGAGGAGTTCAAATTGTTTATGGGCCTCACCCTAAACATGGGGCTTACAAAAAAAAATAAAGGACATGCCTATTGGTCCACCAACCCTATCCACAACATGCCCATTTATTCTGCCGTAATGGCCAGGTCCCGATATTAAATGATAATGCGCTTTCTTCATTTTAGCGACAACACCCAGTGCCCTCCCCACAATCATCCAAATTACGACAAATTATATAAACTTCGCCCACTGATAAATTTCTTTTCCCAATAAATTGCAGAACTCTATGTCCCCGATCAGAATATATGTGTCGATCAGTCCCTGGTACCCTTTTCAGGCCGGCTAGGAATAAAGCAATATATTCCTAGCAAAAGGGTCAGATACAGAGTAAAATTATACAAGCTCTGTGAGAGAGCCACGGGATATTTGTATGCGTTCCACATATATGAAGGAAAAGATTCCCAGCTCCAGCCCCCTGAGTGCCCGGCCTACATGGGCACAACTGGAAAGATTGTATGGGACTTGGCATACCCACTTCTGAACAAAGGATATCACATATACCTTGACAATTTCTACACTGGCCTGCCCCTTTTCAAACACCTATACATTGCAAAAACCCTGGCCTGCGGAACCTCCAGAAAAAATAGGAAGGGCTTCTCACAATCTCTAGCAAACAAAAAGCTGCGAAGGGGGGAAAGAGCAGCATTGAGATGCAACGAAGTGCTGGCCTTTAGGTGGAAGGATAAAAGGGATCATGCACATGATGTTCACCATCCATGACGACACTAAAATTGAGGTTCAAAGAAGATGAGGTCCCATTGAAAAGCCAGTATGTGTCCAAGATTATAATCTTTACATGGGGGGGGGGGGTAGATTTCAGTGATAAAATGATTCAGCCCTATTTGTCGATAAGGAGGTCCCGATTCTGGTACAAGAAGGTTACGTCCCTCATCTATCACCAAAGACCCCCCCAGAAGACCTTCGCTCTGAGGCTGTTTGCCGACTTCATGAGCGCCACTTCCCCTTCAACACTCCACCATCTGAAGCAGGCCGAAGACGGCCAAAAAAATGTTGCGTGTTCACCAAAAGAGGATTTCGAAAAGATACCAGCTACCATTGTCCCCAGTGTCCCTCCCAACCTGGCCTTTGCATTGGTGAATGCTTCCAACTTTATCATACATCCCTAAAATATTAGCCCATATTTTTAACCATTTCATCATCTGTGCTGACCATTTTCCATGCTTCCCCAAATAACCATGCCACTGCCTTCCACGTTAACTGACCCTGGCCTGTTTTTTGACTATTCCTCTGCCTACCGTTTGGACTGCTTCCACTAGAACTGACCCTGGCCTGTTTTTTGACTATGCCTCTGTCTACCGTTTGGACTGCTTCCACGTGAACTGACCCTGGCCTGTTTTGTGACTATGCCTCTGCCTACCGTTTGGACTGCCTCCACGTGAACTGACCCTGGCCTATTTTATCAACTACGCTACTGCCTACCGCTTGGACTGCTTGCACGTGAACTGACCCTGGCCTGTTTTATGGACTATTCTTTTGCTTACCGCTTGGACTTATCTGTTGCCCTGCTACTGTAGTACACAGGGGTCTCACATATGTGAGGGGCTCCAGAATTGTTTTTCCGGATGGAGGAAAAAAATTTTTTGTTTTCTCTGGGTTTCGGAATATCCGGATTAGGGTCTGGAGTCCAGAGGCTTCATAGAGATTTGGGTGGGCCAAAGCCTCTACCCCTGTGCCCTTGTGCACAGGTCTTACCTGATTGCGGCCCTCTGCCTGCTGCTGACTTACTGCCATCATGCCTCTGCCTGCCGCATGAACGGACCATGCCGCTACCTGGACTATGCAAATAATTAGCTGTAGCAAGAGGCAGTATGTTTATGAAGGGCTGGAGAGTGGTACAATGAGTGTCTGCAGGTAACAGTGTACCAGGACCAATATTATGGCTGTGCTGGCTGTCTCTGCCTGGACAATTTATATGGACTATGCTGTGCTGACAATATACTTGTGCTGACTATAGACAATATTTCTGCCTGCTGCCTGGATAATTACTATTGCTGTCGCTAAGCACATCCTTGCCTGCTGCCTGGACCAGTGCTCTCCTCTGTGGATACTACTAAAAGCACAGGTAATGCATTTTTTTTTTACCCTTTCTGCAAAAGAATTTATTTTGGATTGTAATTCTTGGTATGTACATGCTATGTGTTAGAAATATGAAGGGCCTTCAAAAATGATAGGTTACCAGGAAATGATATATGTCATTTATGCTCCTAGAATGCCTGATGGTGCTACTTGGATGTTGGGCCTCTGTGTGTGGCCAGGGTGTGTAAAAGGCTCACACATGTGGTATCACCATACTCAGGAGGAGTAGCAGAATGTATTTTGGGGTGTCCTCTTTGCTATGTACATGCTATGTGTTGGAAATATCCAATAAATGGTCAACTTTGTGTAAAAAAAATGCGTTTTCATTTTTTTTCCACATTTTCCAAAAACTTCTGGAAAAAAATGAACCATTCAAAAGACTCCTTATGCCTCATAGATTATACGCTGGGTTGTTTGCTTTCCAAAATGGGGTCATTTTGGGGGCAGTTCCATTGTCCTGGTGCTCCAGGGCCTTCAAAATTGTAATAGGTGGTTGAGAAATGAGATGTGTCATTTATGCTCGTAGAACGCCTGAAGATGCTACTTCAATATTGGGCCTTTGTATGTGGCCAGGCTGTGTAAAAGTCTCACACATGTGGTATCACTATACTCAGGAGGAGTAGCAGAATGTATTTTGGGGGTGTCCTCTTTGCTATACCCATGCTATGTGTTGGAAATATCTGATAAATGGACAACTTTGAGTAAAAAAAATGCGTTTTCCTTTTTTTTTCACATTTTCCAAAAACCTCTGGAAAAAAATGAACCATTCAAAAGACTCATTATGCCTCATAGATTATACGTTGGTGTGTTTGCTTTCCAAAATGGGGTCATTTTGAGGCAATTCCATTGTCCTGGTGCACCAGGGCCTTCAAAAATGTAATAGGTGGTTGAGAAATGAGATGTGTCATTTATGCTCGTAGAACAACTGAAGATGCTACTTCAATGTTGGGCCTTTGTATGTGGCCAGGCTGTGTAAAAGTCTCACATGTGGTATCGCCATACTCAGGAGGAGTAGCAGAATGTATTTTGGGGTGTCATCTTTACTATGTACATGATATGTGTTGGAAATATCTGATAAATGGACAACTTTGTGTAAAAAAAATGCGTTTTCATTTTTTTCCACATTTTCCAAAAACTTCTGGAATAAAAATGAACCATTCAAAAGACTCATTATGCCTCATACATTATACATTATACATTGGGGTGTTTGCTTTCCAAAATGGGGTCATTTTGGGGGCAATTTCAATGTCCTGGTGCTCCAGGGCCTTCAAAAGTGTAATAGGTGGTTGAGAAATGATGTGTCATTTATGCTTGTAGAACGTCTGAAGATGCTACTTCAATGTGGGGCCTTTGTATGTGGCCAGGCTGTGTAAAAGTCTCACACATGTGGTATCAACATACTTGGGAAGGGGGGGGCGTGGTCTCGGCATGAAGGAGTGAAGCCGCATCTCCTTAGGGCTCCCGGACCTCGGCTCCCTATCAGGCCACCAGAACAGACATATCGTCTATCCCTGCTTCTCAATCCCTGCAGACACTAACAGGGAGGCTACACAGCGGAACGGCACACTCCGGAGGAGGAATGGAACGGTTTCTCGTTCCTAAACAACAAGCGGCGTCCACCCCGAACCCAGCCAAGATGGCGCTGGCCTCGGACACGAGGGAGGGGAGCGGCGCGCCTGCGGGAGGAGAAGAGAAGCAACACGGAGGTAACGACCTGCCGCCGTTCTCCCCCCCTAGCGATCTCTCCCCCTGCTTTCCCCGCTCTCTGTCTCTCACCTCCCTGAGCAGCCTGGGAGGAGAACCTGGCAGCTCCATTCACTGGACCCCTCAAAGCACACTGCCCTCTCAGCTCCGGAGTACTGCACTAGATGCACCCCTGCCTCTCTCACAGCATCCACAGACACAACTGGATGCTGCCCCTATGCCCTCACAGGAACAGATGTCTATGCCCAGTAATGACAGAGCCATCTGGGCGCTTTTGCAAAAACTTCCCACCAGAGAAGACTTAGACTCTGTGGCAGTCAGGATGGAGACGGCTCTCCGTGGGGAAATTGTGGGAATTAAACAAGAAATGGCAGAGGTGACCGCACGAGTCTCCTCTCTAGAGACAGATACTTCAGCCCTCCGCCAAGGGGTCTCTGCCGTACAGGCCACTTATGAAGAGGTAACAGACCAAATTTCACAGTTACACCTATTAATAGACGATCTGGAAAATCGCAATCGAAGGCGCAATATCAGGATTCGCGGTCTGCCAGAAGCTACCCATCAGGCAGATCTAAAGATGACTGTAACAGCAATATTCAATGACTTTCTAGAACGTCCCACAGAAACGCCCGTTGCCATCGACAGAGTTCACAGAACCCTTGGCCCCAGAGACCCCACAGAGGACAGGCCCAGAGATATCCTTTGTTGTCTACACAATTATTCTGTTAAAGAAGACATCCTTCAACGGGCTTGGCGTAGAGGGAATATTGACTTTGACGGAGCACAGATTACTCTCCTGCCGGATGTGTCTCGGAGAACACTCCAGATGCGCCGCTGCTTGAAACCCTTACTGGAGAAATTTGGAGATCAAGGAATCACCTACAAGTGGGGTCACCCCTTCCACTTGATTGCACGGAAGGGAGGCCGTACATACATTCTTCGACACCCCGCGGATGTCCCTGCTTTTCTCAGCTCTCTCGGGCTGCCATCGATGTCGCTACCCAACTGGTTAGCGTTTGTTCTACCGGCGGGTCACAATAACGCACCAGCGATTCCTACTGGTAGGCCTCAAAGATCTCGACGCAATCGCCGATCTCAACGCAGAAGACCACAAGCGCCTCAGGATAACGAACTTTGAGCCCCCTGAGTGGCATGTTACTTGAACTGAAGGAGTGTCCAAGTTTTGTCTTCCCCTTTTACAAGTAAGTTCCACCACTCACTATCTGGATCACGTTAACCCATCTCCCACTGACTTATTGGCCTTTTTAGATCTCACGGAAGATAAGCCTCAATCCCTTTAGACTATCTCCCATGGGTTTTCAGGGGTCGGTGGTCCCATAGAAACACCCTGAACTGTGCTGGCTCCTGGATTGGACGTCCTTGGGGGAGGGTGGGGGCCCATCGAAGGCACTATGATGGTGCGCATTAGAGGAGATCAGACCATTTGAAACTCATGGATATGGACTGGAGATCGGTGACCAGGAAAACAGACAGTCAAAGTCCCCCTCACGGTCGGGTCTCTGCCTCCTGTGGGGGTACATTCTACAGGGGGTAGATGATTGCTACACCTTGGTCACGGTGTCATGCCTTATGTGGTCTCCCTGTGGGTCCGGGGGCGGAAACTGGTGGGAGATACGGTATGGAGGAAGGTCTTCAGATTGAAGACTACTTTGTGTCCCTCTGTGTCTGAAACAGTGCCGGCCCGCCGGGTGTTTCGCGTCTGTGGCCCACGGGGAGACCCAGTATTCTGACCTTTTTTTTTTTTTTTTTGTTTTTTTTTTTTTTTGTGTATACAGTCATACTAAGGGTTTTGGTTTGAATGTAGGCCTAATTTGAGTTGATATTTTGTCGTGATTGGCCCCTTCCCTTCTGCCCCCCCTCCCCTCCCGCCTCCTCCCTCCCCTTACTCCCACCCACCCCCCTTCCCCCCCTCCCCTCCCACCTCCCCCCCCCCTTCCTCCCACTCACCCCCCTTCCCCCCCTCCCCTCCCGCCTCCTCCCTCCCCCCTTCCCACTCCCCCCCCTTTTTTTTTTTTTTTTTCTTTTGTTTTTGTTATAATGTAGTAAGAGGCTGGGCCATCAGCTTGCTCTCTCGGGGCTCGATCCCCGGGGGAGCGAATGGGCTCTTCAGTCGGGAAGAGTAAAGACAATATCTTAGTGTTGTTGGGGACTGCTTTAAATTTACTAACACTCCTACTTTGGTTAAATGTTTAAATGTGGTTATTTTAAGTTCCCCTCTGGGGTTATTTCTATATTGAGAAGTATACCATAATTATGCGGCTCCTTTTTTGGACCGCCCTAATTGGGGGGTGGCTGGGGGAGCCCCGTGATCTGGGGGCTCGACCTCTGAAGTGCCTTACCTCTTCCCCCACTAGGCCCTAGCTGCCTAATTAGGCAGTAATCCTCCTTTTGGAGACTTAGTTTTTCTTTTTCTCGCTCTTTCTCTCCCTCCCTTCTTCCCTTCCTTGTTTCTTACTCTAGTACCCTCCTCTTACCTGCCCCTTTCATTGTATACCTCTCCTCTCCCCTCCCCTCTTCAGGTCCATTACTCCAGACTCCTCTCCCTCTCCCCTCTATCCCCCCCCCACTTACTACCTATAGACCTGGTTCCCGGCGGGGTCCGGCGGTCCGGCCTCACTCCGCTCGACATGTCTTTAAAACTTGTGTCCTGGAACGTGAGGGGTCTAAATGCTCCAGAAAAACGCTCCAGTTGTCTCGCTGAGCTCTGGAGGAAAAGACCTCAAGTAGCATTTCTGCAAGAGACCCACTTCCGGGCCGATAAGATTCCAAAGCTCCACAGCAAGCACTTCCCAACTGTGTATCACAGTGTTTCGCCCTCCACAAAATCAAAGGGCACGAGTATCCTCCTAGCCAAAACCCTACCCTGGCAGCTGTTGGATCTCCATACTGATCGTGAAGGTAGATACCTCTTTGTTAAAGGTACACTTCAGTCGCAAATGTTCACCTTTGCTAACCTCTACCTGCCTAATGTAGATCAGCTTCCAGTGCTCGAGACGTGCTTATCCGCCCTGGCCTCATTCGCAGAAGGAACGCTGGTGCTTGGGGGAGATCTCAATCTCACCATGGATCCCCGTAAAGACTCGTCGACGGGTTCCTCTGCCTTGTCCCAGAAATCACGAAACCAGATCAAGGATTTACTGCACTCCCACCGATTGGTTGACATCTGGCATATCCTCCACCCACAAGAGAGGGACTACACCTTTTTTTCGACAGTTCATGGCTCATATTCTAGGATAGATCTCTTCCTGGTACCTCACGCCACGATCCCACTGGTATCTAAGGCTCAGATCGGACACATAGCACTTTCAGACCATGCCCCGATATCTATAACATTAACCCTACAGCAATCGTCACCTAGGCCCGCAACGTGGCGACTAAACGAGTCCCTTATTCAAGACCCAGAGGTTAAAACCGATGTTATAAGAGAATTGAAGCTCTTCTTCGAGACAAACAAGAACTCTGTCCCTAACCCTCTCACTATCTGGTCCACACACAAGTGCTACATAAGAGGTATACTCATCAAACATGGCCACAGACTTAAGGTGGCAAGGGCGAAAGCACTATCAGAACTAATGGCTAAACTCCATGACTGTGAAAAACGCCATAAAAACCACCCAGATAAGGCCCTAGAAGCAGAAGTAACTAATATTAGAGAACAAATCAGGGAATATTCCCTTTTTCAATCTAAAAACATACTATTGAAAGCACGCAGAACCTTCTATGAATATGGTGACAAATGTAGTAGGACTTTGGCGAACGCCATACGTACCCAACGTAACAAAGCCTACATACCCGCTTTATCTACCCCCACGGGATCCAAAATTCATGATTCCAAGGACATGGCAGAATCTTTCCGTGCCTTCTATGAAGCCCTTTATAATTTACAGTCCAGGCCCCAGGACAGCTCGGAGGCCATAGAGACTTACCTTGCAGCGGCAAACCTGCCTACTCTTAATGAGGATGAAGTAGTAATGCTTTCACAGCCGATAACAGTAGACGAACTCACGAGCGCCTTGAAAGATTCTCCAAGAGGGAAGGCGCCTGGCCCTGATGGCTTTACAAACTACTACTATAAAACTTTCCAAGCTCAGTTAGCATCTCATTTTGTTACGGCCTTCAACGCTATACTAGATAACCATGCCATGCCTCCAGACCTTCTACTAGCCAGCATATCGGTCATTCCTAAACCAGAGAAGGATCCGCTCCTTTGCGCAAGTTACAGGCCGATCTCCTTACTTAATTGTGACCTAAAGCTGTTCACGAAGATCTTGGCCGAGCGACTGGGACATGTCCTCCAACGCATAATCCCCCTGGACCAGGTCGGTTTTATCCGGAACAGAGAAGCGCGAGATAACACCACAAGAACGATAGATGTAGTGGCGAGAGTCAAACGTCTTAATACCCCGTTCATCCTGTTATCCACGGACGCCGAAAAGGCGTTTGACAGGGTGGACTGGACTTTTCTTCTGGCCACCCTGCGACGCCTTGGAATGCCGCCCTGCGTCTTGTCTTGGATCTCTGCCATCTACTCTTCCCCCACAGCAACAGTTAGAGTAAACGGAGTGACTTCCAACCCTTTTAAAATAAGTAACGGCACAAGACAAGGGTGCCCACTCTCCCCGCTCCTCTTTATTATCTCTTTAGAACCCCTCTTACAACATATCAGACTCAACCCAGACATCAGAGGACTAGAAACGAACACATATCACCATAAAATAGCGGCCTACGCAGACGATCTGCTGTTCTACATCTCAGAGCCACACACCTCCCTCCCTGTACTCTTATCAGCAATACGTCAGTACGGGGAACTGTCCAATTTTAAAATTAATCTGCAAAAATCAGAAGCGCTTAATGTTTCCCTCTCCCCTACCGCTCTGACTCGACTTAGCGGGAATTTTCCTTTCCGGTGGTCCCCTCAGGCTATCCAATATTTAGGTACAAGAATACCTTCTGATTTACATCTCATTTACCAGCTTAACTTTCAGCCCCTCCTGAATATTTTCTCCTCAGATCTTGACAGATGGAGGACCCTGGCAGTTTCCTGGTTTGGTAGATGTAACGTCTTAAAGATGAATATTATGCCGCGGCTGCTTTATCTCTTACAAGCTTTACCGGTTAGGATTCCTCAAAACTTTTTCCGCAAACTACGCTCGATCTTCATCAATTACGTTTGGCAGGGCAAGTCCTCGCGACTCAAGAGAACTCTATTACAGCGGTCAAAGCTTAGAGGAGGGGTCGGTCTTCCGGACCCAGCCCTTTATAACACAGCAGTACACATGAACAGAGTAGTAGACTGGTGCAGACACTCACACCATAAGCTATGGGTTTGCTTGGAACAGGAAGCAGTGCAGTTTCCCCTTTCGGGCCTTCCATGGAGTGGGACCAGTCTCCCTGGACTGTCTTTATCCCACCCACTGATTGAACCCACTCTAAAGGAAATGCATAGATACTCTAGACTAGCGGAAACGCCTAGTTTTCCCTCCCCTCTAACGCCTATAATAGGTCATCCGGACTTCTTACCCGGAATCTCCGATAGATCCTTCCGACTACACCCGGACCAGAACATAGTCAGAGCCTCCTCTTTCCTAGGTCCCTCTGATTGGAGAGACCCCTCAGACATTTATCCCAGTTTTAATACCTCCATCTTGGGTAGATGGAGGATCGCGCAACTCTCCCACTTCCTCAGATCCCTCTCGGAGGTCGGTGGTTTTCGTGGACAACCTTCATCTTTCGATGACTTGTGCCTAGGTGATGGACCAATACGGAAATCCCTTTCTTATTCATACAACATATTACTTACCCACACATCTCAAAATGACCCTTCCTACCTGAAGAAGTGGGAAAGAGACCTTAATATGACATTCACAGAAGACCAAAAGAATCGAATACTCTTTTTTGCTCATAAGTCCTCCTTATGCAGCAAATACCAAGAAATCACATACAAAATATTAACACGTTGGTACAGGACTCCATCTGTCTTAGCGTCCATATTCCCAGATCACAGTCCTCTATGTTGGAGATGTAACACACAGACTGGCACACTGCTCCATATTTTCTGGGAGTGTCCAGTCCTGACTCCCTTCTGGAGACAAGTCCTGGAGATCATTTACAAGCTTACGGATGTATCGCTTCAGGATAACCCGGCAGCAATATTCTTAAACCTAACCCCCGTATCTAGTAAGCGATACCGTAAATCGCTACTGAAGCACCTTCTGAATGCGGCCAGGGCGTGTATACCCAGTGTATGGAAGCAGCGATCCCCACCAACTGTGGCGCAGTGGTTTGCTAGGGTCTGCGATATTCAGCAAATGGAACAACTTACAGCTGCCCTAGGGGAAAGAGAGGAGGAGCATAATACTCGCTGGATGCACTGGGACCTGTTCCGTTTTTCGGACGAATACAAGACCTACAATTAATTACCCTACTCGGGGGCGGATTGGGGCCCTGGACCGTCGGCCTTGCCGGAGCCTCCTCTTCTCCCCTCCTCTCCACTCCTATATTTCTGCCTATACTTCCTTTCATAGCTTTCCCCCCATTGACACCAATGGTGTCACCCTTTCTCTCTTTTCCTTAAAATGACAAAATTCCCCCGGATTGCAGTATTATACTGGTTCCACTCCTGAAAATTCAGGATAAATAACCATTTTTCATAAAAAGTATGACGTTTGGGATCAGCACACCATAGACACGAGCATAGTGACCGTACATAGAGGGACAAGCCCACTCTGACGGAATGGTTTTACAGGTCCTCTGGACTAGGGAGTACTCTGTGCGGCCCCGGTCAAATGGCACATATAGTTACTGCTGAATTTTTGAGCGCAGTTATATTGTTATAGTCGAAATGTAACCTTAATTGATACCCGAACACTGTACAATGACTTATCTGACAAGCTAATGTAATAGCCTAAGTACAGATGTAAACTGACGAGTATGTTTGACTCACTGCATTGATGTATAATCTGCTTTCCCTAAATAAAGATTTAAAAAAAAAAAAAAAAAAAACATACTTGGGAAGAGCAGTAGAATGTACTTTGGGGTGTAATTTGTTGTATGCATATGCTCTGTGAGAGAAATAACCTGTTAATATGACAATTTTGTAAAAAAAAAAAAAAAAAATCTTAATTTTGCAAAGAATTGTGGGAAAAAATTACAACTTAAAAAAACTCACCATGCTACTTACTTAATACCTTGGAATGTCTACTTTCTAAAAGGGGTCATTTGGGGGATATTTGTACTTTCCTGACTTGTTAGTGTCTCAAAAAATGAGGCCTTCAGTACATCAGGTGTAATCAATTTTCAGTGATTGGCACCATAGTTTGTAGACTCTATAACTTTCACAAAGACCAAATAATTTACACTTATTTGGGCTATTTTTACCGAAGATATGTAGCAGTATAAATTTTGGCCAAAATGTATGAAGAAAAATGACTAATTTGCAAAATTTTATGACAGAAACAAAGAAAAAGGCATTTTTTTCACAAAATATATGGACTTTTTTATTTATAGCACAAAAAATAAAAAACCCACTAGTGATTAAATACCACCAAAAGAAAGCTCTATTTGTGTGAAAAAAGGACACAAATTTCATATGGGTACAGTGTTGCATGACTGAGTAATTGTCATTCAAAGTGTGAGAGCGCTGAAAGCTGAAAATTGGTCTAGAATTAGCCTCCTTACTTCTCTTTTCCTATTGAATATAACCTCTTCATCATAGTTGGTGAAGACTCTGATAAAATTATAAAAAGTACACCTAAGAAGGTTGGAAATCATGTTTTCCAGACATGGCACAAATGAGGAAAAAAAGCCTAAAACAACTGTATGCTTTTTATTATTATTATTATTATTATTATGATTACACTCTATCTTCACTATACACCAAGGTTCTGGATGCACAGTTGGCCATGGGGCGCAAAGAAATGATTTGCCTGGTGCTGCCTACTACTCTGAAAAGAGGAATAATCACCTTTTTTTGGGATATGAGATGGAATGAGACGTGATTACCTTCTATTCTAAGAAGCCTCTACTGTGCTATGCCTAACAAAATTATAGAACTAGACAGCCCATACAACCATACTTCAAGGGATATTTTAAAGTATTTGTAAACCCAATAACAAAAATCTTATTTCAAAAGTTGTGTTTGTTTTTTAAACCTGCAGCTTTTATTAAAGTAATAACTGGTAATCCTGCCACGAGTGACAACTCACTATCAACAAAAGGAGTTCCACCTATTAAGATTCACTGTTAAAAAAGTATATAAATGTGAATTAAAATGTACACTTGCTTTGAAATATTATGTGTATTTTATTCCTCTGTTGTACTCAGACATGTTTTATCTTATTCAGCTGTTTTATCTTATTCAACCTGTCTCTTTTTGGTCTAAATAAAGAATTTTTTTTTTTTTAAGTATATAAAATTCAATCATAGATTTCAGTGACAACTTCAAATACAAATTTAATGTTTTGTGTACTCACATTTATCCTGTTAATCTTTTTTGTTCATTTGTTTCCTATCACTGATAACTTTGCTGCAAACCTCTTCCAATAAATGCTTTTTATCTAGTTTATAATATAGTTCATAATAGTTTATAATGGTGATCAGAATGTTTTAGATTGTATAAAGCAGGTCAGGACTGACCAGGACTACGAGATTATTAGCTTTGCGGTAGTGAAAAGAATGCACATAACCTTGATGACTGTAATCATGTTTACAATATATGGGTTGTCGACTACATTTTTTTTAAGATCCCAAAATCAAACAAGACTGCAACTCAAATCCCAAGAGTATGGTTAAAGAAACATGATACATTACATTGCTGTGTTCTTTAAAAGTAAAAATGTGATTCCTCCATTTAACAGCATATGAAGTTTAACAATTTTTAACAATTTAATAGTTTAACAATTTACTCTGACTGCACATGTTACATTGGAATAAATAAAATCTTGGTGTCAGTTTAAACTTTTGCGTGATAGTGAATGCCATAGCAAAAAAAAAAAACATTCAAGTTGGCAGATCATCTTGTGAGCTAATTGCAGTGCAGCCGTGCAGCATATTTAGCTGATATGTTGCTTGAATTAGATTTGTTATCTATTAACTGATTTTATGTCATTAGTAGCATGAATTAGATGTGCTATCTGTTAATTGATTTCATTTCATTATTAGGAGGAATCCCTATAAAATTCTACAAATACATACCTTTTTTATCATCATACAAATTCATTGCAAATTAAGTTGTATAGTGTGTTTTTCAAGCTCCTGTATATAAACAGATAAGGAAATGCTTTAACCACTTCAGCTCTGGAAGGTTTTACCACCTTTATGGCCAGGCCATTTTTTGTTATTTAGCACTGCACTTCTGGTAAATGCGCGGTCATGCAACACTGTACCCAAATGAAATTTATATAGTTTTTTTTTTACACACAGAGCCTTCTTTTGGTGGTATTTGATCACCATTGAGTTTTTTATTTTTTGCGATATACGATTTAGGTGGGTTGGTTACTTCATCCTGTTGCTAGAAGGAGGTTCTAGTAATCATTGTGGGTAGAATTAACCACTAGGATATGAATACTTATCTAAAGCCTAGTACATACAGGGAATGTCGGTCAGCATTGGCTGGTTCAAAAGACACCAGAAGAAATTTGGCCCATGTGTGCTGAAGTCAGTCCAATAGAAGCCAGCCATTCGGCCGACTTCTGTTGAAGGGGCATGACCGGAAAAGGTCTGACGATTGACTCCTGATCAGCACTCTCAGCCAATGGCACTGGCCGGAGTGTTCTGGCGGGGGGGGGGGAGGGCATCCGCCTGTCAGAACACAATAGTACAGCAGGGTAGAACACCGTACCAACATTGGATAGTTAGTAGAGCAGCTTCTCCTGAGCTGTCAGGTTTTTTGTTCAGCTCTGCTGGGTTGAACAGAAAAAAACTACTAGTGTGTACGAGGCTTTACTATCTGATGGTGTTGTTCATAGGTGTGGTCCGGGAAGTTGATAAATGCTTGGGAACACCTCTCCAGAACTCTCTTACCCCTGAGGCTTTCAACCTGGGAGAACGCAATGTGTGAAGACTTCAGAATATGCCATGAGGGCTTTGCGAACCCAGTTGTAGCTGGATCTAGGATGAACAGAGATGCTCTAGCCTTGAGAGGGTTGCAGAGGAGCTGGGAAGCAAGCTGCCATCTGGACCTTGGAAGAAGCATCTCTGCTTAGAGGCTCAGGTATTTTTGTCTGTGTAGCCAGGAGCTGGCTATTGTGCCTGCAATTCAGGGACAGAGTGTAGTCCTATTAATGTGGAGCTGTCTCCCTCTAGTGTTGGCTTGGATTCCATGTGTCATTTCCTAAAAACAGAACTTAGAGCAGATCAAAGCATCGTGAGATGTGTAGTTCAGAATGCTGGGGTTTTAATTTCAGCAGGACTGGCCTGAACTACCACTACCAGATTGCTGAGGAGAGAAGAACAGAAACCTGGGAAGGGAAATATAAAGGCTGGCTCTGGCCTAGCTCGCTCTCTTTGGATTTTGGCTTGGATCAGCCAGCAGGAGTTCTGTGCCAGTGTGAGTTGTGGCCGAGTCACGGTCTGCACAGGAGAGAGTTATCTACAGCTGCATACAGAGGGACATCTGTGGACAGCATCTCTTCTTATCTACCACAGTCTGAGGGCTGTGCCTGATCTTTCAGCGTTACCTGCACTTCAGATCTGGGTAGGCCACGGCGCGATGTGATGGAGGTCAGATGCCATCCCTTGAGCCAGGACCTAAAGGGAGTTCCTGAAAGAGTCTTCATCATCATCATCTGCATCGCTACCAGCAATATCTGTCACCTGCCAATTAATACCATAGACACTGCATATAGACATCATTGTCCCTGCTCCCATTCCTGATACTTGTAGTTCTACTGGATATAAGTTCAGTCAATCCCAAAGACACTGTATACAGACATCTGTGCTTTGCTCACATTCCTAATACTTGTAGTTCTACTGGATACAATACTAGTGAAACAGTCTACATGGTGACCACTTTTGTTTAGGTGACACAGGGAAAATCTGCATCCTTAAAGGGGCCAATCACATACCAGTTAAAGTTGCTTTGCTCTAACATCAATGATTATTTCCTTCATCATACTTTAAGTGCTAGCTGAAGATTTGCCAGATTCTGTGGGGTTGCTATTAACTAGACATGTGCACATTGAAATATTTTGTTTCGGAATTTCCTTTTCGTCCGAAAAATAAATTTATTTAGTTACTCCCGAAATTCATTTTTATTTATTTCGTTTCGTTAAAAAAAATGCATTCGTCTGAAAATCCGATATAATTAAGGTCGAATCTGTCATTGAAGGCTTATGGTGTCTGTCGAATGTTCTAAGAAGATTCGATGGAGCAGCTAAACTGTACGACTTCGCAATCGTACATTTCCGGTCAAATGTTCCGCCTACAAGCTATAGTAGAATTCTAATGTTGTATGACACTAGTAATAATTACCAACATTAGAATTCTTCTATAGCCTATGGGCAGAGCATTTGACCATAAATGTCCGCTCGCATCGACTGCTTCGTCGAATCTTCATGTCGAATCTTTTCTCTCTATGTTGAATAATCTTGGACTAATAGAGTTAGGTTAGGCACATTCGACCTTTTTTGCTATATTCTCTATAATGTCGAATCTTTTCTCTCTATGTCAAATCTTTTCTCTCTATATCAAATAATCTTGGACTAATAGAGTTAGGTTAGGCACATTCGACCTTTTTTGCTATATTCTCTATGATGTCGAATCTTTTCCTCTCTATGTCGAATCTTTTCTCTCTATGTAGAATAATCTTGGACTAATAGAGGTAAGGTTAGGCACATTTGACCACACAGGTTCAATGGACACAGATCGCTATTGTCAGCGTCATGTCGAATCTCTTATCTATATCGAACTGTTGTCGCAAGGAAAACGAAAATAAAGCATTTGTTTATGTCGGTTCTTTCGGTTTTCGGATTCTGCACGTTTGTTATCGTTTGTTAAAACGATAACGAAAATACCCGAAATTCGGACGAAAATGCATTCGGACGAAAACGAATGCACATGTCTACTATTAACCCTTTTATCCTCTCCTTAGTATCACAAGTGTTTAAGTGTTGTCTACAACCAGGGAACCTGCTCTCATCCTCTGGACCTCTGTTTAAAGGAACCAACCAATTTAATCAGAACAGTTTGCTAATGTTGATAATTGTTTGATGTTAAGTGCCTGTGAGCTGAGGAGATAGAGGGGAGTGGCCTGACATCGTTTTATTAAGTGTCAGTCCCCTGCCTCTTTGCTGCCTGTTCACATAGGCTTTTGCAATTGAACTTAGTTACTGTGTCCGTTTACATTTTACCTTGTTAGCATAAGTTTCTAAACTGCAATAATAGCATTTCATATTAGTGCTATATTGTTCAGATAAAATATCTTCAATACCTATAGTGTTATGTTGTGCATTTCTATGTGTTATTCTTATGACAGTAAACAAACCTGAACTGCTCCATTATTACTGTGTAGGTTTCTTGTTATTGGTGTAAACGGTAACAAAAATGACTGAACCCAGGGTGTCAGAGGTGGTGGAGGACTTGCAGAGTCAGGGCAACCAGTGGGGTACAGATTCTACCAGCAGCCCTCACGTGGGTAGGGCTACATCTGCTTACAGAAGGACATAAATCAGTTTCAGGAGAAAGGAAACACTGACTGAAAGGGTCACAAACCTATCTAGCTGTCCTTGGTCTTTCATCTTTTGGAGGTCACGCTTATAGGACCTTTTAATGATTCAGTTTATCTCTCCTCCTATTTCGTGTTTTGGGCTTTCACGCCTAAAACCCTCTCTTTTGAGAGGTTTGAGCACTTCAATTAATAGTAAAAAGACTTTTAGAGATGGATTTTTTTGCCAGAGGAATTGTCGGTGTGTTGTTTGACGCAGATACAGGACAGGTAACCAAAGAACCCAATTTCCAGTAGCTTCCTTGAGATTCATCACTACACACATATATGCATCATGTCATTTTTTTCATACATGATGATGTTTGTTATAACTACTTTAGACAGACTTTTTCAACCACTGTCAAGGAAAAGCTAGTCATGATTCCAAAATTACTGAAGTGTCTAAATATTTTTATATAGTACACAGCATATGTTTAATCACCTGCAGACCAGCGCACGATGATATACGTCGGCACAATGGCACGGCTGGGCAAATGGGCGTACAGGTACGTCCCCTTTAAGATGTGGCATTGTGGCCCGTGACCCTGGACTCGATGTCCGCCAGGTGCCCGCGATCGTGTCACGGAGTGGAAGAACAGAGAGATGCCTATGTAAACAAGGCATTTCCCCGTTCTGCCTAGTGACATGACAGAGCTCCCTGCTCCCTGTCATCGGGAGCAGTGATCGCTGTCATGTGAGTAGTAGCCCACCCCCCCACAGTTAGAATTACTCCCTAGGACACACTTAACCCCTTGATCGCCCCCTAGTGTTTAACCCCTTCCCTGCCAGTGTCATTTACACTATAAGTCTAGCGCAGTTTTTGTGTTTTTCCTCATTTACACAGTAATCAGTGCATTTTTATAGCATATATCATTGCTGTATAAATGACAATGGTCCCAAAATAGTGTCAAAAGTGTCTGATGTGTCCGCAATAATGTCACAGTCACGATAAAAATCGCAGATCCCCGCCATTACTAATAAAAAAAATTAATAATAAAAATGCCATAAAACTATCTCCTATTTTTTAAACACTATAACGTTTGCGCAAACCAATCAATATACGCTTATTGCGATTTTTTTTACCAGAAATATGTAGAAGAATACATATCGGCCTAAACTGAGGAAAAAAAATGTTTTTTTTTATATATTTTTGGGGGATATTTATTATAGCAAAAAGTAAAAGATATGCTTTTTTTCAAAATTGTCGCTCTTTTTTTGTTTATAGCGCAAGAAATAAAAACCGCAGAGGTGATCGAATACCACCAAAAGAAAGCTCTATTTGTGGGAAAATGGATGTCAAATTTGTTTGGGTGCAACAGCGCACGACCGCGCAATTGTCAGTTAAAGCGACGCAGTGCCAAATCGCAAAAAGTTCTCTGGTCAGGAAGGGGGTAAATCCTTCCGGGGCTGAAGTGGTTAAAGGACTGTATTTAGAGTGTTATTTTTAAACAGTTTTTAAACGTGTTCTGGAAAATTCTCTGCAAAAAACTCTGTAAATTTATTAAACAGAAACATAAAATCGTAATTCTTATCATAAAGATTTTTTTTTTACAATTACAAGAAGAAGGCGCCAGTGTTATTAATACAAGGGATTTTATAGAACATACATCCATGTTCCAAATAGGACATCATTAGATTTTATTAAAGCAATTATCCCAAAAGCTGGCAAGCGCTGGCAGATAAGATGTAATCAAAAAGGAGCTATTGATAGCACAGGCTCATTCTTGTGATGACATATTGACTGTAGATATCTAATCTGGAAATATGAAGTCGCAGCTTCATCACCTTTATTTTCCTTGTTTTTATTTTACCCAGTAGGAGGCAGGGACTAAAAAAAGACAAACACAAAAACACTCTGGCTTAAAACTGAAATGTAGGGATAGATGTTTTTCATAGTTACATTGGAGCAATGTAAATATGCATGTGCCATGCCTGGCCAATCTCTGTGGAAGTTGGAAATCACTAAAGTAGGCACCGTAAAGCAGATCTTCACTGCAACTGAGCACAAACCAAAAAAATAATTATTGCATTTTTTATATTCAAAGCAAGCTCCCCATCTATCCATGTCTCTATGCTTTATTTTGTTGAGAATCACTTTGAAAAACACTCCTCTAGCATTTCTGGTCGTGGCCATCCTGAGTAAGTGCAGATGATTCGTGTAGCATTTACTTCCTAGAATATACTGTATCTGCTCTTAGCTCAGGCCTGAATGCAGGAGAGTGCACTTAGCTGAGAAAACCCCTCCTTCCCTCCTGAAGACTCCTGGGATGTAAGTACTGTATCAGCCCCTTTCAGTCCTTCTACAGCAGGGGTCGGCAACCTGCGGCTCTCGGGCTGCACCTGGCCCGTCAGTGCACGTGATTAATTCACGTGCACCCGGCCCGCGGACCTTTTAAGTAAGAGCAGAGTGGAGCAGGGAGCAGGAAGCTGAATAAGAACACGGGAGAGACACACAGCAGCTCTGATAAGACAATGGGACCTTCCGGAGTTTAACTTTCCAGATGATTAGTTGCTAAATGGTCCAAGCAACCAATCACCAGCTTGGTAATATGAAAAATTTACTTTGGAAGCTCCTGCTGTGTTATCACCGCTGCTGCGTGTCTCTCCTATTTTCTCATTCAGCTTCCTACTCCCTGCTCCGCTCTTCTATGTCTCCCTCTCTGCGTGAGGCAAGGTAAGAAAGGGCAGAGCTGCGGGGGCCTGTATAATTTGCAGGGGGTGTGTGTAGGGGGGCCGTGTAATATGCAGGGGGAGCTTGGTAGGGGGGCTGTGTAATATGCAGGGGGGCTGTGTAATGTAAAGGGGTCCAGAGGTGCGAGGGCTGTGTAATGTAAAGGGGTCCAGATTATTTTCATTTATTAGCAGGTGAATGCGGCCCTCCATGCATTCACATACACTGAATCTGGCCCTAAAGTGGAAAAAGGTTGCTGACCCCTGCTCTACAGCAAAGTTCAGACAGATAGTGGTACCCATGTGCTGAACACGCTGATAGGAGGAGAGAGCAGTGTGAGACATAAACTTATCAGTGTAGTACTTCTACTTTCATTTTTTAATCACGGGCTGGTTAAGGTAAAAAACTGTAAATGTTAATTAACTTTCCTACCAGAGAGGGCTGTGCTGTGTGACAGAGCTGTGTAAATTGTAGGCCTTGAAGGACAGACATGCAAATCTTTTAGCAGGTAAAACATTTCTCATATATGTGTTTAATCTGAGGATTTAGTTGTTTGCATGAAATAGATCTTATTTACTCTTTTACATAAAGAAAACACGAGTTGATGTTTGCATACCTTGTTCTCTCTAAATCTCGTAAAACTTCCCTTCTGTTCTATTCTGTTCTGTTCTGTGGATAATATACCACCTTATATCCATGCCCCCATCTGTCCACAGTTTGATCCCATGAGGGGTGGACGGGTGGTCTGGAGGCATGACTCAACAGATACATTGATCAATGAGGGAATTTTATTTCATTTTTTTTCTCCTTGATCTCATAATCTTTACCACATAGATTGATTTTAAACTTTGTTCTTTTTTTTATTTAATCGCTTTCTTTTATGGTTTAAAAGAGGATATATTTACGTATGTATGACATTGTTTGCATTGATCTTATCCCATGTACAAGTTTATACATTGTTATATTGTATTTAATTTCTATTGTAAACCTCAATAAACATATTGAACAAGAAATTCAGCTTTAAACAGTTATACACCACATACTTCCTTTCTGCCAAAGGTCATGGCTGCAGGTTTCACCTTATGAATACTTTTTGTGAGTAAGTCCTCCCTTTATCAAGCATAGGTCAACAAATGAATTTTAGTTAAAATATCTGTTTATTCCAATTTTTATTTAAGATTATGAGAATGAAAAAAACAGATGGTCACCAGCGTTGGGGAGTCAACTGGACGACTTCATGGTTTAAGCTGCAGGTCTATGCGGACTGCCTGAGTCCAATGACCCAGGGGAATACAGTGAAAAGACAGAGAGTGTGGACAGGCAAGACCAATTGCCAAAATAAAAAAATGGAAAAAAGGGGGAGTGAAGGAGTGGTGACGGGGAAGGAAGGGAGCAGGTAGGTTCCCGCTGGCTTGGGTATAGGTGAAGTTAATTATAGGTTGCCCAGGGCTGCCCAGGCTGGTCGGATGTAGGGTGGCAAGAGCATAAGACCACCAAGGTGCCCACATTTTGAGAAACTTGGAGTGGGAGTCTTGTAAAATACTGGTCATCTTTTCATTAACCATCAGGGTGGTCAAATTTTCGCTGTTGCAGACAAAAATGAAGGCTTCTTCCAGGACCTGGCTATGCAAGTTTGGCAGATATAAACAGGTAAATTGCAAGCTTCTGTTGATATGAAAATAAGCCTTGGAAAATATCTGTTTATTCAAGTTTTCCAGAATACAAAGAGTATAAAAAGCCCAAAAAAGTCAAGTGATGGTACCATCTGGTGCACTCAGCCTTCATATGATTATTCTAAAAAAAATCTTCAGAGAGCAAATAAAATCATTTGGTGCACCTATAATTTCTATTTTGTCACTATGCTAAGCTCAGAAAGTCTGCAGACTTTACCTTACACTAACCTAAATGCTTAAAGGGTCTTTGGACGGGACCATGCCTCTTGCCCTTACTTCTGTCCCACTCAACCTTCCCGCTCTTAGGAGAAAGGCCTAGAGATGAAGCTGGGTAGAAAATCATGTATGCTTGGAAGAAAACAGAACAGAATGAGGCTATTTTAGTAAATAAGTAATTAAAAAGTTTTAATGTGTACGTGGAATTCACTGAAGTACGTATTTAGAGGCTTGGGAACTGGTTGCAGAATAGGCAAAAGTACTACGCAGGTAGCTTATATTGTGTCTACCTGCAAATGTTCTTGTGAAGTGTATCTCTAAATCATGTCAAGCTTAATCAATTTTTTCAGTACAGAAATAATGATATAATGTAGCGAAGCGTTACACAGCAGGTAAAACAATCATGCCATAGCTCTGGTGTTGTTAGCTGTGGCTAGAACACGTGTCATTGGTATAACAGACTATCGATCTCTATGTTTACTTAAGACACATCAAATATACAGTAGTACATTCTCAGTTCCTGAGACACTTAAAACATGTTTACTCAAGAAATCAATTATCTTTCTATCCACTGTGCTTTGGATTAACTAGGTAATACATGTTTTCTTTTCCCAAGTGTGCATAAAGCTTTCTAAATGTTTTTTATTTTTAAAGCGGAGCTTCACTAAAAAAATGAAGTTCCGCTTTTCCTCCTCCCCCACCATATTTGGAAGTTTTGGGGATTTTTTTTCAGGAAGCAGGTATATACAGTAGTTTTAACTGGTAAACGCTCCCACTTTTAATCCCCCAACCCACCCACAACCTCCTTGAACGCGTCACGGGTCCCAGGAGGCCGTGGGTCCATTCGGAAAGTGCAGCAGGACTCAAGCATGCCCAGTGGGGTGCGGACTGTGGAGGCGCAGGGAGTCACAACCGGCTTCCCACAATCCCACGTGATGGCAGCACTGGATTGTTAGGCTGGTGAGTATCTCTTTACTAAAAGTCAGCAACTACAGTATTTGTAGCTGCTGACTTTTAATATTTCTGCAAAAGGCTGGAGTTCCTCTTTAATGCTGTTATAAACTCAAAATCATACATTTTACATTTTGCAGCTTACCAATCATTAGATGTGGTGGCTGTATTTATTTTCTTTTTTTAGTCTTTTCCCCTCTGTTTTCACCTGGTGATCAGGCCAGTATCTTGTATTAGAGTGGCCCCGCTCTGGATGAAGGCGCACAGGGGGCACCTTTGGACAGCAGCATTGTTAGTCAGGGAGGAGGAGAGTGTTAGATTGATGAGCAGATTTAAATACACTAAACAAATTGAAAACCAAACTTTGGCTAATGCTTTATAAGCAGTTACAGCAAAGTTCTTTTTTCCTTTTGGGATAAATATTTTACATAAATAAAAGGTGATCATTGTAAACATCCTTGTCAGTGGTAAATGGTTTGTCTCAACTGTAACTGATACATCTTTTGAAAAATAACAGACAGATAGGGCGTACACACGGTCGGACTTTGTTCGGACATTCCGACAACAAAATCCTAGGATTTTTTCCGACGGATGTTGGCTCAAACTTGTTTTGTCTACACACGGTCGCACAAAGTTGTCGGAAAATCCGATCGTTCTAAACGCGGTGACGTAATACACATACGTCGGGACTATAAACGGGGCAGTGGCCAATAGCTTTCATCTCTTTATTTATTCTGAGCATGCGTGGCACTTTGTCCGTCGGATTTGTGTACACACGATCGGAATTTCCAACAATGGATTTTGTTGTCGGAAAATTTTATCTCCTGCTCTCCAACTTTGTGTGTCGGAAAATCCGATGGAAAATGTCCGATGGAGCCCACACACGGTTGGAATTTCCGACAACACGCTCCGATCGGACATTTTCCATCGGAAAATCCAACCGTGTGTACGGGGCATTAAAGTGTAACTCCACTTTTGTTGAGAAAGAAACATTCCCCTCTGGGTGATCTATGTTCCTTACAAAGATTATAACAACCTTTGTTGCAGATTCCTACCTTTTGTTGTTCTGAAGAAACCTGTGTGTTTGTGTCTCTTGGCTAAGTGAGTCTAATGGGAGTGGTTTCATAATTATCAGTCAGCCATGGCAGCTGCAGGGCACTAATGAGGAAAGCTGCTGGGCCTGCATCCTTTTAGACATGTTACTATTGGAAATATCTCACCAAAAATATAATTTTTTGTTGCAGGGGATACCTGAAATCTGACTTGTATCTTAGGCAGACTCCTGGGAAAATCAGTGAACCAATCACACAAGCAGGAAATTATGTTTCTGGGGAGTGGTCAGTACATATTCTGTGTACAGAACAACTTCATGTAGCCATATTGTTTTGCATTTATAGAAAATTACAGCGGCTGCAGATTGAAAAGGAAAGGTAATTTTTAATAACATTCAATTACAATATGACTTGTATCGCAATTGTATACGCTATATTATTTTTTCTTTATTTGCTATTTTTTTCCCCACAAAAGCGAAGTTACCCTTTAAGCCTGGTACACATGATGAAATCATCAGATGAATGATCGTCCATTTTTTTTTTGGGGGGGGGGGGGTTGTGCATGCTAGTCTCCATATTGAAAATTAAGAGATTACTAAAGTTCGATTATTCTGTATGACCGAATAACATTTAGGAAGTGAAGTAAGATATTGTATTGTATTTGTATTGTATTTTTGGCCGCAAATCGTACTGATTCAACGAAAAACGTATGATCTGGCATGGTGTGATAAAACTTTTCTTGTTTGTCCCTTCTTATAATTTCGGCAAAAGCTGTGTACTAACTATCAGATTATCATACGATCACTTCGAAAGTGGCATTTTTTGTACGATATTCTGATCGTGTGTACGGGCCTTTACTGGGCAGATCACCAGATGAAAATAAAAGAAAGAAAGCCTAAAAAAGAAAATGAACACAGCCATCACATCTGACACACTTGGTAAGCTGCAATATAATAAATGTTTGCTTTTGGGTTTAATACTGCTTAAGATTTGGGGTAGTAAAAAACCTTCATGACCAGACTTTGAACATGTTGGTATGCCCCTGTTTATTCAACAATAACTTTTTAACTGCTTTGCACACCAAAATACTTTTTACACTTATATTGTGCATATATAGGTATGTCATTTGGTAATTTGTTTTTAAATATACCCTGAGTATGTTTTAAAGGCAGAGAAATAGACAAAATGTGAAAAAATTCAGTTTTAATTTGTTTAATGTGTAATATATTTTGTATACCGTATTTATCGGTGTATAACACGCCACCGGCGTATAACACGCACCTTATCTTTAAGAGGGAAGGAACTTTCACAGCCCCCTGAGCCCCCTGCATAACACACTGCCCCCTGCATAACACACAGACCCCCTGCATAACACACAGAACCCCACGTGGTACACAGACCCCTTTCATTATAAAGCCCTCCATCCTCCTCTGCACTCCCAGGAGACCCCCAGTCTCCTGGGACGACATTGCCAGCATGCTCTGGAGTATAGAGGGCATTGCTGCCGGCCCCTTCTCGTGCACCGCTCCTCCTATGTCACTCATTGTGGATTGGAGCTATTGAATACCTGCATTGCCAGCATGCACTGGAGTATAGAGGCTATCGCCCCTTCTTGTGCGCCGCTCCTCCTGTGTCACTTGTTGTGGATCTATTGAATACTTCCATTGGCGCCGTGGACCCATTCATGTGAATGCTCTCCTCTCTTTTATTGACAGTCACATGACCGCCCTCCTGCTCCAATCAAAAGCTACACTCGAGGAGGGGGCGGAGCGGGAGGAGGAGAGTGGCCAGAACGAGCGGCGTTGGTGGAGGGGTTTGGAGGCTTGGATTTACATACAGTGGCATGGGGGAGAGGTGTATGGGAGGGGGCTGGCGTTTGAAGTGTCCTGGCAGCGCTGTCCCAGGGCCAGGAGAGGCGTGTGGCCTGCCTGACACACCCCCCCCCCCCCCCCGTTGGTTAAAAAAACAGATATCGGCGTATAACACACAGGCACGTTTTATCCTCTGTTTTCAGGGTAAAAAAGTGTGTGTTATACACTGATAAATACGGCAATTCATAACATTTTAAATGTTTTCTTCTCTATTTTATGTCTTCCATTTATCCTGAGTACAGGAACTGCACTGTTTAACCCCCCCCCCCCAAGCAAATTACCACCAGCCACCACTGATAGTTAGTCAAGTCATCAAGTCCATCTAGTCCAACCAAAAAATATATAAAAAATCATACAATCCCATATACGCAATCCTATATCCACCGTTGATCCAGAGGAAGGCGAAAAACCCCAGCAAAGTATGATCCAATTTGCTACAGCAGGGGGAAAAATTCCTTTATGATCCCCACGGAGGCAATCGGATATTCCCTGGATCAACTGGGTACTATAAATGTTAGTACCCAGTTATATTATGTACATTTAGGAAAAAATCCAGGCCTTTTTTAAAGCAATTTACTGAGGTGGCCAGAACCACCTCTGGAGGGAGTGTATTCCACATTTTGCAGCTCTTACTGTGAAGAAACCTTTCCGTATTTGGAGATGAAATCTCTTTTCCTCTAGATGTAAAGAGTACCCCCTTGTCCTCTGTGATGACCTTAAAGTGAATAACTCAACACCAAGTTCACTATATGGACCCCATATGTATTTGTACATAGGGCCGTCTTTAATATCGATTGGACCCTGGGCAAAACATTTCTTCCCCCCCACCCATGCAATTTCGCTCTCCACCTGCTCTAGGACATACAATACATAGCAGCTAGACTCAAAATCAGTTTACTGTATTAGATCAGGCAGCGATTGTTGCCAGAGGTTACAGCATATCATTACCGCTTACTGACTGGTTGCTAGAGGTTACAGCACACATTACGGCTCGCTGATTAGTTGCTAGAGGTTACAGCACATCATCTCCTCACTACCTGCACACCATGGACTGGGGAGGTGAGCTGACCCATCAATAGACAGAAAAGTCCTAGGGATCCTAGAATTCCTGGGATCAGTGGCAGTTCTGGGGGGGGGGGGGGGTGTGATCAATGGCAATGTTGATTTTTTTACCGACTACCAATATAAAGAGGAGTTTCAACACTGGCCACCAATGTAATAGGGGTTTATATGGACCACTAATGTAATAGAAGCATTCACAGTAACCACCACCAATGTAAGGAGGGATTTACACTGACCACTAATGTAAGGGGAACATTTACACTGGCCACTAGTGTGAATGAAAGGATTCTACACCAAGCCCCAATGTAATAAGAAGATTTACACTGACCACCAATGTAATTGAGACATTTAGCCTGCATCACATTTGTGTGTCGGGAACGCATTCAAAATCCCTTTCCTGACACCACAGAAACGTGCTGCCCTTCAGCAGATACACAGCAGGGCCATCAATTGCTAATGACACCCTCACACATCTGCTGACATGTGCTGTGCAACTGTGTGATTTTGAAAAAGGGTTTGGGACTTTCTTCAGCATTTCTAGCGCATAGAGCATCCCATTGAAATGAATGGGCTGCCCTACACGCTACCTACATGTTTATCCATTCTGTCAGCATACCTTTGCATTCTAAAACCCCGCTAACCTCTGCACCCCAACCCCCCCCCCCCCCCCATCCACTCCAATCCCCCAGCCCTTTAACTCTACCTGCCTCCTCTGCTCATCTTTGCACCCACCTTCCTTACCTCCATACATCCCCTCCTTGCTCACCTGTGCATTAATGACCACAGTTGCAGGCAGGACTTTCAAGCATGCCCCGTTACCACCCCAGTGAGCAGCATTCAGTATAGGTGATAGTGGCTATGATCTCAGGGGGGCATGATATACATATGAATGCTGCCTTTATTTACATATAAATGCTGCCGGCCGCCGCTATTTACATATGAATGCTGGTTATTTACATGTAAATGCAGGGTCTGCAGGTAAGTCACCCAAACACAATAGGGCAGAGCTGGGCAGCATTTGTAGCAGCACTTCACACTGAGATATTGGGACACAGCACAGGACTAAAACTTCAAGGGACAAGGGGATTTAAACCAAGATAGTTGGCAAGTATGAGGCAGCTGCGTTGGGCCCCACAACAATGACAGGGCCCAGGGCAGCTGCCCCTTTTGCCCTGCCTTAAAGACGGCCCTGTTTGTACATGTTGATCATATCCCCCCTTAATCTCCTCCTCAAGAGAGAATAAATTCAGTTCCTCTAATCTTTCCTCATAGCTGAGCTCCTCCATGCGTCTTAGTAAGTTGGTTGCCCTTCTCTGCACTTTCTCCAGTTCCCCGATATACTTTTTGAGAACTGGTGCCCAAAACTGAACTTCATATTCCAGATGAGGTCTTACTAATTATTCGTACAGGGGCAAAATGATATCTCTCTCTCCATACCTCTCTTAATACAAGAAAGGACTTTGCTCATTTTGGAAACTGCAGCTTACTATTATTATGCTTCTGATCTACCAAAACCCCCAGATCCTTCTCCACCATTGACTTTCCCAGTTGTACTCCCCCTAGTATGTATGATACATGCATATTCTTAGCCCCCAAGTGCATAACTTTACATTTATCAACATTAAACCTCATTAGCCACATAGTTGCTCAATGAAACAGTGCATTGAGGTCGGCTTGTAAATTGGAGACATCCTGTAAGGACGTTATTACACTCCATAGCTTGGTCTCATCTGCAAACACTGAAATGGTACTTTTAATCCCAGACCCTATATCATTTATAAGGATATTAAAAAGTAAGGGTCCCAACACTGAACCTTGGGGTACACCACTGATAACCTTAGATCATTCAGAGTAAGAATCATTAACCACTACTCTCTGAATTCGGTCTTTTAGCCAGTTTTCCTATACATTTACAAACTGATATTTCCAAGCCTGTAGACTTAAACTTACACATTAGCTGTGTGTGGTAAACTTGGTCAAACGCTTTTGCAAAATCCAAGTATACCACGTCCACAGCCACCCCATTGTCCAAGGTTTTACTTACCTCCTCAAAAAAAGAAATCATGTTTGTGTGACAACTTCTGTCTTTCATGCTTAAAGGGGTTGTAAACCCTCAAGGTTTTTCACCTTAATGCATTCTATGCATTAAGGTGAAAAACCTCCTGTGATGCAGCAGCCCCCCAGAGCCCGACTTTTAACCCGATCTTTCCAGCGACGGAGACAAGCACACCAGATCCAACCGCTGTCTTGGGTCCTGATTGGATAGATTGATAGCAGTGCAGCCATTGGCTCCCACTGCTGTCAATCAAAGTGTGCCTTCGGAGCAGCTCTCCAATGGGGCGCTGCTGAGGGACCCGAGAAGAGGAGGATCGGGGCCACTCTGTGCAATGCCAACTGCACAGAGGAGGTAAGTATGACATGTTTGGTTTTTTTTTTAAATAAACCTTTACATATCCTTTAAAATATTTTTTCGCAGCCAAAACTTATCTATGTATTCTTTTTTAAAATTCTCCAGTATCTTACCAACTATAGCAGTTAAACTAACAGGTCTATAGTTACTTGGTAAAGACTTTAATCCCTTTTTAACCACTTGCTTACTGGACACTAAAGCCACGTACACACGATCGGATTTTCCGACGGCAAATGTGTGATGACGGGCTGTTGGCGGAAAATCCGACCATTTGTACGCTTCATCAGACAATTGTTGTCGGATTTTCTGAGGACAAATGTTGGATGGCAGGTTTTAAAATTTTCCACGGACAAATGTCTGTTGTTGGATTTTCCGAGCCTGTGTACACAAGTCCGTCGGACAAAAGTCCAAAGTACAGACACGCATGCTCGGAAGCAAGGAGGAGCCAGAAGCAGTCAGTCTTGTAAACTAGCGCTCGTAATAGAGAATTAACATTCATAACGTGGCAAATTATGAAATCTCGAAATGCAGCGCACATTCTCTTCTTCTTTAATGAAGCTGCTTTGCTGGTGATACTGATGGAGTTATTGCAAACAAATTTTCAAAGGCTTTTTTTTCTAGTGATATCAAGAATAATATTATTATGCTTTTTTTTTTATTGGGCAAGTTCCCACAACATCATTATCCCGTAGTTTTTAAGATCAAAGATACAACTATGTTGGTGTCTCTTGTCAATTTTACATTGTATTTTTTTTAATGTAACTGCCTACTGCCAAACTGTCATTTGAAGTAAAACACATAGCCAAGTATTATTCTCCACAATTTTTTTATTGTGCATTAAAAAAAGAAAACAAATAAAATTGCTATCATGCTATCTGCCAATAGAACTTAACCAAAAAGTGCATTCTATGCATCCAAAAATATAGAAAATATAACAAATCAAATCATTATTATTCAACCAAAAGATAAAATAAAAGCCTCATGCATGTGTTCTGCTTCTTAATATAGGGGGTCAACAATGGCAAGAGTTGGTGAAAGCAGGGGTCCGTCATCCAGAGATAATTCCGAAAATCATCCGGATTATTCTCCTGGAGCTGCCGCAGCAAAGGCATATGACATAATTGGTCACGATTTAATAAAGCAACCAATTTTTGGTCCAAGAACTCCTCCTCCTCCTGTTCCTGGACTGGACTTGGGTCAAAGCAATAACTCCAATGCCAATAATAAATAACAAGTTATCTCCTCCTCCGATTCCGCAACATGTCTGGTTGATGAGAGGCCGTTCAGAAACGAACTGAAAAACACGAAATGAAAAGCGCGAACTGAAAAGCTCTAAATGTTTAAAAGTGTGAAAGGAAAAGTTTGAATCAACACTCATCAAACTTCTACTAACACGAAATTAGCAAAAGGAGCCCAAAGGGTGGCGCTAAAGAGCTGAAAAACCATGTGGTACATCACTACGTTACAAACTATGTTTGTTGGCCGACAATTCCTTGCCGTTTGTATGCAAGACAAAATCCGGGCACACCCCTTCGGACAAAAGTCTGAGGTTTTGTCTGCGGAAAATCCGATTGTGTGTACGAGGCTTTAAACCCCCCTCCTGCCCAGACCAATTTTTAGCTTTCAGCACTGTCACACTTTGAATGACAATTGCGCGGTCATGCAACACTGTACTCAAATAAAATTTTAATTCTTTTTTTCACACAAATAGAGATTTCTTTTGGTGGTATTTAATCACCTCTTGGGTTTTTATTTTTTTGCAAAACAAACAAAAAAAGACAGAAATTTTTGAAAAAAAGACCAAACATGTTTCATAGTTTGTTATAAAATTTTGCAAACAGGTCATTTTTCTCCTTCATTGATATTCGCTGATGAGGCTGCACTGATGGCACTGATAGGCTGCACTGATGGGCACTGATGGGCCCTGATGGGCTGCACTGATAGGCACAGATAAGGTGACACTGATAGTCGCTGATAAGATGGCACTGATGGGCACTGATAAGACGGCACTGATGAGGCGGCACTGATGGACTCTGATAGGTAGCACCGATGGGTGGAACTGATGAGTGGCACTGATGGGTGGGACTGATGAGCACTGATAGATGTCACTGATAGATGGCACTGATGGGCACTGGTAGGTGGCATTAATAGGCAGCACTGGTGATGAGGCACTGATTGGTGACATTTATAGGTGGCACTGTGGGCACTGATAGGTGACACTGTGGGCACTGATGGATGGCACTGTGGGCACTGGTAGGTGGCGTTGGTGGGCACTGGTAGGCAGCACTGTTGTGCACTGGTTGTGCACTGGTAGGTGGCACAGGTGGGCACAGATGACTCTGCAGAGGCTCTCCATGATCGGGACTAATGTCCCTCTCACAGCTGCTGGTGATCGGCTTTTTTTTTCTCCTCACGCTATCAACGTGAGGAGAAAAAATAGCCGATTACCGGCTCTGTTTACATCACATGATCAGCTGTCAGTGACAGCTGATCACGTGGTAAGGGGTCGGAATCGATCCCTTACTCCGATCTGTGATCAGCCGAGTCTCATGGACTCGCTTATCACAGAGTGCCCCGCGAGCGTCCTGCAGGGGGCGCACAGGCCGCTTGAGCACAGGAGGACGTCTATTGACGCCCTCCCAGCAAAATAGGTGCACTGTAGCCGTCATTCGGCTATAGCACGGATGGGAAGAGGTTAAATATAGGCACCACATTGGCCGTACACCAATCCAGTGGTACTATTCCAGTCATTAACAAGTCCCTAAAAATTAAAAACAATGGCTTTGAAATGGCCCTGTAATCTATTTTTAGAAAACATGTTTTACTGTGTTTTCTGCCTCCTTGTAATGTCTTATGCTCCTGAACGTCCCCTTCTCTACCTTACTTCCATGTGTTTGGAACAAGCACATGCACTTGGAGCGGTCACATGCACTGCTCTATGCACACTACAAGTCTTATGCTGCATACACAACGAAATCCTGGGATTTATTTCCGACGGATGTTGGCTCAAACTTGTCTTGCATACACATGGTCGCACAAATGTTGTCGGAAATTCCAATCATCAAGAACATGCTGGCGTACAACACGTACACCAGCACTATAAGGAGGAAGTTCAGTAGCCAGTGCGCCACCCTTTGGGCTCCTTCTGCTAATCTTTTGTTAGTAGAAGTTTGGTGTGAGACGATTTGCGCTTTTCATTTTCAGATCGTTACTGCTTTTCAGTTTGTGCTTGTGGGTTCGTATCTGATTTTCAGTGCATGTATTCAGTTCGTATCTGGTTTTCAGTGCGTATTTTTATATTACTTATTTGATATCCAGTGCGTTCTTGTCGCCCGTTTCTGATTTTCAGGTCACTCTTCTCAGGCCTTTCTGATTTTCAATGCGTTCTGTTAGTTCATTCTGACCAGCCGACCGTTTTGAAGCCATGTTGCGGGTATGTAGTCATCGTAGAGTTCACGCTGTGCAGGGGCTTGGTGTTGGGGTTCTTACTTTGACCCAAGCACAGTTCATGAACAGGGCGAGGAGGAGTTCATGGACGAAGAATTGGTTGCTCCAGTGTGACCAATTCTCTCATATACCTTTGTTGCGGGAGATCTGGGAGAATAATCCTGATGATTTCAGGAATTATCTCTGGATGATGGACCCCGTTTTTCACCGTTTGTTGGCTTTGTTGCCTCCTTATATTAGGCAGGACACCTGCATGTGGCAAGCCATCACTCCCGAGCAGAGGCTAGTCGCCACCTTGCAGTACTTGGCGACGGGGAGAAGTCTGCAGGACTTTAGGTTCTCGACAGGTATCTCCCCCCAGGCTCTGAGGATCATTATTCCAGAGACCTGTTCTGCCATCATACAGGTCCTGCAGAAGGACTATATTAAGGTAAGATTTCTCCTTTAACATCACATTATATGTATTTAATGCTTGCTAATGTATTGCATTTCTTTCATCATTCCCTAATTACCATGATTGTACTATGCTGTGAATGTCCTCTTTATCCTCATGCATGCTGGAAGTTTTTCAAGTTCCTTTTTTGTCCTTCATGCATATTTGTCTTCACTAACCTCCCCAGCATGCTATCCTGGGCCCATACACACCTAGCCTAGTCACTTAACAATGTATTTTGTCAGCTCCATAGTAGTGCTTTACCCTAAACACCCCCTAAAATATGTACAAATGTCATTTGTGTCCTTAAATTCAGGCAGAGTGCCAGAGGCTTTTTATTGGGGTCCCAAAATCATTTGGAACCCTCCCTCCCCCCAACCGCTAAGTCAACCGATACCAATCCTCTATCTGCTGACTTTGCCAAACCCATACACACTAGACCTACTTTTTTTGTGGTCATATTTATGGATGAATTCACCAAAGCATGTAGTAAAAGGGCCTGCTTGAATACTTTCAAATGGTACTGTTTAAAGTTTTGTTCTCCTATTATCTTGATAGGTAATTGCAGAATGTAAAAATGTGCTTCAATTTGTACAGTGTGTATTTATATTTTTGTATTATGACACTTCTTACCTGTCCAGTGGGCTGCCAATAGTGTAAGTAAGGAGAGGCTGGCCAAAGTAACACACATTATTTATGCATTCAGCTCTTCAGCTCTCAATGAAGTGGAGAGGGTTACCTGTCCAAAACATCTCCTCCCCCCCTAAAATTTTAACAATGGGCCAATCAGAGTGGGGGAGGAATCTAATAAGTGGACCTTAGATTTTTTTCTTTAAATACTCCTTAAAATCAGTGTTATACTGATGTTGGCCAAGAATGTTTGTGTCTAATCTGCTTTCAATGTTATGTGCAAAAATACTATTTTTTATTGTTCTTGTTTCACTCCACAGTTTCCTTCAACGCCACAGGAATGGCAGACTGTGGCTTCCCAATTTGCCCAGCGGTGGGACTTTGGCAAACTGCGGAGGGGCAATAGATGGGAAACACGTCCACATAGTCCCACTCCCCAACTCGGGGTCATACTCCTACAACTATCAGGGGTTTAATAGTATAGTGATGTTGGCGGTGGTGTTGGCGACATATGAATTTCTCTATGTGGACGTGGGGAAGAATGGCCGGATGTCAGATGGTGGAGTCATCGCCCAGACGAGTCCTACGGATGGCTCCGGAGTGGTGGCTTGGGATTGCCACCTGCAGAAGACAACGTGGATGGTCTACCATTCGTCTTTGTCGCTGATGAAGCGTTTGGGCTGGGTGATCACTTGATGTGGCCATTCCCCATGAGGATCCTCACCCCGGACCAAAAGGTTTTTAACTACCGGCTGGCCAGAGCCAGAAGAGTGGTGGAGAATGCTTTCGGGATAATGGCCAGCCGGTTCTGCCTATTCCTTACGCCAATCAACATGGCGGAATATAAACTTAACCATATAATCTTTGCATGCTGCATTCTCCACAACTTTTTAAGGAGAAATTCTATGAACTATGTGGCCTCAGTTGGGCCTGAGGCCAGATTTCAAGACCAAACCCTGATGGCGCTTGAAACTGGCCATCCTGGCTTGCCCCCCCAAAGCGCCCGCGAGGTCTGTCTAAAATATATGGAGTTCTTTGCGGGTAGGGGGCCATTGATACGCCAGAAAATGTTCAAGAAACATTTATTTAAAAAAATTTTATTATATACTGAAAAATATTTCCTTTGATTTACTGCTTGTGTTTCTTTTAGCTGTCTCCTAGGTTATCCAATGGGCTTTTCTTTTTGGCCATTTTCTTCAATAGTGCAAACGTAATGTATTTGATACATAAGGTGACAATCTCTTCTTTAGCTAACTATTATGTCGTGGGTCTGCTACACGCGCACCTTGTTTTTGTTGTTAATGTATGTAATGCATTAAGGATATAAATATTCATCATTTTCAGCACCATGAATTAATTTTTTGGAGTGACGAAAATGGCCTGATTGTTGCAAATTATAAAGCACTGTGGGTGTTATTTACTAAAGGAAAATCCACTTTGCACTACAAGTGCACTGCAAAAGTGCACTGAAACTGCACTTGTAGTGCAATGTGGATTTTCCTTTAGTAAATAACCCCCATTGTCACTGTAAACACCAACTTAAGCAAAAACTGCTATTGAGCATTGAAAGAAGAAGCCACACATTGTTGAGTTCCAAAATGTTTACTCTGTGCATATTCACATGTGCGTTTAGAAAAGGGTTTTTGAACAAACCAACATATTTTTGGAATTTATTTTTTTTAGACAGTAGAAATATCCTTTTTTGTGGTAAACAGGCATGTTTTTGAAACCATAAAACAATACACAACTCAGGAACTTTCAAAGTTCAACTTTGATAAATTGAAGGCAATATCAGACATTTGCATGTCCAAACTGTGTTGATATTGCCTTCATCAGATGGGCTGATGTCACCCCTGAAATTTTGAAGATGCACACAAATTGAGAGTCAAAATGGGGATTTTCCTCCTGATCCCATGCCTAAGGTCAACATGTGCTAGCTCCCATCATGGGGGATCAATGGACAGGTTTCGGGGGTACAACCCCTTCCTCTCATCTACTTTAGTAGCGAGGAAGGGGTTGCACCCACAAAACGCGTACATTGATATTCCGTGATGGCAGATAGCACATGTTGACACACTGTGTGCATCTTCAAAATTTGGCTTTCCAATTTTTTTAGAAAAGTTTGCTAGATAAAAACTATTTTTAAAATCTTCTTCCACAACATCCACCTAAAATTAAAAAACACACCATGTAAAATTAAAAAACACACCATGTAAATATGCAGGCATACATCTATTACCTGAAGCTGTGGTCTCAGACACTCACCTGTTGTGGTCACTATTTCGCCCACTTCATAAACCTCTCCTTCCTCCACATCCTCTGGTTGTGGTGTGGAGATTTCCCCTTCTTTGGAGGTGGGGTGACACGTACCTCGTATGTGAGCCTGACGTGCAGAGGGAGACCTCTCTTACAGCCCTGGTTCCCAGATCACTGGAGTTGAGGACAGTGACCGTAGGAGCACAGCGGGGTATGAGTGCCTGGTGGATTCTCTGGAACTGGAGATGATGTCCGCTGGGAGACACTGGAACTGGCTGGAGTGCCGGGTGCAGGTAAGCTGGATACAAGTCAGCAGGCTGCAGGTAAGCTGGATGCAGGTCAGCAGGATGCAGGTAAGCTGGATGCAGGTCAGCAGGCTGCAGGTAAGCTGGATGCAGGTCAGCAGGGTGCACACAGCAGGCAGAAGAAAGGTCAGACAAGCCGGGTCATACACAGTGGATCAGTTCAACAGAATCGGCAGGCAGGGAATAGTCAAGTTCAGGCTGGTTTCTGGTAACAGGAGATCAGGCAGGCAGGTAAACAGAATCAGAGTCAGGGAAAGCCAAGGTTCAGGATTGGAGACAGCAGAGTGGTCAGAGAGCCAGGTCAGGTGATCGGATGCTGATTACAGGAACAGGTCACAGGTGAAGCTGCAGATCAAACAGCAAGAGCTGAATGGTGGAAGCCCCTCCTAAAGGCCACTGGGCGCCAAAGCCGCGTCACTGTGCGTGCGATCTCCGCGATCGGCACATGCGCATTGGCGCGCGTCTGTTCGTTACTGGGAACCTGTTGGTGGGGATGCGCCTGAGCCCTGTTGCAGGTCTGGAAGTAGTATGTCCATGACATGGGGGGTCCCTGGTGTCCTCTGATGTCCCAAGTCTTTTCTCCCCTATGTGAATAAAAAAAAGGTATATTTAGTACACAGAGATTTGAGGGCAGAAATAGTAATATGAAACATTGTTTGGAAGTGTCATACAATTGTCTGTTTTGGCAGAGTTCCAAGCTGAAGACATGATTTTTTCCCTTTCTTCAAGCTGGAATACTTACCTTTTTTGGTAAAGTTTCACACATGGAGACACCCCTAGTATCCACTGGAGCACCTGTGTGGGACACCCTAAAAAGTTTGTTCTGGGGCCCCACACTAGTGCTCCTGCTTCCAGATGTGTAAACAGTTGCTGAGTGTCCTCTCCTTACACTGAATAAAGTTTGCATTTCATTCTAGTTACAAACCCATCTAGACAACAATGTACTAAACTTCTTTGAACACAAATAGGCCTGAACAAATGTAGTTAGCCTGTATCTGACAAAAACATCGTATTAGGTGGCAAACAAACTATGTTTACTACCAAGGATTACTGTGCCCACGAACCCGAAAGTTGCCATTTTAAACTGTGCAACAGTAAAGAAAAGCACATGGAGCAGCACTAAAGTAATAATAATAATAGGAACACACGACAACTACTTACTTTTTTGAAGAACTCTCTTGATACTTCTGTACTGATCCTGCTCCCTCAATTTCAGGTCTGACCAGCGTTTCCTCAATTGATCCTTGGATCGTCGTACCCCAAAATTCCTGTGCAGACTTTTCACAACTTTAGACATGATCTTGGCCTTTCTCACATTTAGGTTTGGGTAAGGTCCATGCTTCCCATCATAGTCGGCCCTCTTCAAGATTTCCACCATCTCCACCATCTCTACAAAGGACATATTTGAGGCCTTAAATCTCCTCCAGGATCGGGACGTTCGTGGCTCCGGGCTTTCGTCGCTGCTGCTGCTGTCTTCATGCACTTGTTCTTTCTCCACCATTTGTGCTCTCCCACTGCGCCGAAAGAGAAGGGGCGGGGAATATACTAGATAGAAGGTCAAGGGTGGGCAGAGTTTAATGCATGTGCAGTGTATATAAAACATTACACACGTGCGTCGTACGTACAATCTGTGAGCGGAGGAAGGAGTAGCGGAAGCGCCGATCGCGATAACGAAGGTACAATTTTAACTTGGGCCTATACTGCTTATAGATTGAGGCCTATATTGGGACAAGATTAGGAGAGTTTAAACTGACATTAGGGTTTTTGTCTTGTGTTATGTTTTGCAGAGAAAATGGATCTATTGAATGATCAGGACTTTATCCCCATATTCATTGATATGTACAGGGAGATGCCCTATCTGTGGCAGGTAAACCACCCCTTTTATACCAATCAAAGAAAGAGGAAGGCAGCGCTGGATCAATTGTTGGAATTAGTGAAGCCACAGATCCCCACAGCAACTATTTGAAGGCCACAATTGGTGGCATGAGGAGCACTTATAATAGGGAGCACAAGAAGGTCCAGGATTCCAAGAGATTAGGAGCAGCAGCAGATGACTTATGTTCCCAGGCTGTGGTACTTTGACAGTCTGCATTTTCTGGCAGACCAGAGGGAACCCAGGCCAGCACTCTCCTGTCTTCCTTCAGCACTTCCTTCCACCCCAGCTGAGGCTTCTGATGTCCAACCTGGGCCTTCCAGCCAGGAAGATGTGGAGGAGCCCAGCTTGAGCCAGGTATAGCATTGTTCAACACATTCCTTGTCAAAAAATGAATTATGTTAACTAGATGTTATTATTGATCACTAATTTCTGAACAGTCATGGGCTGAAAATTGTGTGCGATTGATGAACCAAAAACTAAAACTATGTCCCTTTTTCATACACAGGAAAGCCTCAGCCAGGAGGAGGCTGTGGAAAGTGGCAGCCAGGAGGTGGCGGGGAAAGTGGCAGCCAGGAGGTGGCGGGGGTAAGTGGCAGCCAGGAGTGGCTGGGCCCAGTAACCTGACCAAATCCCAGGTCCCTCCCCTCCGCCTTAAAAAAAAAAGGCCCAGGATGGGGAGGGACCTGGAGGAGGCAGCTCTTGGGCTATTTTGACAGACTAATGCGGCCCTCAGAACCCCCCAAGAGGACCTTGCCTGCATGGCAGCCTGCAAAATGCAGGAAATGGAGCAGGGCCAACGCCTCTTCTGTTATGAGGAAGTTATCTTACAAGCCCTAAATGAGGGGTTGAGGGGCGAACTCACAAGCCAAAGCCAGGTTTGTGAGTTCGACCATTGTCCTCCTCCTCCTCTTCCACCTCCTGCCACAACTCCAACACCAGAGCCACAGCCTGGAAGCAAGCCTGGAAGCAAGCCTGGAAGCAAGCGTGGAAGGAAGATTAGAAGGAAGACAAGAGAGTGATGGCCTGGGTTCAGTCTGGTCTGACAAAAGACGCAGGCTGTGGTAAGACCACAGCCTGGGGACATATATGTCATCTGATGCTGTTCCTGATCTCTTGGAGTCCGGGACCGGATTGTGCTCACTATTATATGGACTCATGCTACCAATTTTGGCTGTAAAATAGTTGATGTGTGCCCTGGGGTACAAAGGCTTCGCCAATTTCACCAGTTTATCCAGCGTTGCCTTCCTCTTTATTTTGTTATGACCCCTATTAAATGGCTATTTTTTTTTTCACAAATACTTGCGTGTGTGTTTTACTTCAAAAAGGACAGTTTGTTTGTGAGTAGGCAGGTACATTTCAAAAATACAATGTCAAATTAACAAGGAACACCAACACCAAACAACCTCCTTGAGGTTAAAAAATACAAGTTAATAATGGTGTTGTGTAAGTTCAAAAAAAAAAAAAAGTTCAATTGCTCAACCAAAATATATTACAAAATATGTATGTAAAAATCACATAATTATTGATATGAAACACAGCTGATGCTACAAAGTAATAGATGAATTAATAATGCCACCATGTGATTAATACCACGGTATGATTTAAAGTCCATAAAAGATCACAATCAACATAGTTTATATGAGGTAGGGTACTCCGAGTGGTGTAACAAATACTCTTTTCACCCTTACAAGGGGACAACCACGAAAACAGCCAAGGAAATAATTTAGAGACCAAATGGCCGCTTACCGGATCTGTAGAATCTCAGATTATAGAGATCAAATAAGCATATGCAGGAGGGAACCGTCGGCTCAGGGCGGTACATTCATCCAATCACTCGGTATGGAACCCTCTCCACCAAAGACACTTCCCTGGCTGTTACGGTACTCCTGTTCCGTGGAACCCTTAACAGGGTAAGATCGCTCGTAGAGCATATTTATGTAAGGCAGAAGAAAAACTTCATGGTACAGTACTTATAACAGGCTTCTTTATTCCAATAAAATGGTAAAAAGGAACAACTGACATCCAATAAAAAAAACGGTGTATCGATATAAAGTAGCCGCTGCGGCTCAAGCCAGCCAGCTGGTACGTGATGACGTCTGGTCCTACAGCTCCACACAACGCGTTTCTCCCTAAGAGGCTTTGACTGGGAATGGTGATGTGGTAACTTGACACAGAAAACAACAAAAAATATTATGGAGATCAGTAGAAAAAAAAAGAAAAAAAAAACAGGAGATCTTGATAAAAAAAAAATTAAAAAAAGATCACTATAAAAATAAAATCGAAACATTATTATTATGGAGAACTGATGAAAAAAATAACAAATATTATTCCGGAGATCACAAGAAATAAAAAAGGAATCGGTTTGTGAGAACTCTGTGTGAATATGAGCAGCAAAACAACTTCATTATTCTAGCATTATAAAGAAGAAGAGAATGCGCTGATTATTAAATTTGCACTGTGACAAATGTGCTATCTCCATTACGAACACTAGTTTTACCAGACCTAGCGCTTCCGCCTTGTACTTCAGAGCAAGCGTGGAGTTTGGTGCATCGGAATTGTGTACACACGCTCGGAATTTCCGTCAACGGATTTTGTTGTCGGAAAATTTGAGAACCGACTCTCAAATTTTTGTTGTCGGAAATTACAAAAAAAAATGTCCAATGGAGCCTACACAAGGTCGGAATTTCCGACAACAAGCTCCTATCGAACATTTGTTGTCTAAAATTCAGATCGTGTGTACGCGGCATTAGAGTTCATAGTTCAACTGGGGAGCGAGCAAGAGAGGGTGGCTACATTCCTCCTTATATTGGGACCTTGGAGAACAAACAAAGCCACCCTCTAACAGGAAGTTGGATCACAGCAGCAAAAAAAAAAGAGTACCAGTATTCATAGAAGACTCGCAGGGTTAATTTACTGAAGGCACACAGACTGTGCACTTTGCAAGTACATTTGCACTCATTTTCCCTAGAGCTTGGTAAATATGGTAAAGCTTCACTTTATAAAGAATACCCAATCTGGTGCAAGCATAAAAAAACTGAAAAAAACATCAAAGCAACATTTTTGCTTGTACATTTAGCACTAACTCTCGGTGGAGCTTCTGGTTTAAAGCGGGCTGTTACCTTCACTCTCGATATCTCTGTTTCACCGACACCGGGTCTAGGGTCCCGTTGAGTTTACCTCTGGACGATGTAGACACCAAACACTTGAATATATTTTCCAATGCTTTAATGAACAAGTAATATAGGAAGTAGCAGGAAAGAGGCAGAAGGAAAGTTGCAGGGAAGCTCAAATACCTTTCCTTAGTATTCTTTAGAACATTCTTTGGAATTGAACACTTGTAGTTTGCCCGCCTGGATAGGCCTCTCTCACTTGCCTAGCAGCTAGTACGCAGCACGAACAAAAGTCTCTGCCACAGACTTATTTGGAATGAAACCCGTACGATCCTCTGCCACAGCATGTATTGGTTTGCGATGAATGTCAGACACAGTACTTGAACCTTTAAGCCAACCCGGCAGTACTATGCAGTAAGATTACTTCAGGATACGTCCTCCAACCGAGTCACCAGGCCCCTCTCCAGACCAGCACTTCATGATCCTTCCATGACGGGTCCTCCCCTGGGATCTCCTTGGTTGTCCAGCTTCTTCAGTCAGGATAGACAGCTCAGGACCATTCCTCTGCTGCTGTGGTAGGCCCCAGACAGGCTTCTGGGCCCACCCACACACCACAGCGACGTGGGCCTCCGGCACGGAGGACCACGGGGTGGTACTCTTAACGCATACCTGTCGGCCAGGAGGACCAGCAGGTGGCTGAAAATGAAAACCCCCGAATATGGCGTCTGTCCCATAAATACCCTCTCCCAGAATGCAACTCGGAGGACCACCTCCACTGAGTTGTCTCCGGGACAGAGGAACACTCATACGCTTCAACACGTTGCCTTTCCAACACCAGCCCATGGTGACAACAACACCCACCCGGCACAGTGTGGAACTACACGCAACTCAGCCAAGCTGGAACAGAGGCAAATCTAACTTCACCTACCAAGTAACCCACAAGATTTACCTATCAGCGGTAGATTAAAAATCTACCAGCGCTACATACTCCCCCCTACTATAATAGACGTTGTCCTCAACGTCTGTAAAAAAAATAATAACTCCCAAGCCTGAGAGCACGTATTTGAGCTTAAAACTTGGATTAAAGTAAAGAAGAGAAGAAGACAGTAGAGAGATATTACAATTTCAACATTTTTCTTTTAACAATATGTTCACATCCGTAAACAAAACCACATTAATACTGTTGCAACCCCACTATCTATCTAGCTGAAAAGCCTAACAGCTTGATAGCAGGTCCACTTGCTCCTGAAAAAAACAAATTTAAACACACACACAAGATATATACAGTTTTAGGAGCAAAGTCTCATTCTTAAAAAAATGAAACTCTCTTCCTATAATCTTTCCTATGTTCCCAGTAAGGAACCAACTAGAATACTTGAGGAGTCCATCCCTACATATATTTAGGTATGTATTTCTTTAAACAAAAGAAGTCTAGCTAGCGAAAAACTGAGCCTTAGATTTGGAAAACACAGAGCTGAACACCAAATCTTGACCTCGAAGATCTCTGAACACTGACACTATCTAGCTACATATCCCACAGTTCTTTATCCATAATCACCAGTAAAACCGATGATCTGTCAGTGATTTTCCTTGTTTATCCACTGTAATGACAAAGTACACCACATCATCTTTTCCTGGTCTGCAAATGACCACTTTGTCAGCATAAATGTGCCTACCATAGTTCCAGTGTAGGAAACATCCACTGAAGCGTTCATCCATAGCGACTGAATATCCAGTTTTCCAGAAAGGCTTAGACACGGACAGAGAGTCCCAAACAGCTTCACTGTACCACAGCTCCCGGTTAGCTTCGATCTCTTGCATAATGTCCTGGGTAACATATGGGAGCTCCAAACCATATTCCCTGGCCACACGCTTGTTAAGCATTCTCTGTAAACGTGCAAGTTTGGGCAACGATCTATTTTTCTCCAAACCAGGGGGCACACAAGAGTTCAATGACTTGCTCACCATTGACCCAACGGGTGTCGGCAACAAAGTAGTAACTTTAGGCAATGTCTCCTTAACAGTACTGTGTGGCTCCACACAAGGTGATGTTCTCCCAGAATTCAGGGCTGTCCATTCTGAGAAAGTCAAGGCAGAAGCAAAGTCTTCACTTAGAGCCCATAACAGTTCTTGTGACATTGTCTCAAATAAATCATCATCACCGGAGAGATCCGACATGGAATCTATCTCTGAATCTCTCAATTCTTCTGCCGGCAAATATTTACACAAAGTCCCAGATACATTCCCCTGTGAACTCTCACCCGTTCCTGACGTGGACTTCTCCGGTTCGGGCAGTCTCTGGGGTAGGCCTCGACCACGGCCGCGGGAAGCCTTTACGTATCCCACCTTCCTCTGAACAGGTGCAACAGGGATAGGCGTAGTGGACGTGGAAATCAAGGTAATGTCCACTGATGAGTCAGTTACCGCAGTATCTCTCTCAGGAACACTTTCGGTGACAACAGGCGAAATCACTGCCTGCCGTTCTTTTTCAGCAGTAGTAGCAGCTTCTATTGTGGCGATACCTGTAGCCCAGTTAATACGATAAGCAGTGGGCGACATGGTACGTTGCTCCACCACAAACAAATATTCTCCACATTGCGAGCAGCGAACAAATGGACGGAGATGTATGACCAGTCCTTCATAATTATGGCAAAGCATGCCCAGTCCTTCAATATCTCCAACTGTATTAAGGACAAACCTCCCCTGCAGTTTCAGGCGAATACCGGTATCTGTAAGCAAGGTTCCGGTCAGCATAGCACCCGCAACGGTGCTGGTAGTGAACATCTTAGGCTCCACAGTTGGTTGCATCACCGAAAAAGACATGGCCACACTCTGATCTTCTCAGCACGATCACGAGGCCTTTCTTCTTCTCTGGCGCCAACACACACGCGCGTCCCACGCGGCATCAAGTAGGCTAGGCTCCTCCCACTTGTTCCCCTGATCACGTAGCTCCCGGGCCTTCACTGGCGCCCACCGCCTACGCAGTCAGAAATAAAGTCCTGCGACTTTTAACCTCTTCTTCTCCTGAGAAATTGACAAAGTCCAGCTCTCAACGTAAACTCCCGGTGAAACACTTCTCCAGGTTGCGAGAACTGATGGCCAACAAATCCCGGACGACGCCCCCACATGTAACACTAACTCTCGGTGGAGCTGCTGGTTTAAAGCGGGCTGTTACCTTCACTCTCGATACCTCTGTTTCACCGGCACTAGGTCTAGGGTCCCGTTGAGTTTACCTCTGGACGATGTAGACACCAAATACTTAAATATATTTTCCAATGCTTTAATGAACAAGTAATATAGGAAGTAGCAGGAAAGAGGCAGAAGGAAAGTTGCAGGGAAGCTCAAATACCTTTCCTTAGTATTCTTTAGAACATTCTTTGGAATTGAACACTTGTAGTTTGTCCGCCTGGATAGGTTTCTCTCACTAACCTAGCAGCCAGTACGCAGCGCGTACAAAAGTCTCTGCCACAGACTTATTTGGAATAAAACCCGTACGATCCTCTGCCACAGAATGTATTGGTTTGCGATGAATGTAAGACACAGTACTTGAACCTTTAAACCAACCCGGCAGTACTATGCAGTAAGATTACTTCAGGATACATCCTCCAACCGAGTCACCAGGCCCCTCTCCAGACCAGCACTCTGCATGATCCTTCCATGACGGGTCCTCCCCTGGGATCTCCTCGGTTGTCCAGCTTCTTCAGTCAGGATAGACAGCTCAGGACCATTACTCTGCTGCTGTGGTAGGCCCCAGACAGGCTTCTGGGCCCACCCACACGCCACAGCGACGTGGACCTCCGGCACGGAGGACCACGAGGTGGTACTCTTAACGCATACCTGTCGGCCAGGAGGGCCAGCAGGTGGCTGAAAACGAAAACCCCCGAATATGGCGTCTGTCCCATAAATACCCTCTCCCAGAATGCAACTCGGAGGACCACCTCCACCGAGTTGTCTCTGGGACAGAGGAGCACTCATACACTTCAACACGTTGCCTTTCCAACACCAGCCCATGGTGACAACGACACCCACCGGCGCAGTGTGGAACTACACGCAACTCAGCCAAGCTGGAACAGAGGCAAATCTAACGTCACCTAACAAGTAACCCACAAGATTTACCTATCAGCGGTAGATTAAAAATCTACCAGCGCTACATACATAATTGGATTATGGAAATCAGCAGAGCTTAATGCCCTGTACACACGATCGGACATTGATTGGACTTTCCGACAACAAAATCCATGGATTTTTTCCGACGGATGTTGGCTCAAACTTGTCTTGCATACACACGGTCACACAAAGTTGTCGGAAAATCCAATCGTTCTAAACGCGGTGACGTAAAACACGTACGTCGGGACTATAAACGGGGCAGTAGCCAATAGCTTTCGTCTCTTAATTTATTCTGAGCATGCCTGCCACTTTGTGCGTCAGATTTGTGTACACACAATCGGAATTTCCGACAACGGATTTTGTTTTGATTTTGTTATAGCCTGCTCTCAAACTTTGTGTGTCGGAAATTCCGATGGAAAATGTGTGATGGAGCCCACACACGGTCGGAATTTCCTACAACAAGGTCCTATCACACATTTTCCCTCTGGAAAATCCGACCGTGTGTACAGGGCATTAGACTTGTTTTACTTGGGCTTCAGCTTGTATAATAGCAGTATGAACAGCAAACTTTTAACCACTTCCCACCCGGCCACTAAACATATACGGCCGGGTGGGAGCTTCCTCCTTCTGAGTGGACGTTCAGGAACGTCCCTCAGAAGGAGGGGGATCACACGCGCGCGTGCCTTCGCAGCGGCGTGATCCCGATGCCTTTGTGTCACCCTGACACGGCGCATCTCCGATTGTCAGGAGGGTTCTGTGATTGGCCCTCCTGATCACATGATGGCTGTGTCCAATCAGAGCTGTGATGTAAACAGAGAGCTGGTTGCTAGGCGATCGGCTCACCTCTCCTCACAGGTAAGTTGTCAGTAAGGAGAGGAGAGCAGATTGCTGTAGCCAGCCAGTGATCAGTGAGTATGGGCTGTTTTTACAGCTTTTTACACACTGATCACCGGTCCCCACACAATGTAAACACACACAGTGTCCCCTAAATAGTATCCCCAAAACACTGTCCCCACACACATGTCCTCACACAGAAAAAACACCTGTCCCCATATATATGTAACACTAAAATCATATGTCCCAATGATCATCTGCACACATATATCCGTGATCATCTGCACACATATGTCAGTGATCATCTGCGCACATATGTCAGTGATCATTGCGTACATATGTCCGTGATCACACAAACCAATTATTATACACTTAACAGGATTTTTTTTTACCAAAGGCATGTAGCAGAATACATTTTGGCTTAAATTTATGACAAAATTAGATTTTATTGGATTTATTTTAAAACAGAAAGTAGAATTTTTTTTTTTTTTTTCAAAATTTCCGCTCTTTTTTTTCGCTTATATCGCAAAAAATAAAAAATTGATTTGTGAATAAATACCACCAAAAGAAAGCTCTATTTGTGTGGTCATGCAACAGTGTTGCATGACCACGCAATTCTTATTGAAAGTGCAAGAGCGCTGAAAGCTGAAAATTGGCCTGGGAAGGAAGGGGGTGAAAGTGCCCTGTATTGTAGTGGATAAGAAACATTCAGCAAGCTTTTGTAAAGCTTTTGGCAAGCTTTGAATACCTTTCTTTAAGCATTTAAAGCGCCTTTTGGTTCCCGTTTGCAAATATTATGCACAGATCTTAACAGGAATGCTGACTGCCACCTTGAACAAGATGCTAACAGACTTTCAACAAGCTTCAAGTAGTGCTGAAGCCTGCTAGCAGCTTCTTTAAAGCGACAATCAGCACTCCCACTAGGATCTGTGTTTCACATTTACAAACTGGAGCTGAATGGTACTTTCAAAGCTTCAACAAATCTTGCTGAAAGTTCTGCAAATGCTTTATAAAAGTTTGCTTTTCACACTGCACTTGCATAGTCCACAGTTTATATGCCTGTAGAAAAATTCACCCCAAAGAATCTTTACTGAATCAACTTTGATAAATAAACTGACCTCCTGTGAGGAGGCAGATTTGCTATATGCCAGTTGATAGCATCTAAGCTGTTGGTAACCCAGCATACTGGTTAGCAAATCTCACTACTGCAAAATGACACTGAGACACGCACAGCAGGGACACTGAGAAGTGTTAGCCGTTTGATGAGACTGTATATTTAAACAGAGCAAAAAAAAAAATTTTGGATCAAAGAAAGGCATTACTTCCATCAAAGCACCACATGGTGGCAATAGTGAGCTCTGTCAATTTGTAGTTGGATATATAATAGTACTAAAAGATAAAAGTCACCTTAAAACTTAATCACATGAAAATCGAAAGTAAAGCAATAAAAAATAAAGCTCTGAGCAATGTTGTGGATTGTGAGCAGCTTAATTAAAATTTTATACCTTTCTCTTAATATCAGATCTTTTTTTAATTAGCTTGAAGGAACCACAAAATCAAAATCTGAACGTCTACTTTGTTAAAGAAAACTCTACAAACAAATCTGCAATATAACAGCAAAAAAAAAAAAGGACAGCAGATAATGTAAATATATTATTAAAATGTAATTTATATTTTGTATCCATTGCTTTGAAAAAAAATGTTGTATCATGAGACTATCAAGTGTTCATTTAATAAATACCGGCAGTTTATTTAATGTTATGTGTATTATTAAGAACTGGGGTAGCAAATGCTAGCAACTCAGACAGCCTGAAGGGTAAAGGAGACCTGAACTCCTTCAGCCAATGTCAGACCCCAGCTGTTGACCCTTTCTATTATCTACACATCAGAAATGAATCTGAAATCTTCTGGGCCCCAAACTAAAGGTTAACTTCAGCTCCACAAAATCTTGGTATTGAAAACACCTACCATGGACCAGTACACAGAATTTTTAAGCAATAATATAAGTGTATTTAGCCACTGGTTAGTAGCTGTTTTGAAAGAAATGGTTATAACCCCTGTAATCGTTCTTTTCTTTGCTGACTACCATCAATTCCTGTGCTGGAGTCAGAAGTGAGCGCAAATCTCTCCAAAGTGAGAGGAAGGCCCTTCTTAAACAGCTATCATTGGAGCAGGTGTCCCCTTATCTTCAAATGTAGAAAGTCAAATTGCTGACCTGCCAGGATCCACAGACAGCTTCTAATCCCCAAGAAGAGTAAATGTGAATGTACCAGTCATAAAACATAGCAATCATCAACGAATAAAGAGAGCTGATAGCGGCAGCATACTCCCTTCCTGGTATCGGCAGAGATAGAAGTGTAGCAACCTCCTAAATCTGAGCAGTGTAGGTGATTCCCAGGTGGCTTAGCGGATTAGTATTTATGAGCTCAAGATCTGGTCCTTGGTGTATGGTAGGGAGAAAAATAATTGCATTCAGTTTAATCTTTTTACCCTTTGTTGCTCCACAAGAAGAGAGAAGGTTTAGGAGTACAGGATACCCGAAAATAGCACAAAAATGAAAGATCTCTCTTAAGGGCAGCACAACTAGAGTTGTCAGTTTGAATCCAAACCACAATACTACCTGCCTGGAGAGTGCATGTTCTCTCTGTGCCTGCATGGGTAACCTCCCATACTCCAAAGGCATGCTGGTAGGTTAATTGGCATCTGTCTAAATTGGCCCTAGTATGTGTATGTATGAATGTGAGTTAGGGATCTTAGATTGTAAGCTCCTTAAGGGCAAGGACTGATGTGAATATACAATATATATGTAAAGTGCTGTGTAAATTGACAGCACTATATATGTACCAATAATAAATAAAATAGTGCTAGCCTCTTGGTAAATCTCAGAAATAGAGGAACAGTCACACAGATCTATGACCCCCGTAAGCATAGCTCCCAACTATCCCTGATTTTAAGGGACTGTCCCTGATTTGGAACAAAGTCACTCTGTTCCTCTTTCCTCCTCATTTGTCCCTCATTTGGGTCTGATCTATATAGTTGTATATAAAAAGCATTTTTTATCTTTTAAAAAGTATTTACCAGTGCTAAACCTTTCATCCAATTTCTAAATTTCTGCATTTGTAAATTTCAAAAGCCAGTATGAAGGAATGGTAGTGGTAAAAAAAAAGCATTTGTGGGTTTAACTATATATTTTTTTTGTGTAATTCTCCTTTAAGGGGGCATAGCAAGGGGTGTGTCCTATGCCTACATACTTTTGCTAATATGTGTCCCTCGTTCCCATCTCAAAAAGTTGGGAGGTATGCCGTAAGAGTAGTCTGTGGTTTCTTTTGGAAGCAGTCAAATACTTTACGGCCAATAAATCCTTCTTACAATGTCCAGATGCTAGCTTTTCCCCAGCTCCTCTAAAGTTTCAGCAAGAAGATCCTTGGTGAGCCCGGCTTCCTTTAGAAAATGATCCCAGCTTCTGTTTAAGTTTTTGGGCCTTCAGCATATGCCTCAACCTGAGCAGCAATCCTTCACATCAGAGGTGTCAAGCTGAATTTCATTGCGGGCCACATTAGCACTATGGTTGCCCCCAAAGGGTGGATTGTATCTGTAAGACTAGTTGTCCAGAGCACCTCACCCCTCTTACATCAGATGTTAAGAGCCCCTCCACATCAGAAGTCAAGAGTCCCCCACCCTCCTTTAGACCACAGTGCACCCCCCTAACATTGTGCTAGTTCCGGGAAGAAGCTGGGGTTTGGAGCTAGGAATCAGAAAGTGCAAGGTCTGGAAGAGGACCAGAGGAGGGCTGAAGTCAGCTGCCTAAATATAAGACCAGGCGAGGCAGAAACGAGGGGGTGCAGTGGCTGCACAGAGAAGCACAGTGGAGGAGTTCTGTCCTCCTCTCTGCTGCTGACTGTTGGAATGGAGAGGGGTGCTTCCGGGTCAGATTCAGCCCCCGGACTTTGTGTTGCACACTATGCTTTACATAGATATCCTCCCAGAGAGAGACACTGGGGAAAAGAGAGTTCTGAAAAGGTGCTCCAAAACATTTAGAACCTCCCCAAATGGTACTTCTAAATACAGCTCCTCAGGGATTGACTGGGTCAGATAAATATTCATAATCATGTGCTGCTCTTCCTGCATTGCTTACTGAAACCACCTCCTAGCAACAGGCCAATTAACCCCACCAAGTTTAAGGAAGATCCCAGAAAAGGTTAATCACAACTCGGGCTGGTTACAGGCTAGCAATAACACAAATTCATTTAGCTTGGTATAAAAGTGCTTAGGGCAAGATCTCTATAAAAGAACATGCAAAAAAAAAAGCAAATGCATATGTTCTTGCAATGGTGAATTCTGAGATTTATGTTTGTCAGTGTAATCCTGAAACAGCCAGGGCAGCTCATGGAAGTATTAAGTCACTTTTAAGATGGCAAGACATGGTGGCCAAGGTGGATTAGCCCCTCTAGTTGACTCAAGGAACCTCTTGACAAGTCTATTCTAATTCTAATGTCAACTTGTGAAGAAAGAAACATTCTTGCATGATCACTGAGCCAAAAGATTCTCTCAAATTCTTTAAGATGTTCTCTGCTAACTGGATTCCAGGTGTGCTGACTAAGATGACAGTGGTGTTCGCTTGGATCTCTGTACCAATCATTTTTATTGGTTATAATAAAGGAGTTTCACAGACAAATCTGGCGTTTTATCTCTCTGGACACATCACAGATGTTATGGAAAGTAGTACAAATTATTGTAGCAAGGTTTTACACAATATCATTAAATCAATCCCAGGTTTGGAGGGCGGGTTCCAAGTCCAGTCACAGCACACTGAAATGTAGTGGGAGAAGACCAAGTCAAAGTGTGCAAGACCCAGCAATCTCACCAGGGATCCAGAAGCCCACCCTGAATATTCACATTATCAATGCCACCAAGGTCTTAGGCCAGCCATAGATTATGTAATTTTCTTTCCTTCCACAAAGAAAACTGCTTGATTCCCCTATCCACACAGTGCTGATAAGGGACATCCCTCCCACAACGCTATTGTATTCTGCTGGCTGGGAGCCTTCCCTGCTGGCTGAACATAGTGATTAGTGTTGCTGGCTATAGACGGCAGCACTAAACATTAGGGAAAAACGTGACAGGCTGGTGGTACACAAGTCGAGTGATAGCTCGGCTTGTGTACCACCAGGGTGCCCATACATGGATTGAAATTCGTCCGTTCCCGTTGAACTGGCTGAATTTCAAACCCTGTATGGCTGGCTTTAATCATGTATTATCCAGAACAATAGAAAATCAAGGAACACCAGATGAAGGAGGTGTCATTACAAAGAAATGGAACAAGAAGAGGGAAAAAAGAAAAAGAACCTTTTTCAAACCATTCAGGAACAATTTGGAGTCTTATGGAGTACATAACATATCCATGGATTCCAGACCCTCTCAAATCATTCATGTTTGTTCTGTAAGATGTCTGCCAATCATGGGGTATAATCCAGGAAATCTACGGTGATTTACATGCTTTAGGAATAGAGACTTTCAATGCCAAAATTATATAGAAGATGAGAGTCTGAGAAGGTCTGGGAATCTATGCAACCAGTTTGTTCAAAAGAGTTCCAGTACCATTTGATTTTAGGAAAGGTCAATCGAATGTAGACCATTCCTATTAGTCCACGGGCTCTAAAACAAGTCAGGGAGGCATCAGAGTAGAATTTAGCAATCTTGGCAGGTACCAGACACCAATGAGAGAAGACTTTATGGTTAGCTTACCCTTGTGTATTTTGATGGAAAACATCTGGTGATGAAGAAGAAGTCTGAAGTTGCAAATGAATGACTGCTATGATCATTAACCGCTTGCGGACCAGCCGCCGTAGTTTTACTGCGGCAGGTTGGCTCCGCTGTGCGAAATCACGTAACTGTGCGTGATCTAGCGAGGTCCGGATAGCAGGCGCATGCGCTTTCCCGCCACGAGCTCCATGAGTCCGACCGCGGGTCCCGCAGATCGCATTTCCCCGTTCTGCCTAGTGACAAGACACTGATCACAGCTCCCTGTAATCGGGAGCGGTGATCAGTGTCGTGTCACACATAGCCCAGCCCCCCCCACAGTTAGAATCACTCCCTAGGACACACTTAATCCCTACAGCGCCCCCTCCTGGTTAACCCTTTCAATGCCAGTCACATTTACACAGTAATCAGTGCATTTTAATTGCACTGATCACTGTATAAATGTGAATTGTTCCAAAATAGCGCCAAAAGTGTCCAATCTGTCCGCCATAATGTCGCAGTCATGATAAAAATCGCTGATCGCCGCCATTACTAGTAAAAAAAAAATATATATATTAATAAAAATGCCATAAAACTATCCCCTATGTTGTAGATACTATAACTTTTGCGCAAACCAATAAATAAACGCTTATTGAGATTTTTTTTACCAAAAATATGTAGAAGAATACGTATCGGCCTAAACTGAGGAAAAAAAATGTTTTTTTATATATATTTTTGGGGATATTTATTAAAGCAAAAAGTAAAAAATATTGCTTATTTTTCAAAATTGTCGCTATTTTTTTGTTTATAGCGCAAAAAATAAAAACTGCAGAGGTGATCAAATACCAGAAAAAGAAAGTTCTATTTGTGGGAAAAAAAGGACGTCAATTTTGTTTGGGAGCCACGTCGCACGACCGCGCAATTGTCAGTTAAAACGACACCGTGTCGAATCGCAAATAGTGCTCTGGTCAGGAAGGGGGCAAATCCTTCCGGGGCTGAAGTGGTTAAAGACAGCATACAACCTAAAGTGTTACTAAACTCAGGATCCTGCATTCACTATAGCTGGTCTTCCACAGTACACAGAACATGGAAATGCAATTATTTTAGTAAATATAAACTGCTAAATACCTTTTCTCCTCAGCAGTATAGAGCAGTCTTGTGATTTCTATCAGTGTCTGGTTAAACACTGGCTAAAGCTTGTATGAGGAGTTTTCATTCTCCTCTGACTGTCCTATGAGGCTGCATGACCCCTGACCCTCTATCAGGACAGTGATGATTGGCCCTGTGCTGATTACATGCACCCCCCAAAAAAAAAAAAAAAACTCTCTAATACAATACACACCAAACTGAGCATGTGCAGAGTGTCTCCGAGGCTCTGTACTATAAGGAGATGGATTGCGGACAGCAAAAGAAGGGGAGGATCAGAGAAGACAGGATCAAATAGTCTTTTTACACAATGCACAGGATTAACCCCTTATGCCGCGTACACACGACCGGACTTTACGGCACACTTTGTATGGCGGACTTTTCGACGGAATTTACGATGGACTTTCAGAATGAACGGACTTGCCTACACACGATCAACCAAAGTCTGACGGATTCGTACGTGATGACGTACGACTGGAATAAAACAAGGAAGTTCATAGCCAGTAGCCAATAGCTGCCCTAGCGTCGGTTTTTGTCCGTCGGACTAGCATACAGACGAGCTGACTTTTCAACCGGACTCAAGTCCGTCGAAAAGATTTGAAACATGTTTCATTTCTAGGTCCGTCGAACTTTTGGGGGAAAAAAGTCAGCTGGAGCCCACACACGATCGAATTGTCTGACGGACTCCGGTCCACAGGACCAAGTATGCCGTAAAGTCCGGTCGTGTGTACGCGGCATTAGGTTCCACAGTGAGTATAACAACCATGCTTTACTGCATATACAAACAAGTGATCACTGCCCCCACCTATAATGGGGGCAGTGGCCACTTGTTTGTATTTTGATTATATTGGTCAGGCAATGCACTGACATCTTTTCTGCCATAGTGCTATATGTTTAATGTGCCCCTGTACCGTTAAGAAGGGGTGGGCGTCTTCCAGGTCCACCCGCCCTCTGCCTAGCCAAAAAAATGCATGTGCTCTCATTGTGGAGACTCACTGAAGTTAGCGTTAGCCTGTAGCTTACGCGTGTATTTGCAAATGTGTGCAGACTAAACCCCTGTTCTTAACGCATAGAGTTAGACAGGTCAATTCGGTTGGTCGCTGGCTGGTTGGTAGGTTTGAGCTTGGAAATCTTTTTGTATTTGTTTTACTGCATATATAGACTGATGTTACTGTTGTGGGTTTAGTAACACTTTAAATGACTTCTTAGGTGGCCCTAACACATTAAAAAGACATATTTTACATTTATCTCAAAATTCCTTTGATTAGGCATATGATACTGTGTGAAACATGTCTTCCTTGATGCCTTGATTGTCATTTTCCCTGTGGTGTGTCAATAAAGAACTCATATTCATCATCTTGTAGTGCAGCCATTTCTTATTTTTTGCACTTTGTACAGTGGGCGAGCCATGGCTAGCACCCTTGAGACTAGTCCTTCAATTCACTTCACTCATTAATTTATGTGGATTCACCCACCTGAGCAGTGTTCCTTGTTTTTTCCTCAAAATTCCTTTGACATGACTGTTGAAGGTAACTGTTCATGACTGAACAAGGTTTAGAAGTCTTTTTTGCAGGTGCGGAGTCCTGTTTAAAGGAGTCTGGGTATAAGGATGATACATGCATGCTGCTGCTGCTTTACAAGCAATTAAATTGATTACAAAGGCTAATTTATTTTTCAATTAAAATAAAAAATATGTTATACTTACTTGCTCTGTGCAAAGATATTGCACAGATTACCCCTCAGCTCACTCCCTCTGTCTCCTCACGTATCACTAATTTACTATCAGATATATCAGTCTGGAAGTCACACCATTTCCTCAAACTCAATCTATCCAAAACCAAACTTATAATTTTTCCTCCCCCATATGCCCCTTCCCCTTCCCCTGATCTCTCTGTCAAAATCGATGGCACAACTATAAGCCCATCCCCACATGCCAAGGTTCTAGGTGTAGTCCTGGACTCTGAACTCTCCTTCAAGCAACACATCCAATCACTGTCCAAATCCTGCCGCCTCAACCTCCGCAACATCTCCAAAATACGCCCCTTTCTAACCAATGGCACAATAAAGCTCTTAATTCACTCGCTGGTCATCTCTCGCCTCCACTACTGCAACTCCCTTCTCATTGGCTTACCTCTACATAGTCTATCACCTCTTCAATCCATCATGAATGCTGCTGCCAGACTCATCCACCTTACCAGTCACTGTGTCTGCCACTCCTCTCTGTTAATCCCTCCACTGGCTTCCGCTCGGCCAAAGAATTTAATTCAAAATACTAACAACTACGTACAAAGCCATCCACAATTTCGCCCCCAACTACATCACTAGCCTAGTCTCTAAATACCAACCTACTCATTCTCTTCGTTCCTCTCAAGACCTCCTGCTCTCTAGTTCCCTCGTCACCTCCTCCCATGCTCACCTCCAGGACTTTTCCAAAGCCTCTCCAATGCTATGGAATGCCCTACCCCAATCTGTCCACTTATCTCCTATCTTATTAGCTTTTAGACAATCCCTGAAAACCCTTCTCTTCAAAGAAGCCTACCCTACCCACACCTAACAACTGTATTTTCAATTTCTCCATCAGCTCATCCTCCACAGTTATTACCTTTTGTTTCCACTTGACCCTCCCTTCCAGATTGTAAGCTCTAACGAGCAGGGCCCTCTGATCCCTCCTGTATTGATTTGCATTGTAAGTGTACTGTCTACCCTCATGTTATAGAAGCGCTGCGCAAACTGTTGGCGCTATATAAATCCTGTATAATAATAATTAGTCCCTTACTGCCTCTTCTGGAGTCCCCCACTGGCAATCCCCACTCCTCCTTCCTGTGGGTGCTCCCTCAGCAAGCCAAGTGCTGATGAGGCACCTGTGCAGGCATGCTCCCAATCTGGGCTGTGTGTGTCCATAAACACACACTGTGCTGGTAAGCCCTGCACCCTCTAATTTCTCACAGGAGTTTGTCTGACAGTAGAAGGAGCCTATGCGCTTGTGTCTACTGTGAGACCAGGAAGGGGGAAGCGGTGCTGCAACCAGGACAGTGCTGCATCATGAGACTCTCTCAATGCAGCACTGTCCAGCAGGTAACTGTTTAATGATGGGGGGACAAGTACATAGTTACATAGCCGGTAAGGTTGAAAAAAGATACCAGTCCACCCAGTTCAACCTGTGGTGTATGAGTGTGCATGTGTTTATGTCAATAGTAAATTTTATATCCCTCTATGTTGTTAAGGTTCCAATCTAATATTTTTTTAAACTATCAACACTCCCTGCTGATACCACTGCTTGCGGAAGAGAATTCCACATCCTTACCGCTCTGACAGTAAAGAATCCTCTTCACAGTTTAAGGTTTAACTGCTTCTTTTCCAATTTCAGTGAATGGCCACATGTCTTTTTAAACTCCCTTTCAGTCAGTAGTGGAATGTTTTGTTACCTTAATGCAGAGAATGCAATCAGCATAATATAAAGAATTGTATCAATGTGTGCTGATTAAAGTGTCACTAACAGTTTATTTAGAAAAAAAAAACAAACATGTTATGCCGCGTACACACGAGTGGAATTTCCATCAGAAAAATCTTGGATGGTTTTTCCGAAGGAATTCCGCTCAAGCTTGGCTTGCATACACACGGTCACACAAATTTTGCTGAACTTTCGACCGTCAAGAACGCGGTGACGTACAACACTGCAACGAGCCAAGAAAATGAAGTTCAATGCTTTCGAGCATGCGTAGGAATTTTGCTCGTCGGAATTGGTACAGACGATCGGAATTTCAAATCGGAACTTTTTCCAACCGAAAAATTGAGAACATGGTCTCAATCTTTTGCTGGCTGGAATTCCGCCAGCAAAAGTCCGATGGAGCATACACACGGTCGCATTTTCGGACCAAAAGCTTTCATCAGACTTTTGCTCGGGTGTACGGGGCATTATACTTACCTGCTCTGTGTAATGGTTTTAGATAGAACAGCCCCGATCCTCCTATTCTTGATTCCCCCGCCTGCACTCCTGGCTCCTCCCCCTTGACCAGCGCCCCTAATAGCAAACCGCTTGCTATGGGGGCACTGGTGCATGCTCACTCCTAAGCCTCACTCTATGCATAAGACACATAGAGCCACAGATGGGCCCTACCCCCCCCCCACTTGGCTCATTGGCTGTGATTGACAGCAGTGGGAGCCAATGGCTCTCACTGCTGTGCCTCTGCCAATGAGGAGAGAGAGACCCAGGACAGCCAAGGCTCCTGTGCACATCACTGGGTCGAGAAGGGGCCCAGGTGAGTATTAGGGGGGCTGTGGGGGGAGCAGCACACAGAAGATTTTTTACCTTCATGCATAGAATGCCAATTAGATTGTCAAATATAACTATTGTTTGTATTGTTATTACTTGATGTTCCAGGATAAAAGTGTAAGCTGTGACCATAGAACTCCTTTAATTACCTCACAATATACATAGATGAATGAAAGCTTGTTTTAACCTTTTCCTGCTACCAACATAACGATGCTGGTGGTAGTTCTGGCATGTAAACAGACTCCCTGCCATTAAAGCAGCTTGGAGTTCTTTTACATTTTTCAATCCTGGCTGCTGGCTTTTTTGTAGAAGTGATTCAGACTGTAAAGCCACTCAATCATATCTACATGTACTGTAAGGTGCCACTTTCCCACCTGAACCCCCATTCTTTCCGCCATGTGTCCCAGATTAACTGTCTTTCCTGGTTTCCTGGGATCATCGTGGCAGGTATCAGGATGAAGAGCACCAGGAGAACAGAGAGAATCATGGGTATTATGAACCTTGATCACTTCTGGCTTCACAGCTGTCAAACATGGCTACCAGGGAAGAAGCTACTCGGGCACAGTCTTGCAAAAATCCCATAAATCCTTTTAGATGCTTTTTACATTTATAATAGTGGCTAGCCAAATTCATTATTTATCAGTTATTTAAATGCATGTAACATTCCAACTGTGGACCTTGAACGATTTTCTTTTTAATCTGAGTTATTTAATTGCACATTTTCAAAAATAATGCTTTTCTAAAGTGTTGTATGAGGTGATGAAAATGTATGTTCATTTCAAACATCCAATTATTTTCGGTAGAATTTGATATTGTTCTACTCACAATTGTATTTGAAGGCCACATAGTTTTACTTCTCTTCACATTCATCAAATTAGACTCCCGTTCTCTTCACCTTGCTTCATACTTTAGTAAATAGGCCCACATGGCAAGTATGCCAATAATCAGAAGTGCTTACATGACTATTGGGGTGCTGTTTTTAATGCCATATTGTGAATATAAAACATTACCAATAAACACCCACCTTACTGAAAACATGTACATTTTTTTTCTTGTACCATTTTGCAATACAGTTAGGGTAAAATAACAAATAAATGCTAGTTTTACAATACATCTACTAGTGGAACTAAAGCCGTAGCAGCCATCTGCTTTAGCACCCAGGAAAGAGGGGTGCCCAGGGTCCTAAGGATTAGAGGTGGACTTGACACCATGGTTGATGGGCTGCCCCACCAACCAGCTGCTGCTGCCCACCATGCTGCTTCCTATGTCCGAACTGCCAGTGCCAAATGCTGGAAAGATCAGCCCCCTCTTCCTCTTGAATCCTTACAGATCCTAAAGGATAGGTAGAAAAGGGGCAGATCTGAGGTTTGAAGGGATTTGAGGAGGAAAAGGGGGTTGATCTGAGGTCTGGAGGGGTTAAAGAGGAAAGGAGTAGATCTGAGGTATGAGGGTGTTAAAGAGTAGCTGAAATGAGGTTTGAGGGGATTAGGGAAGAAAGCAGGGATTGATTTCAGGCCAGAAAAAGTTAATGAGGAAGGGAGGAAGCTGATCTGAGGCCCAAAGGGGTTACGGAACAAGGGGGCTGATCTTAGGTGGAAAGAGGGTAATATTGGGTAGGGGTAGGCAACCTTAGCACTCTAGCTGTGGTAAAACTCCAAATCTTATTAATTTACTCCAGGATATTATTTTACAACCCTGACACCATGACATTTTACTACTGACTCTAGCATAATGTCTCCTGCCAATAATGCTTGGGCATTTTTTGTGACTATTGAAGCTTAGGAATTCTTCTGACCAACGAACATTACATAGTTACATAGTTAGTCAGGTTGAAAAAAAGAAAGGAAGAAAGAAAAGTCCATCAAGTTTAACCAAAAAAATTTAAAAAATACAATCACATATACACAAACCTATACCCACAGTTGATCCAGAGGAAGGCAAAAAACCCTAGCAAAGCATGCTCCAATTTGCTAAAGCAGGGGGAAAAATTCCTTCCTGATCCCCCAAGAGATTTTCCCTGCATCAACTTTACCTGTACATTTTAGTACCCAGTTATATTGTGTACATTTAGAAAAGAATCCAGGCCTTTTTTAAAGCAATCAACTGAGCTTGCCAGAACCACCTCTGGAGGGAGCCTATTCCACATTTTCACAGCTCTTACTGTGAAGAAACATTTCCGTATTTGGAGATGAAATCTTGTTTCCTCTAGACGTAAAGAGTGCCCCCTTGTCCTCTGTGATGACCTTAAAGTGAATAACTCAACACCAAGTTCATGATATGGACCACTTATGTATTTGAACATGTTGATCATATCCCCCCTTAATCTCCTTTTCTCAAAAGGAAATAGATTCAGTTCTTCTAATCTTTCCTAATAGCTGAGCTCCTCCATGCGTCTTATCAGTTTGGTTGCCATTCTCTGCACTTTCTCCAGTTCCCCGATATCTTTTTTGAGAACTGGTGCCCAAAACTGAACTGCATATTCCAGGTGAGGTCTTACTATTGATTCGAACAGTGTCAAAATGATATCTCTCTTTCTGGATCCATACCTCTCTTAATACAAGAAAGGACTTTGCTCGCTTTGGAAACCACAGCTTGGCATTGCATGCTATTATTGAGCTTCTGATCTACCAAAACCCCCAGATCCTTCTCCACCATTGATTCCCCCAGTTGTACTCCCCTAGCATGTATGAAGCATGCATATTCTTAGCCCCCAAGTGCATAACTTTACATTTATCAACATTAAACCTCATTTGCCACTTAGTTGCCCAATTAGACAGTGCATTGAGGTTAAATTAGAGACATCCTGTAAGGATGTTATTCCACTGCATAGCTTAGTGTCATCTACAAAGGCAAAAAAAGTTACTTTTAATCCCAGACCCTATATCATTTATAAAGATATTACAAAGAAGGGTCCCAACACTGAACCTCGGGGTACACCACTGATAACCTTAGACCATTCAGAGTAAGAGTCATTAACCACTACTCTCTGAATTCTGTCATTTAGCCAGTTTTCTATCCATTTACAAATTGATCTTTCCAAGCCTGTAGACTTTACCTTACACATTATTATTATTATCATACAAGATTTATATAGCGTCAACAGTTTGCGCAGCGCTTTACAACATCGGGGAAGACGGTACAATTACAATATAATACAGGAGGAATCAGAGGGCCCTGCTCATTAGAGCTTACAATCTAGAAGGGAGGGTCAAGTGGAACAAAGGGTAGTAGCTGTGGGGGATGATCAGATGGACAAAATGAAAATACAGTTGTTAAGTGTGGGTAGGATAGGCTTCTCTGAAGAGAAGGGTTTTCAGGGATTGTCTAAAAGCTAATAGAGTAGGAGATAAGTGGACAGATTGGGGTAAGGCGTTCCATAGGCTTGGAGAGGCTCTGGAAAAGTCCTGGAGGCGAGCGTGGGAGGAGGTGATTAGAGAGCAGGAGGTATTGTGAAGAATGAAGAGAAGGTTGGTATTTTGAGAATAGGTCAGTGATGTAGTTGGGGGTAGAGCTGTGCATGGCTTTGTAGGTAGTCGTTAATATTTTGAATTTAATTCGTTGGGTGAGCGAAAGCCAGCGGAAGGATTGACAGAGAGGAGTAGCAGACACAGAGCAATTAGTAAGGTGGATGAGTCTGGCAGCAGCATTCATGATGGATTGAAGGGGTGATTGAAGAGGGGTATTACACATGAGCCGTGTGTGGGGAACTGTGTCATTGGGGAGCATTGGTGCGAGGCATTTTTTCTTTCACTGACCGATAATGGCAGGCATTTTTTTTTCACTGACCAATAATGGCAGGCATTTTTACTTTCACTGAGCAATGACACTTTGCATTTTACCTCTCACTGTTAATGTTTTATCCAACTGATCACCACCACTGGGGCAATTTCTTTTTCTTTTCACTGACCAAAATTGTAAGGGGCATTGCGTTACATAATCCTAACAATTAAGTGCCAATGTAGGGCAAAGTGACAGCGGCTTTGCTAAGGAACCCTCCCTACCCCCTTATATTCACCTTGTCAGCGCTCACTCACAGCTCCATCCACCTCGGTAGCCTCATTAAAATCTTATGTGACATCCCTCTCGCCTTCATGTGACTGTAATGCTGTTTTGTCCTTTTTCACTACTGAAAGGTGCATGTGGTATGTTTCCTGTTTTTTTTTTTGGAATACTTGTAAGCAAAGTTATACTCATTTAAGATCAGTTTGCTGCTTGGGTCCCTTGCCGGTGTTGTTTCCGGATGGAGGGGACCGGTAATCCAGTGCTGCAGAAGTGCCCATGCCTGCCACTCACCAGCAGTCTTCTTACACTAACATTGCTGCTGAGATTCCTTTTGTGGACCCTGAGAGGACCCAATTCCCAGTTGGGGTGTGGGTGAGAGGAGGGAATACGTGTCACTGCAGCAGGTTGGAGAGGAGCTTTATAGTGTTACTAATTCCAGGACCCTGAATATCTGGTCTCCACAGTACACAGAACATGGGAATGCAATAATTTTAGTAAATATAAACTGCTAAATACCTTTTTTTTAATCAGCAATATATAGCAGTCTTGCGACTTCTATCAGTGTCTGATTAAAGCTTGTAGGAGGAGTTTTGATACTGCACTGAGCTGTCCTATCAGGAGCCAGGACCTCTGACCCTCTGTTTGGACAGTGCCGATTGACCCTGTGCTGATCACATGCACCCTTCTATGAAAAAAAAAAAACTCTCTAGCAATACACACCAAACTGAGCATGTTCAACCTGACGCCATAGACTCTGTCCGAACATGTTTTGGAGTCAGTGGAAGAAGATGAGGATCTGTGCACACAGGATCAAACAGCCTTTTTACACAATGCAGAGGATTAACACCTTAGGTTCCACAGTGAGTATAACAAGCAAGCTTTACTGCATATATAGAATGATTTTACTGTTGTGGGTTTAGTAACACTTTAATGCAAGGTCTGGCTCTTCCGAATTTTCTGCTATACTGCAAGATTGCATTTACAGTAATTATATACTTTTGAATCAGACAACTAGGGGAGGGAGTGTGTCAGTGAAGCCCTGGGCTCTCCGGAAAATGGGCCAATCCGTAATAGAAGTTGGCAGGATTTGATGGGGTACAGTGGGGTACACTGCTGGAGAAGAGCTGAGTGTTGAAGTGGGAACTGCCTTTTTACTTCTTCAAATGCTAGCCATTTATTTTTTCAGGAATATGAAAATATTGGGGTAACAAACATTTTAATAAATACCCTTTTGTGTATGTGGCTAACAGGGGGGATTCCAACTCACTGTGCAACCAAGCTGGATTGCCTGACAATTGAAGACATACACAAAGTCACTTTAGGAACTGTGTTTTAAATATGTTTTCATGATTTATTATGGAACATAGCAATTCTATAGAAGAGCTTTCACTGAAAGAAACCAGTAAAATAAAGGTATAGTACATTATTATTTACTATAAATACCAAGGGCACACAAACATATATTTGTAGTTTGCTGTTTAGGCTTAAAGCTGAAGAAATATAGTACAGGTTCAGCTTTTTATTCATTTGCCAAACATCGCACAAACATCGCACAGCTTGAACTTCTCTAGTCAATAGCACACCCCACGAGCTGGTCAATTACTGTGCAAATATCCCAAGTAAGAACGAGTGGCAGCAAATGTATGTGCTAATAGATGATCAGTTTACTTTGGGCTAAATAGATGGCCTTTTTAGCACATCTTTAGCATGTTCATTATAAGGCAATCATTACCTTTTTAAGGTTAAATGGAAGGGCTATTCAAAAGAGGAAATCAGTTAATTAAATCATTTACTTACATGGACTTACACACCTCAGCTTATTTCCTTCCTTTGAGACTGCCTGCTTGCCCTACCTTTACAAGTGTATGGGCTTTGGTGCAGGATTAGTTATTACAAGTCAATATGTTGTTATTTCCTATTAAAATCACACTTCATTTTCACCCATACAGTATATACTGAGTATTTGCCCTTGTAACTTTTGTTGAGACTTTTGACAATGTACACTTACAGAAGTGAAAATGACTTGTTTTATCTCCAGTTTCATTAAAGGAAACCTGTCATTAGAGAACCATATAGGCCGATGATATGCAATTAGCGGACCTCCAGCTGTTGCAAAACTACAAGTCCCATCATGCCTCTGGGTGTCATGCTTGTGGCTATCAGAGTCTTGCAATGCCTCATGGGACTTGTAGTTCTGCAACAGCTGGAGGTCCGCTAATTGCATATCCCTGATATAGGCCATCACTGACCTCTACATCTGAAAAGGATAATTGCTTGGCTTGTTATGCTGATGCTTTGGCTTCATTTCTTTCCGCGTCTCCGACCTGGAATTAGAGAAATAAGCGCTTTGGGTAAGACTTTCAGTTGTTGCATACTTGTTAACTTCTGCTTGTCTGGAACAAGCAATGAACATTAGCTACAATCATATGCACTGCTCTGTGGACATTACAAATCCCATAGTCTATAGTTCAAAGTTCACCTTAGGAGCAAGCAAGAGAAGGTAGCTATGTTCCTACACACAGCGAGACCAAAGAAATCAAACATAGCCACCCCCCACACACGCACACACACACAGGAAAGGAAGTTGGATTACGGCAACTTCAGTTTCCCACTATTTATACTGTGCAATGAGAGATAATAATCTTCCCTGATAAAATTCCCTGATAAAACCTTCCTGAACCCTCATAGGTGAAAGTGTTTTGTCCGCCCTTATTGAGAAAAATGAAAGAAAGTTTAAACTACCTGCTATGTTACAAGCTAAAGTGCTATGGGTTCCAAGAAAAGGATATATCTCACTGCCCAGTGAGACATCTGCCTATCTATAGGTAGGCTTAGAACAGGGGTCACAAACTGGGGGCCCTCCAGCTGTTGCGAAACTACAAGTCCCATGAGGCATTGCAAGGCTGACAGTTACAAGCATGACTCCCACAGGCAGAGCAATGATAGTTTTACCAAATCTTGATATCAAGTCTCAATATGTGCTACAGTATGAAACAAATAAAGGTACTGTATTCCCTTAAATGTTAGTATGGCACCACACCCCAATATAATGTAGAGCGAAAAGGAGGGCACACAAGGGGCTTATTGTCCAGCCTGGTCACATGAGAGCAAGGGAGTAATCATTTGATTTGTTGAATAAATTCACAAAGGTATTTTTCAATAAAACTTGTACATTTTTTCACAAATTAAAAGTTATTAAAACCAAACAAGAGTCATATTATATTTATACAGTTCTTTTTTTCTCATATACAGTTTCTTCACCCATTAGCTATGTCATACTGTACAGATCTCAAAGTAGTTAAGTAGTTACATCAGGTTCAACTTAAAGTGGTTCTAAAGGCTAAAGTTTTTTTTTCTTACCTTACAGTAGAACTATAGGCAAATTTTTGTTTCCTTTTGGATAGAGTAAAGGAAGGGTATTACCCCTGTCAGATTTTTTTTTTTTTTTGCCATCTGCGTTCTATTGTGGAGAATCCCTTCACTTTGCTGTCCCATAACTAAACAGGAAGTGAAAGGAAATCCCTGAAAATTAAGGGAATGGTTTGGGGACCCCCAGCGCACCAGAGCTAGTGTCCCCCATTGGAAGATTCTCCCCCATTACTTTTCTGGCAACAATCAAAAATGTGGGATTTTCTTTTACTTTCACTTTCAATAATAACAGTAAAGAGGACAAATAGAGAGAATGAATCTCCTTACAGCAACACAGACAGCAATAAAAACTGACAGGTGTTCTAATCTCTCCCCACTCTATCCAAAACGAAAAAAGTTTACCCTTAGTTATACTTTAATGCATTTTCTGCATTAAGTAAAAAATGCTTCTAAGTGCATCCCCAGGCCCCCTTATACTTACCTGATCCAGATCTCGATCCAGCGCTGTGCACAAGAACAGCCACTCTTTTTGCTCTTTCCCTCCTCATAGGCTCAGAAATAGCAGCAGGAGCCGGTGAGAAGGGAGGGGAGATGGGGCAGGGCCACGCAGTGCTGTGCGTGTCAATGGGCACACAAAGTGCAACTCTGGAGCAAACCCTCTCGAGTGCCCCCATAGCAAACGGCTTGCTGTGGTGGGCACTTGGCAGGGGGGAGGAGTCAGAAGTGTGGGCAGGGGACTCGAGAAGAGGAGAATCGGGGCTGCTCTGTGCAAAACCATTGCACAGTACATGTAAGTATGATTTGTTTGTTAATAAAAAAAAGTACATATATGGATTCAAAATCACTTTAGAAGTATAACCTTGAAGATACAGGTAGATGATAAACTGTAACTGGGCAGGTGTTAAACATAAACTCTGCCTCTTCAGGCAGGAGAGACTATACAATTAAAATATATGAAAAACATTAGCATTTGTGCAAAATAGCTTATAGCAACTCTATATTTGTCATAATAAATTTCCCACTTTAGATATAATTTTTTACATACCGTATTGCTTGATGACTCTTAAAGAAGATCCATAAGAACATCTCCTATGGGACTGCTAGGAAGTGAAGACCTATAAGTAGACTTCAGCAATGAGGCACTTTGATACAAAGATCAAGCAGACTGTGTTGTATAACTGTTATATTATATTTTTTTCCAATTCCTTTAACATGGCGACAGTGCTGTCCATTCTTACATGAAATTGCACAGCAACTTTGTCACCCTATGGACAAGGACAGTCTTGGATCTATAAGTAGTTTTAAATGAACAAATTAAAGTAAAGTTCCATTTAATGCTTTTTTAAGCAGAAAAAGGGGTTTAGGTTTAAACCATGCAAATTAAAGATGACTGTTGTACCCACAGTGGCAGTGTTTCATTGTTTGTCCTAACCCCTGTAATTGTCACGTTTGCTAGACAGCTTCATCTGCATGCAAATGTAGAGGAAAAATAGAAATACAGGCATGTGACATAAAAAAAGGAGTTTATTACATTCTGTAACCACAAATAAGTGCAAGGGTGTTTCTTTTCACTCTATTGGCCCTTTAATAAATAAGGTGAAGTTGAGTTTCTTTTCAATACCTAATCAAGTACAAGGCAAAATCAAAATACATAGGATTTTTTTATTGCACACAACTGGATGATAAAGGTGAACAAAGCTTTACTGTATTTTTCAAGTTCAGGAAACATTCACTTTTCTAAGTAAATAGATTCTCCTCTTTTAGTAAACCATCCCACTGTATCATTTCATTACCGTGCATAAATATTTTGGTAAAAGTTTATAGAAAAAATGATGCTTAGTTATAAATATATATTGTGTAATCCATTGTTCCCCTGTCTCCCGTGTCAGTGCTTATTGGGGAAGATTTATCACTCAAGACAGGGCTAGAGTCATATATCTATCTGGTGTAAATCCATCTGTGTCTTTATCTATTATGGGATTAGTGGTTAAATTGTCTGGACAGCAAAAAAATAAATACTTTTCAAGTGAGACTATAGGAAAAATCAAAACATCATATGTGCATGATGATGCAGCCTGTCACTAACACAGCAGTCTTTGTTTTTATTACCTGGTGATCCTGCCAGTAAGTCTGATTTTTTTCATCTTCCTTCAACAGACCAAGCTGTCCAGCAAAAGTGTCAATTAGAGCTTGTTTACACTAATGGTTGGGGGTGGTAAAGCTTTGCAGCTTCCCTTTAGCTGGAAAGGCAGTGGATGGGGGTGTACACATACTGTGGCACTTTGCTTTGCTGCTGCGATAATAATTATACTCCCTGTCACATTCAACTGCCACTACTGGGTCCATTCAAGTGAATGAGGCAGTGCAGCATTTTGGGGTTGGTTAAAACAGGTGGTGAGGAGGCAATACAACGCCTCCCTACTGCGTATCAAATGCTCTACCGGTTAACAATGCTGTCCAAGAGTGACTACACCGTTCCTCCGTTGATACAGTAAAGCCACCCTAAAACAGGAAGTGTGTCACTGGCTGGATCATCAGGTGAAAATAAATTAAAAACAAGGCTAAAAAATGAAAACAAATGCAGCCATCGCATCTAAGGATTGATAAAGTACATTAAATTACATTTTTGTATTTGAGTTTAGATTGGATAGGCTGGATTATAATATTTAAAACAAATGCACTTGTACGGAGTCAGTGGCATGTGATCTAACTGGAGCAATGCTACTTTTGACCAGCAGGGAGCAGGGGATTGATGAATGAAGCTACAATCTCAGAAAATATTGCCTGCACATCTAATCATCCATTCAGGTTTGTGGAAAGCTATGGCCCACTCTGTATCAGCTGCTACTCACAAAGATGCAGAAGGAGAATGGAGTTTATTATGTTCCACCCCCTGCGATTTGTGTATGCTTAAAAAACTGGAGAAGATGGAAATAGAACTGTCGTCAATCGCTCTCAAGTTATTAACACAAGCATTTGGTTTTTTGGCTCACCTGTTTCATGATTCTGCAACAGTGGCGTCTCCAGCTTTCATATTTAGGGGGGGCACATGGGGGGACAGGGACAAAAGTAGGGGGGCAACTATAAAATGCATATATATATATAGATATCTAGATATAGATATATAAATATATCTCCTGGGGCCCTTTACTATGACCCCACAACGGACCTTTCACATGTTCTGCAGTGAGCTCCCTTCCTACTGTATTGGGGTCCCCCAGGGTGGCAGAATACAAGATATATATGTCACCAGCATACCAAGAAAATATAAGGATCCAAAGCAGTGGGAGAACTATCAGGGTTGCAAAGGTTGTCTTGCCTCCGGGCCCTGGTGTTCTGCCACTGTGGGGTTTCCCAGCCTCCTCTTGCTGTCCTGCCCCTGCTATTGACTGCTCTGGTCTGGCATCTCTTTGAATTTACAGGCTGGTTCTCCTGTCCTAAGGATGGGAGAATTCAGTCTGTTTTTTCAGTAACTGAGAGTCCTGGTGGAGTCTTTCCTGCAACTCGCTCTTCTTCCTGCCAATGAGGATGCAGGGAAAAGAGCAGATCGGGCGGCCGTGGTTGTGTGAGCGCTCGCATTATGCAGTGTCAGGGAGGGGGGAGGAATCACCCGCAGGAGCTGACTGGGGACTCTCTCCCTCTTGTAAAATAAAAAAAAAAATTTTTATTGGGGGGGGGGGGGGGGGGGGCACATGGTGGGGCACAGCATAATGTTGGGGGGGGGGTCAGGGCCCCCTCTGGTCCCCCCTAGGGACGCCTTTGTTCTGCAAGGAACATATGATGGACTATGGCAGGTGAAGACTTTCCTTCAAGCATTAGCATTTTTAGAGCTGGTGCATCCAATGCATTTGTGAGCTTCTAATTTGGGTAGTCCATCCTCAGTGATCAAGGTTTTAATAAATTAGAAAATAATCAGTTTATTCATTAAAAAATGTAGGTCATAAATAACCTTCATCTAAACATTGGTGCAATGTTATACATTTTTAGGGGATTTGTTTCATATGCTAGCTGGAACAGTTTTTAACAGTGTTTAATAACATGAGTAATGCTATATAAGAGATAAGTTGAAAAATGTTACAATTCTTTTATTGCATAGGGAGAGATAAAGCTAGGAGTCCAAAGTGGACAGGATTCATGAATTCTACTTTAAAACCATTGGCAAGTTTATTTTGCCATCTGTGTCCCATTAGGAAGATTTCCCTTTATTCCATTCCTGTAGAGTCAACAGGAAGTAAGAGGATGTCTTTCCAATGGAGGGATATTCCCTCATAGACAGTTGTCATGGGACAAGTACCCACAATTGGAAGCTTTCCCCTCTACTCCTGTTCTGGTGGAAACTCAAAATTTTGGATTTACCCTCACTTTCATTCCCGGTGACATTGGTGATCAGATGTTGTAGCTTGTACGTTAAAGCTGAACTCCAGAAATTCAGCCACTTTGTAAAATGTGCAGGCATACTATGAGTTAAGTCCAACAAGGTGCATGCCACTTCATAAACTTATCTCTTTAGTTTACATTTGACAGTTTTATGGAGCTCTTGGAGGATAGCTATCACTACATTTCCTTTGCTCCAATGCTGGCTCCTCTGGTCTCAACTCCCTCAGCTGTAGAAATCACATTCAGCTGCTGTGCCCACCTCTCTTGTCCTCCTGTGCAATTACAGAGTGCTTTGTGTTAATTCACAAAATACAAAGGCCTCTGTGAATGGGCAGCAGAGGGGAGGAGCGGGCAGTAATGATGTGTGTGAGAAGAAGAAGAAGCTCTTCTCTCCCCTCACTTCCTGGTTCCTTCGGCTTTGCTGCCAACCAAAGACAGTGATGAGGGAGCAGGGAGACAGGACTGAGCCCCGCTGTCTATCAATAGACGCAGACAGCGAGGCTTGGGAGCGAACCCCACATGAGTGCCCCAATGGAAAATGCCTTTCTATCTGGGCACTTGGAAGAGGAGAGGAGCCAGGAGTGCTGGCGGGGAACCCAAGAAGAGGAGGTTAAGGGCCGCTCCGTGCACTTCCATTGCACAGGGTAGGTAAGTATAATAACCTGTTTGTTATTATATTTTTAAGAGCATTTTCAATCGCTTTCATTCTTAGTAAGCCAGCACAATTTACCAAGTGGCTGAATTTCTGGAGTTCGGCTTTAAGGTGGCTAATTCATTTTGAACAGACTGATAAAGCACCTTGACAGATGAAAAATTACACCTGCAGCATTTATGACAGTGCAACGCACCACAACACACGCTATGTACTGGGGGTACATTAGTAGATAATGTACATATCCAGTCACAACAATGGAAGAAAAAAACACTGGTAGGTAAACGTATTATCAAGAGTTTGTTGGATGTGTGTGCAGGAGGTTTCAACTAGAGACATGTGTCAGTGGAGGGTATCATCCTTATTTCAAATATGTAGCAAAAGAATAAGACCCCTTTCACACTGAAGGCGTTATTCAGGAGCTTAAAATAACACCTGTAAAGCGCCTGAAAAATGCCTCATTTACAGTCCCAGTGTGAAAGCCAGAGTGCTGTCACACTGGGGTGCTGCACTGACAGGCCGTTAAAAAAAAAAGTCCTGCAAGCAGCATCTTTGGGGTACTTTAGGAGCGGTGTATACCTGTCCATTGAAATCAATGGGCAGCTCCGCCAAAGCGCCTGCAAAGTGCCTTGGCAGCGGCGCTTTGCGGGTGCTTTTAACCATTTATTCAGCCGCTAGCGGTCAAAAAGCGCCTCTAAAATGATGGTAAAGCGCCGCTAAAACTAGCAGCCAGTGTGAAAGGGCTCTAAGTAGTAGGACTTTAAATACCCCTCCAGTGATCACGAAGGTACAACAATATAAAACATATACAAAACTTTATCTTTACCAGTAAAATATATAAACACACATATTGTGTATAATTGCTTGCATATTGCTACCAACATTCATCATCTGCTGATACATGACTTTTGGTTGAGATATAGAAATTAGGTTGACGCGTTTCACCGTGATCACCTTCTATCCCTCATATACGTGCAAATGATCAGAAGAATCCATGGGAGAACAACCAGCCCTAGGATAGAGCTTTTACAGGAAGAAGCTCTATTCTAAGGCTGGTTGTTCTCCCACAGGCAGGTGAGACTATACCACATAGATTTCTATTATTACATCACCATATACTATTTGGCATAGCTGAAGTATATAGTGTATGGATGAAAATGTTTCATGAAAAGGTATAATTCAATTATTTTAATAATTTTTTTCCTTTCTCTCTCCTCTCCTACCCTTTTTGCTGTCTGCAGATAGCTATTATGTATTTTTTTAAACTCTAACGATCTTTGTGAAGACATGTAAATCTAATTATGTTTTTTTGTTTTGTAAATTTATATATGTGTTTCTCTATCTTTAGAAGCTATTCTTCTGATCAATTGCACGTATATGAGAGATAGAAGGTCCTGAAGAAGAGGTGATCTCCACGAAACGTGTCAATGTAGTTTCTATAGCTCAATCAAAAGTCATGCATGTTTGCAGCAGATGATGAATGTTGGTAGTAATATGCAAGCAATTATACACAATATGTGTTTTTATATATTTTACTGGAAAAATAAAGTTTTGTATATTTTTTATATTGTTGTACCTTTGTGATCAACGAAGGGGTATTTAAAGTCCTACTACTTATTCTTTTGCTACATGTTAGGGAACACGTGTCACCTGAAATACTAAAGTTAGGTTGAACACTGATGTTTGTGCAGTGTGGGAGGTCTTTGCATGTTTTGCTGTCAGTTGGGTAGAATACAGACTCTGGCATTTGACCTGGCACCATGACTGATGCGTGCAGCTGGTAAGGCTTTGACCAGTGCTACACCATCTCAAACATACCTCACTTGGTGTGAATAGAACCTTAATGGTTGATTTACTAAAACTGGAGAGTGCAAAATCTGATGTAGCTTTGCATAAAAACCAACCGGCTTCCAGTTTTTTTTTTTTGTCAAAGCTTAATTGAACAAGCTGAAGTTAGAAGCCGATTGACTATCATGCACAGCTGCACCAGTTTTTGAACGCTCCAGTTTTAGTAAATCAACCCCTTTAGAGACAGTCTTTTGTCTTATTTTCCCATGAACTTCAAACCAATTCTCAGGTTGTATCTTTATAACTTGAAGCATTTATGAAACCTAAAGAAGAACTTAAAAAGTATTTGTACTAAGCTATTTAAATTACTTATGCACATTTTCACAGCTGCAAAGAAAGTTATGGTGCATTCCTGGAAAACGCCCACACTCTTGCTCTGACAATTTTTTTTACTAATATGGCACACCACAATGTTCTTTGAAAAAATAAACTTCATGTCAATATGTACATGACTAAAAATTTGTGGCTACCAGGTTCCCATGGACAGACCTCTTTCGTCCATGTGCATTTAATAGAGTCTCTGATTTTATAAAATAACCCTATGCCAATAACCCTCTGATTGCAAGACTTGAAATTGTGGACTCCCCCCACCCCCTTTTTTTTTCTTTTTATTTCCCTACCCACTTTTTTCAAACCTAAGTAATATTCCAGATTTAGTGGTTTCTCTATATCCACTCAATGTGAAAAAAAGACTGTGTTATAGCCAGCACATTGGGGTGGGGGATTTACTAAAACTAGTGCACACAGAATCTGGTGCAGCTGTGCATGGCAACCAATCAGCTTCTAACTTCAGCTTGATCAATCAAGCTTTGACAATAAATCCTGAAAGCTGATTGGTTACTATGTACAGCTGTACCAGATTTTTTTGTGCATTGGTTTTAGTAAATACCCCCCCAATGTTTCCCACAATTAATCCTCAACCTAGACCCATGTGCATTTTTTCAATGTCTCTATCTTGTAATTTCTTAACATACATTGTAACATGGTGTAAATTGATTACCACTCTATAAAATTGATTAACTACTCTATAAATTTCAGGCATAGTTCATTTTCTTACTTATTGTACCCATACATTTATTGGTTATTGCTTTAATGCTTAAATGTAACCCCAGCAACAAAACATATTAAACGTAAAAAAAAAACAATCTGTGATTTTGGAAGGGGGGAGGAATTGTGTGGTGGAAATTGACTACGGAGGGTGAAGGTCTGCTTTAAAAAAAAAACAATATAAACTTTACCCCTTGTCATTGTGATATAAAAGTAAACCAAGCCTAAAGGCAAGCATGAAAAATTGAGCCTGTATCGTTTTCTGTGATTCTTTGCTATGTGAAAATACAAAATTGAAAACACCAGTGTAGACAAAGCCTTCAGGGTTTTTTGGTCTTTTCTGCTCATCCAGAAAGCAAGCAATAAAGGCAAGAATGACTGTGTAGAGCACATTCATATATTTTTTATTTATATATTTATTACATATTTTTATTTCTAAATAATGAATAACATGCCATGGTCAACAGGGTCAGCATATAATAGAGATGGATGGAATTGTAGCTTGGGGCATAAACGTCCCAAGTAAGTCCTATCCCTAGTGGTCTAAGTATGTATGTACAGGAGATTAAATCAGCTAAGGGGCCAGAAAGGTCAATCTACCTGGGGCTCCTGTGTGTCTGGGTGGCTCTGTGTGACTCATTATACCAGAACACCAAAGAAAAGAGGATCATCCAACATCTGATCTAACAAAATAGCCTGTCTACTTCTCTGTCTCCTGTATGCTACTTATGTAAAGTGACAGGGAGGTGACTCATGCAGAAATATGAGCAGCACATACAATAGGGTCTGTAATCAGCCATACAGCAAAAGCCATGTTGTAGAAGATGTTTTTTTTAAGGATGTGAACAAGGTTCACAAGGGCAGTATTTTCTACATGAAGGTGAGATCAAGAACATGGGGACATGACCTCAAACTAGCAGGAGTAAAGTCCATAAGTAACGTTTGAAGTTATTATTTAACCAAAAGAACAGTTGATGCTGAGAACAGAGTTCCAGCAGAGGTAGTCAGTGAACAGTAAGGATTTTTCACATGGACAGCAATCTCTATGGTGGATCACCTTCCAGAGGGTAGAAGAGTAGTGGACTGGTAGGCAATCAGGAGGTGATACTGTTACCTCCTGAATGCGTGTTTTTTTTTTTTACTGGCTTTCATTTTTAAATCTCAAATACTAAAATACTGTGCTCCAACCACAAGCCAAGTGGCTAGCTTACGGTTGCAGTTCGCTCCCATTGGCCTCAATGGAAGAATCTGACAGTTTGTGTCACCTGTCAAACTCAGCAAGCCGAGTTATATTACCAGCAGCTGCACAGCAAAGTATCATGGCTGTGGCATGTGTCCTTCACCATCTGACTGCATTGTTGGTCAGGAGATCAACTACCTGTTTTTACCACACCTTTGGCATCCATGTGAAATGGCTCTTCCTGAATTTAAACATTCTTAAAGTGGAGTTCCACCCACTTTTACAACTCTTCAGCATCCCTCACTAAACTGTGCACTGTAAACGAATTGGATATTTTAAATTTTATTTCTCAGCACTTACTGTATATCTGCTGTATTCATTTTTCACTTCCTCCTCCCTGGCCGCGGCCCATCGCATCATTTCCTGTTTGCAATGCCTTCTGGGAAGGGGGGTGGCAACTTTCTCAAACTGCCGTTGCTATGGAAACCTGACCTGAAACCTATTACACTGCTTGTGCTGCACTGAGCATGTGCAAGATCTGCAAGGATGAGATCCAGGAAGAAATACAGTCTGGCTTCAGATGCCCAAACTTAAGATGGCCACGGCCTGCTGTAAGTTTATAAAATAACAAACTACTGCTATAAACTAACAAAACAGACCTTAGTTTACAGACTAACTTTACTAGAATACATTAAGCTTGTGTATTATAGGGGTATTTTTATTTAAAAAGTATAATTTCGGCTGGAACACCACTTTAAGCCTCATACACACTGGGTTGAAAAAAAAAAAACCTGACAACTTAGGTCAGAGCCACTGTATTAAAAAACTGATGTTAGTACAGCGATCTCCCCTGCTGTGCTATTGTGTTCTGACAGGGGGATTGTACGCCCGCCAGAACACTCCGGTTAGCACTCTCAGCCATTGGCTGAGAGTGTTGATCTGGAGCCGGTCAGCAGACCTTTTTCGTTCATGACACTTGGATGGGAGTCGGCTTCTGTCAGACTGGCTACCGTATGCATGGGCTGAATGTCAGCCAGTTTCTACTGAACCAGCCGATGTCGCCCAACATTCGGCTCGTGTGTATTAGGCTTTAGAATTAACATTAGTCTATCCTCAGGAAAAAAATTTGCAGCATATTTCTGTGTATCATGGGCTAAGATACTCAGATGCACACTTCACAGCCTGTACTGCACACTGCCAGCTTACCTTTGCACCATTAGTGAGAACAATATCTGACTGCTCATACAATTTTTGTCTTCTCAATCGATATTTCTATTCTTACTCCGTTGCATTTGTTTTCACTCCAGGCATATCACACATATCACTCTATGTATGGAAATGATAGAGCAAGCCATCAATCAGTGCACAGAAAATGCTTAATAGAGAACAATTTTATAAGTAGGGCTAACTAGCGGTGTTCAACTTGAAAATACTTAATTGTAAAAGACGGCAAAAATGACATATACTATATGCCAGAAGCTTTTTTTTACCCTAGCTTTGCATTCCAGAGCGAGAATCTTGTAGGCAACTGTCTGATTGGACAAGTTGGAAAAGAGGGGTGGTGACGTTACAATTGCCGCCCTGCCCAATCACTGAACACTGTGTATTCATGGAAAAAATACAAAGAATTCTATGAATGGTGATATTGCCAAGCGAGCATCCCCCTGTGGTCAGTGTGCAGTGAGTCAGCCACTCAAATAGAACCTGAGCAGAACCCAGAAGATAATTGCGATCACTTTAGTAGCACAGACTACTACAATGATTTCCAGTTTCCCCAATGGTTTATTAGGTATGAGATCTGCATACTTACATTGTGCCAAGCTGGACCAGTGTAAGCATCCAATACAAATAATTCCTGGATTTCAGCCTTGATACGCTTTTCATGTAGTAACTAATAAAAACTGAGATAAGCTAAGAGAGAAGTTATTAAATGTATAATTGGATGAAAAAAAATATCCAGTGTTTTGAGCAATAGTCTGGGATCACCAAAATTGTTTCTGAAAAGGGCAGGAAGCCAAACTGTGATAGCTTTTTCTACACAGGTACAACCTTAGTGTAGGACATAACTATCAACTTGGTAATTTATTTTTTCATTCAGTTGGATAAAGCCCAGTTGAAGTGTGGGATGGTACAACTAAGGCTGACCATATACTTTGATGTTTTTTCTAACAATTCCAATGCACTAGGAGTCAGCCATATAACTGTATAGTGTGTGATTACTGTATAGCGTGCGATTTAAAGTGCCTTACCATTTTTTGGACACTATAAGCAGGCACTAAAGGTATTCACATACATCTTGGCTTTGTATTCAGATGCACTATATGTGTACCAGTGATCCCTTGAACTGGGGTACCTGCTGCTATTCTGAACATATCAAGTGGGTTGAGGATAGCACATGCCACCTTTTCTTGAACTCCCCATAATTCAACTTGCGAGTACACAAAACTGTCAGACAGGCAATTCCTACCAAGTACATAACCCTTACTAACAGGATTCCAATGTTACACCCTTTACCTAACACTAGTTCAAAAGGAAATTTCAGGGACATGGACCTGCACCCACACTAATGTCAGCTTGGGAGCAGCAGCTGTGTCTGTGCATCTTCTGTTTCCCTATTGACATCAATGGGACTGCCTGCACGGGATGCACGGAACACCTGTGAGGGTAAACACAGCCCTCCCTGTGTGAATGAGCCCTAACGCTGAACTCCAGGCACATACTAAAGACACAAATTATTGCAACTCTGTTTTCATTAATACATCATTAAAGGCTAAGTTCACCTTTGGAACATGTAACATGTTTCAGCTCCTGTCTCCTCTTCCCCTGATCCCCCCTCCCTGTGACAACGGGCAGGGGATCCTCTCCCGGCACCCGCTATCACAATTTAAAAACAGCGCGGCCGTGGGTATGGGGTGCTGCCTTCACATGGCTGCATCATTCATGAACTACAAGTATCGTTGGCCACCGCGGCTGACAGCTTGTAGTTCTCAATGAACTGCGCTGGTGAGTGCTCTCTCTGGTAGTTCATTGATTTTTTCTGCAATTCAATAACCACATCCCTGTATGAGAGGTATGGGCAGACAGTATACAGAGAGTCTTCAGGATCCTGCCAATTCACCCGTGATCTGCTGTTCACAGGTGCAATGCTTTACAGGCTCCAGTGTAAAAAAAATTCTAAATGCACATTTTTTACCTGCAAAAAGATGTGCATTTATTTATTTATTTTAAATAACATGTTAAAACGTATGTTTTAAATGTATTATTTCAAAATCAAGCTGTGAAAGTACCTGAATTTGACCTATTATCGGCATCTTGTAATCTCTATACAGCTGGAGTTTGAGAAGAAGAATCAACACAAGAAGGCAGTCAGTTCATGTGCTAATACAAAGCATGCTGATAGTAGGAGAAATCAAAGTGATGGAGAGATTAATGCAGCACTGTGCTAGTTCTCCTTTCATTGTCCAGTCGCAGGCTGAAGTGGATCCAGAATGACCTGGACTCACGGGAAGTGGTGTAAATGATGTTGGCCTAGGACATCTAGTGGCAGAAAAAAAGTACTGTAGGAGAAATCTCTGGATTGAATGTGAATATCGCACCAAAATTTGGTTTTGTTGTTTTATCTTTCAACGGACTATTAATGTGTATCTTATTATCCTTGGCTGGAGTTACATAGTTGGTAAGGTTGAATGAAGTGACCAGTCTATTCAGTTCTGCTTTAATACTTAGTAATATCATTCTCTTAATACATTAATTTATGTGTAATCCAAGAACCTCTGTCAGTGATCAGCTGCATGGTAAAGCTATAGTCAATAGCCAAGGATGTTTTGCATTATAGGATGCCTAAAAAGTCTGTTGACAATGTTAACATCTATACTGGGAACTTCATGAATTGAAAACACTAGACCACTATTTGATCTCAGCTTTGCTGATGTAATCAGTTACATCAATTGCATTTCTTTATATTTCTTTATGAACCAACTCTTTTAATCAAAAGCCAGCCTGTTAACTGTGACTACCAGTGGATGATGTACTCAACAAGCATTGTTTCTAGAAGTAGGGTCCAATTAATTCTGCACCATCACTTGTTTCCCACATTTCTTTTGATAAAGATAACTGCTATTTCAATAAGAGTGGATGATAAAATAGATCAAAGGAAAACTACAAACAGTTTAGATGATCAAAAGCAAAGGATAAACATAACAGAGGTGTGATTTTTTTTTTTTAAATCTGTTTCCACTTCATCATGATTGACTCTTTTGATTTGCATTTGACAAACAATAGTGACAATGATGGTGACGATGGGGGAGAGAGGAATGCTGCTAACTATGTTTATCATCTTTAATATAAGATTCAGCTACGTTTTTTGGAACATTTGCTGATAACTGATGTCAGATTTTGTCACAGGCATTACTGAATGCAATGGGCCTGAATTACTAAAAAGGAAATGCACATGAGCTGAGTAGGATTGAAGTGAAGATAATTGGTGTGTTTGTGTTGAGGGTTTGCAAATGCAAAATTCCTTAGTGCTAGTTCACACCAGATGCAGTTCCGTGCGCTTTTTTCCTGCACTAAAAATGCATGCACAGTGTTTTCCATGTATTCCAATGGCTCTAGTTCACACCAGTGCAGTCAGTTTCCAGTGCAGAAAAAAAAGTAGTGCGTGCTGCATTTTTTTCTGCACAGAACTGTACTGAAACCTAGCAAATTGTATCAAAAATGCACTGGAACTGCACTAGAACTGCATGTGGTGTGAACTGTAAGCACAAACTGATCCAGAACATATGAGTGCATATTTGGTGTGAACTGGCCCTAAAAATGCATGCACAGTGTTTTCCATGTATTCCAATGGCTCTAGTTCACACCAGTACAGTCAGTTCCAGTCAGTTTCCGGTGCAGAAACTGACTGGAACTGACTGCATTGGTGTGAACTAGAGCCATTGGAATAGACAGCACATGCATTTTTAGTGCAGAAAAAAAGTGTACGGAACTGCATCTGGTGTGAACTGGCCCTTAACGCCAGTACTCTGCTGAAGTGTACACTCATGTTCAAGGCATTCATCAGCATTCCCGGTTTGCAGTATGCATTGATCATGAATGTAATATTGTTTTTGTGCCCAACATGCAGATAAGGTAAACTAAGAAATGTATAGCTTAAGATTAAGGGGAAAAAAAGCACATACAAAAATGAAATGATCATGTCAGAACCAATAGGTTTACTTGCTAAGGTCTTATTTATTTATTACAGGTACTTATATATATACATTTACAAATACTGTAAGAAAAAAATCGGTTGCTCAACCTGGTTTGCGGGTGCATTAATACAACAGCATACTCACTTATTGTTTCGTAAATCAGACCTAATGGGGTATCTTTTATCCGTGCATCTTGCTTGTAGACAAATGCCTGACAGTCCAATGGTAGTAAATGAGTCCTCAAGCAGAAGTATTGAGTAAAAGTAGTATGTAGTTTTCAGTACATGCCATGCAAACTGGTTGCTTACAATTTGGCTGTAAAGTATCCTAATAAAAGAAATATGGGAGTTGTTTTTTGGATGTGCAAGCACCTTCATCTTTCCTTTAGTACAAAGACATGGAATAACCATGTGCATATCAGAAGTTAGGACCATATTGGTCAGTTACCCACTAATTACTTAAGGATAAGGATAATATCATTGGAGAATGCCCCATAAAAACAAGTTTACTATGGCAGCTCCATATTTTTGTTTTTACAAGAGTCATAGAACTTAACCCTTATCAGTCAGGCATTATCCATTCTTATACAGCAGGTAAGAGTAACATTTTAGTTATAGGTGGCACCTAAAGTCCTGTATCAGCTCCCAGCTTCTATATGTCTTGCATGCCTCCAAAGTGATGGTCCCTGCTAGAGATCTGAAATTTGTTCTGTCCACCTTTGAGTTTCTGAGTGTTCCTGCCCACCTTTGCATGTTCCATCTCCTCCTGTTTTATTTTCCTTAATTTAAAGTAAATGGAACCCAACAGAGAGTGTGGAACTCCTCACAATAGACACAGCAGGTGTGCAGACCCAGGAGATCAAGGGCAGATATCTCACTAATATGGGAGAGTTCAATAAAGCCCTAATGAAACATGTCTGGCAGTATGGCCATTTACAATTGCCTACACCATATTTAAAACTACTGCCCGTTTTGTTAGTTTTGCCAACACGTGCAGCAGATTCAGGTAGTTCTAACAGCCTAATTACTTTTATAAGGTGGTGCAATTACTGCACCAAATTTAAAAATAATAACCTCCAGTTTAGAGATAATTAAATAGGAGGTAATTAAAACCAAATGTAAGTTGACAAACAGAGACAGGCAGTGTGCCCATCTCTGTACAGCATGTAACAGGCGGAATGTTTGCTGCCACTACCTCTCCCCCCCCCCCTGTCAGTTTTTTAAAGACACTGTAGGCTGAGAAGCCTTCTGACAACCAGTGATGCTGACACTGGATGGAGCTTGATGGGGAAGCTGAGACACTATTTCCCCATCAGGTCCCTCTCTCCCCTTGTGATTGACAGCAGGCAGTGGGCTTGATTTACTAAAATTGGAGAGTGCAAAATCTATTGCAGCTCTGCATGGTAGCCAATCAGCTTCTAACTTCAGCTTGTTCAATTAAACTTTGACCAAAAAACCTGCAAGCTGATTGGATTCTATACAGAGCTGCACCAGATTTTGCACTCTACCGTGTAGTAAATCAACCCCAGTGAGTGGTGTTCATAGAGAATAGCAGGCTGTCTGTTGGCCATGGATCCACCCACTGCCTGCTGCCAATTACAAGAAGAGCGGACCTGATGGGGAACTAGCAGTCTCAAGGACTGACCCTTGAATAAACAAAAGTTATAATTTTTGTTGCTTCTCCTTAATGGATAACTATACTTTTTTATGCTTACCCTCTAAATTACCCCTTCCTCAAGGTCTAAAGCCAGCCATACCTGGAACAAAATTTGTCTGGTCCAGGCTGAACCAGCTGAATTTTGATCCATGTATGGCCAGGCTGGTTGTACACAAGTCAATCTATCAATTGATTGCCTGTTGGAAAAAAAATTCTTGATCAACAGCGCTGGCTAAAGTCGACAGTGCTGATGAGTGTATTCTAATGCCATGTAAATCTCGAAGCTGTCAGAAAACAAAGGCTCAGTGGGAGGGATTCCCCCATCCACATTAAGTACATGGATGGAGGAATGCAGTAATTTTCTTTTGTTCAACCCGCTGGTTGATTGAAAAAGAATGACTCATGTATGGCCAGCCTTAAGTTGGCCATACACTATTCAAATTTCAGCTGGTTCCTAATTCATCAGCTGAAATTCACTTAGTGGGTGGCCCTACTGTCCAACATTCTTTGACTGAAAAATTGACTAGAGTTGGGTTTAAATTATAACTAAAGGCAAAACTTTTTGAGGGATTAGAATAGTGAGGGATTAGAACCACTGTTAGCTTTTTATAGCTGTCTGTGTTTCCACTAGAGAAATTCACTCTCTCTCTTATTGTTCTGATCACCAATGTTACTGGGAATAAAAGTGAGGGTAAATCCAAAATGTTGAGTTGCCGCCAGAACAGGAATAGAGGGAAAAATCTTCTGATGGGTATACTTGTTCCTGTGACAACCATCTAAGGCTTCTTACACCTGGGGTGGGCTCAGTGGGAGTCCGCCTGCTTAGCGGGGAACCTGTCTGCTGATGCCCACTGAGCGGGCAGAAAGCTGGTGCATGTCAACTCCACTAATGTAGAGCGGACGCAGACACAGCCTGCTCTCCTCTATGAGTGGACGGAAGTAAAAAGACTACCTGTCCATTTACACCCAACTACCATCCAATCTGTCAGACGGATGGGGAATGGATCCCTATCTGTCTGTTTTTAAAGGACAGGATTGGATCAGATGTAGACGGGTGTCAATAGACACCATAGAGGAGACTGGAGGGTCCGATTGGGTCCACCTGAAAAACTGACAGGGGGATCTGAACAATCCCCCCATGTGAAAGGGTCCTAAAAGGGGATTTTTCAAACATTGGAAAGATATCCTTCTCACTTCCTGTTGAGTCTATAGGAAAGGAAATGAAGGGAAAGTTTCCTAGACACAGGTGGCAAAGGAAACCTGATGGCTGTTTTTAAAGCCGAACTCCAGTATCCTGTCCACTTTAGAATCCTAGAAATATTTGGAAGCTGTCTGCATCCTAGCAACAGAAAGACACTAAGTGGCTCCGTTCAGAAGAGTCCTGCACTCTAGAAACAAAAGGATGCTAGACAGAAGAAGCTGTCTGCATCCTAACAACACAAAGCCAATGGGTGGCAGAAGCTGCCTGCATCCTAGCAACAGAAAGAAAATGGGTGGCAGAAGCTGCCTGCATCCTAGCAACAGAAAGACAATGGGTGGCAGAAGCTGCCTGCATCCTAGCAACAGAAAGACAATGGGTGACAGAAGCTGCCTGCATCTTAACAACAAAAGGACTCTAGGTGGTTCCCTTCAGATGTGTCCTGTGACTTAACAACAAGAGGATGTTGGACATCAGAAGCTGCCTGCGTCCTAGCAATACAAGGATACTGGGTGGCAGAAGCTGCCTGTGCCCCTAACAACAAAAGGATGCCATATAGCAGAAGCAGCCTGCATCCTAACAACAGAAGTATGCTGGGTGGCAGAAGCTGCTTGTGTCTTAGCAACAGAAGGACAATAGGTAGTTTCCTTTAGAAGTGTCCTACGTCAATTCCTAGCAACAAAAGAACACTGGACAACAGAAGCTACCTGCATGCTAACAACAGAAGGATACTGGGAAGTAGAAGCTGCCTGTGCCCTAGCAACAAAAGGATGCCATAAAGCAGAAGATGCCTGCGTCCTAACAGCAGAAGTATGTTGGGTGGCACAATCTTCCTGCGCCTTAGCAACAGGACACTAGGTAACTCCCTTTAGAAGTACCCTACATCCTAGCAACAAAGGAACTCCGAACAACAGAAGCTGCCATTGTCCTAACAACAGATGGACACTGTGTGGCAGAAGCTGCCTGTGTCCTAGCAACAGAAGGAAACTTGGTAGCTCCCTTCAGAAGCTTCCTGCATCCTAGCTACAAAAGAACAATGGACAGCAGAAGCATCTTGTGCCCTACCAACACGAGGACACTCTGTGGCAAAAGCTGCCTGCATCCTAGCAACAGAAGGACACCAGATAGCGCCCTTCAGAAGTGTATTGACTCCTAACAACAGAAGGACAACGGGTGGCAGAATCTGCCTGTGTCCTGGAAATGAAGGAAGCTAGGCGTCTTCCTTCAGAAGTGTCCTGCACCCTAGAAATAAAAGGATGCCAAGAGCTGCCTGCATCCTAGCATCAGCCCACTTAGCAGTGGCATCGGGTGGTGTATTTTTAATTTTTTCTGCAGGGGGGAGGGCGGCGGGTTCACCCTGCGTCTCCTCCTTACCTCGGCTTCACGGTAGTGCGGCTTCCCTTGCGTCTCCTCCTCAGCGGCCAATAGGATCACCTCTCCTCTCTGCAAATTTGGTCTCGGGGCCCGCTTCCTGAGCCCAGATTAGCCAGGAGGAGAGTCAGGAAGACATTAGTGAATATTAATTCGCTATTGTCACACAACTGGGTGGGTGCAGGGCTCTGCGCCCTGAGCCGACCTTTTTTTTGAAGCCAATTAGAGCCTTAGGCTCCAATTATGTTCTAAAAAAAACCCCACTGGAATCCATGTGTCCTGGCGCCCCTCATGTAAATGAGGGGGCCAGGCGCATGGATTAGGGGAGAGCGGTGCTCCTGAGCCCCGACATGTAAACCTTTAGTACAGAGAACCTTTTACACAGGTTCTAGCTTGCAGCATCTGCTTTATGGAGGAACGTTTGTATACATGCAGAATATTGCTTCCCATTGGAATGTATTATGATATTTCTGTATGAGGAGAGGCCGGGAATTCCTCCTTTCTAGGTCATGCACTGTTTCTGAGTGCCGGTGTGTAGGTTTGAGGTAAATGCGGCGGACGAAGAGTTCCCATCCCACACTCTTCACACGGTACCTGAGGGCAGCCTGTACCATCCATTCTATATATGTACACGAGGGAGGAGGAGGAGGAGGGACACAGGGAAAAGTTCCTGACACCTCCCACAACTTTCTATTACCGCCTCACACATCCCGACATCGGAGCTGGACACTGACTCAGGACTAATCCCATCATTACACAATAAACCAATCAGTCTATAGGCTGTCCGTACAGCAGCATGGCACCTCGGAGCCGCTCTGTCCTCACTACCCTCTCCTCTCAGGAGACCCCCGCCAATTCCCACACCTCAGCTCCTCTGTGAGAGAGAGAGAGAGACCGGGATACACGACGTGCTTCCCTCACTGTGCCTGCTGGACGAGCATTACAGACCATGGTGGTCACCATTCTCAATGGATTACTACATGCCTTTCTACTGGTACTGGTCACAGCCAACCACCGGAGCCTCAGGGACCCGGCACACTGCAAGCTCAACAACAAAGTAAGTGTCAGCTCTGGGGACACACACACACCTTATCTATGGACCCACATCCTGCTCTGTGTTCTGGTCCTGACTAATCACAGCCAGGCAACTAGCATTTCCACAAGGGAAGCTCAGCGATAGCCTATGTACTTCCCTCAGTCAATTTCATAGGCTGAATGTAGCCATGGAAATTATGGCTTATACAGATGTATTGTACAATATATAGAGACTATTTCAATTGCTTTCTTTTTTCTCTTTTTCTCTTTCGCTCTCTCTCTCTTTCTTTTTTTCTTTCCTTTACTTATATCACTCCTTCCTTCCTTCTTTTCGCTATTTATATCACTACATCTTTCTTTATTTCATTTTTTTCTTTCCTTTCTCTATTTATATCACTATATCTTAATTACATTTTTTTTCTTTCCTTTCTCTATTTATCACACTATATCTTTCTTTCTTTCTTTCTTTCTTTCTTTCTTTCTTTCTTTCTTTCTTTCTTTCTTTCTTTCTTTCTTTCTTTCTTTCTTTCTTTCTTTCTTTCTTTCTTTCTTTCTTTTCTCTATTTATATCACTCTATTTATGTCACTATATCTTTCTTTGTTTTTTTTTTTCTTTTTCTATTTATATAACAATATCTTTCTTTCCTTCTTTACTTATATCACTCCTTCCTCTGTTTGTATCACTCTATCCTTTATTTCATTTTTTCCATTTCTCTATTTATATCACTATATATTTCTTTTCTTTCTTTCTTTCTTTCTTTCTTTCTTTCTTTCTTTCTTTCTTTCTTTCTTTCTTTCTTTCTTTCTTTCTTTCTTTCTTTCTTTCTTTCTTTCTTTCTTTCTTTCTTTCCTCTATTTATATCACTCTATCTTTCTTTCCTTCCTTTTTCCTTTCTTTATTTATATCACTCTATCTTTCGTTCCTTCTTTTTTTCCTTTCTCTATCTATATTTCATTTCTTTCTTTCTTTCTTTCTTTCTTTCTTTCTTTCTTTCTTTCTTTCTTTCTTTCTTTCTTTCTTTCTTTCTTTCTTTCTTTCTTTCTTTCTTTCTTTCTTTCTTTCTTTTTCTTTTCTTTTCTTTCTCAGCAAATCCTGTGCATTTCCCTCACCTCATTGCCATCGAATGACATCTGAGCGATCTGCTGCGGGTGTCAATGTTAGGTTAATGACACCCTGAAACAGCTTGCAAAACGCAGTGCGATTGCCGGAATAGGATGCAATTCAGATGCGGGGGGATAAAAGGGGTCCTGCTCCATATTGGTACAGACGCATACAAAATGTATGGCTCAAATCACACCGCACAGGCATCGCATGTGATGTGCACAGGAATGCAGTGCAATTTCTGTGCGAATCACATGTGGTGTTCCACATGCACAAGTGTGAACTCAGGCTACATGTTTTTCATGTGGCATTTAGTCCTCTGAATACATTTACTATAAATATTGTGTATTTATTTTTGTTTGTGTTTTATAACTTCCTCTGAAGTCATGGACTGTTAAATATACACTGTTTCAAAACGTGCACCATTTCCTTACTTGATTGTTTTGAGTTGTTAATGTTATCAGAGCGGGCAGTGTGGAAGTCATGTTGTACATATATGATACATAAAGGACGTGTTTGCCCAACTTCCTCACTAGCAGATATTTGCAGCAGTATAGGTATTAAGCATTCCAGAAGTTCAGCACTTTGACTTCTCCTTCCTTATGTATGAAACCACATCTAATCAAAACTGGGTCTTTAAGGACATTGCTCATTGGTTAGAGCTGGAATGAGCTCTGTTATATCTTGGTTAGGAGTAACGGTAGTGCATAGTGCATTAGTGCCAGGTGTCAATAGGGGGAGCATCCTTGATGTGAATGAGCTGTTCTTCACTGATGCAGTCCTGGAACAGAACATCCTTGAGTCTTAAGTTGGCTACACACTGTGATTTTTTTTTGTTTAACCAGCAGGTTGAACAAAAAAAAAAAAAACAAAAGAAAAAACTCACCTCACAGTTTCCTGTATCCATGCAAGTAATGTGGATGCTGTAATCTCCGCCATTGCGCTATTGTATCCTGACAATGGGGACTCCCTCTCCACCTGTCAGAATACACTGATCAGTGTGCAGCCACTTGAATGCTGATTTTCCAGCAGGACTGTTCGACAGAATCTGGTCTAACGATCAGAACAGAGGGCTAAACACAGATCGAAATTCTACCTGTTCCTGCTGAACTGGTCGAATTTAGATCTATGTGTGCCCAGCTTTGGTCACTGGTTATAACCAATAGAGAGGCCATCAAAAGACATATTACTGGTGACAAAAACAGCCTCTTTTGCTTTGTAACTTTTCACAGAGCATTTCAAGTTTAAGTTAAGCTGTAATGAGGCTGATTTACTAAAACTGGACAGTGCAAAACAGGGTGGATTTGATTTAAATCAAGTCTATTTAAATCGCGATCTAATTTACTAGTAAAAAGGTTTAATTTAAAGCGGAGCGCCGCCGAAAATTTTTTTTTTAAAAGTCAGCAGCTACAAATACTGCAGCTGCTGACTTTTAAAACATGGACACTTACCTGTCCAGGGCGCCCGCGATGTCGGCACCCGAGGCCGAACCGTCTCTCCGTCCTCGGGTGCTGCCGCCTCCATCTTCGGTAAGGGAATCAGGAAGTGAAGCCGTGCGGCTTCACTTCCCGGTTCCCTACTGCGCATGCGCGAGTCGCGCAGCGCAATACGGATGGTCCCTGCTGCCTCTGGGACCCGTGTGTTTCCCAGCAGGCAGCGGGGAGGGAGCAGGAAGTGGCGTAAATAACCGCAGATTCTGCGGCTATCTATGCCGGAAGTGAGTACAGATACCTGTAATATACAGGTATCTGTACTCCCCTCCCCCCTGAAAGGTGCCAACTGTGTCACCGGAGGGGGGAGGAATCTGATGAGTGGAAGTTCCACTTTTGGGTGGAACTCCACTTTAAATCATAATTTTTAAATGGCAACTGTCATCTCTGCCCCGCAGTGGCTCCTTCTCTGACACGCTGTTGACTCACCGACAGTCCCATTCACTTTAATGGGACGGCTGGTGATGCGGCAGTGACACAACAAGGTGAGGGACGTGACGGCAGCAGATGAGTGGACTGGTAGTTAGAATCTTTAATATTTGCAAACAAAATGAAGGTTTCCTATTTAGAATAATAAGCTGTCAGGTTAGTAAAACAGCGATATCAGAACCGATTCAATCATACAGTTTGTAGTGTGCATAGATATGCAAACCAATGGGATAAAGGAATATTCCTGAACTTTGTTTTATTTCATGGTCACTGTGAAATTGTGTGAATGCATAAATACAGTGCATGTTATCTCAGCTTGCAGAGCTTGGATTCATTGAATGAGTTTACAAAGAATTTTAAATATTTCAGAATGAATGAAAAATTTTACTCTAAAAGCATTTTATTGAAATAAATTTGATACAAAACAAAAAAAATCTGATTTAAATTAAAAATAATATATATATTTTTTTATTATTTATTATTATTATTTAAGAAAATCATTGATTTTTATCCACCCTGGGGCAAAACCTGGTGCAACGCTACATGAAAAACCAATAATCTTCATTTGTTTTTGTCAAAGCTTAACTGAACAAGCTGAAGTTAGAAACTGATTGGCTATCATGCAAAGTTGCACCAGATTTTGCACTCTCCAGTTTTAGTTTATTGGCTAACTCAAGATATTAAAAATTTAATATGCGCATGTGCAGTGGGCCCCCGGCTGTGAAGCCGCAAGCTGTCACAGCTGGGTGCCCATAGTAGGGATTCTGGCGCTGCCGAGGGAGGACAGAGGGAGAACATGGCTGCGGTGAGTACACCGCTGGACGACAGGTGAGTGGCTGTTTATTAAAAGTAAGCAGTTACACTTTTTGTAGCTACTGACTTTTAATAAACAAAGAAATGACTGGAACTCTGCTTTAAGCTTTTAGGTCTGGTTCACACTAGTGTGATTTCAGATGCGACTGGAGGCAAACAGAATCGCATTTTGAATGGTGTCCATTCACAGCAATGTGACTCAGCATGGAGCAATTTTGGAAGAGGTTCCTTTATTACTTTGGTGCGATTCCAGTGTGATTTTGGCCCCATAGAATATACAAACTTTATTCAAGTTGCATTCAAGTAGCACTACACAATTGCACTGAAAGTTGGACCTTGCCATAGAGTGACTTAAATGCCTTCTTAAGGCTTTTTGCATTAATGGGGAAATGTATAAAACCTGCACAGGGGCTATAAAACATCTTGAAAGTTTGCAACTTGTGGCCCTGTGCACACAAACATTTCAGGCATAAAAATTGCCTAGCAGATAAAGATGAAAATAGAAGTGAATTGCTGTATGCCCTTCTACTAGTGTAAATTCCAATGATTCTGTGCATCAGCGTTTACCCCTGCATGCACGTACAGTATTTTGTCAAGGATGCAGAACTTGCACATTGGGGGAAAATACATCATATGCATATGCACAGCCAATGAATCTGTAGAACCATCAGTGTTTACATGAGGACAGAGGCACTTAGCCATTCACTTCAGTGGCTAGCTGTACACCCCACCTCTGACTACCCGCGCACAGGAAAATGCTGTGTTATTAAAGCTAGGCATATTGCTTACCTGAACATGTCTGTGTGCATGTAGCCTAATAAGTTTAGGTTGACTTCATTTTAAGTTAGCCAATGAAGGGTTTCACTTTAACTCCAAATTTTCTGTATTAATCAGTGACTGACAGTACAATACTCTACTGCTTTTTTAACATCTTGAAAACATCAGTCAGCCTAGCAATGATTCCATGTGTAATGCAGTAACCTATAGCCAAGATCAATTTATACATCTGGACTCTGCATTGTGTTAGTTAGATGCGCCAACAACAAATTAATCAAATCTATCTATTTTCTTAAACTGTCAGATTTTGTACCCCCTTTAAAACTATTCAGCTGTTGATTTCCAGGCAGAATAATGGAGGATTTAAAGAGATTTTTTTCACAGTTTGACACCCACCCCCTTGAACAACAGAGCTCCAAAACACCCTGCTGGCAATGGTAAACATCATGGTGAAAAGCAATAAATTGTACAGTGATAGGTTAACTGAGGCTCAATTTGGCTAGAAATGTAAAAAGTTCAGCTGGGTCCCACATGCTCCCTTTACCTCTGTATCTCTAATCCACAGATATACACCTTAAAGTGCCACACACTCCAGACCATTGCTCCCACTCTACGATCTCTTATTTTTTGGGACAATAGAAGCCGTTGGGGAGCTCTCAGGTGCAGAGACTGGCCATGTTCATTTAAAGCTAGATGAAGTTCTGCTTTAGATTTGACAGGTACCCGCTCCCACTTCCACCTGGATTGCCTAGGCAATCCGAATGTAGGTTCAGCTCCCCTCTCTTTGCTAGCAGCCTTCTGGAACACGTCACAGGTCCCAGAAGCCTGTAGGACCATTCACACAGCAAATTGCAGCTAACACATGCGCAGTGGGAAGCCGACTGTGAAGACGCAAGGAGTCACCACACTAAACATGTCGGCACCAGGACCCAAAGACCAGTGAAGAACCGACCTGGGTTAGGATCCTTGGACAGGTAAGTATCCTTTTATTAAAAGCCAGCAGCTACAGTATTTGTAGCTGCTAACTTTCAATGGTTTCTTTCTCTCTTGAAGAACCAATTTAGCATAAGACTTAGGGGTTGATTTATTAAGTCCGGGTTCACACTGGTACGACACAACAGTCTACGTGGATCCGACTTTGCCCCCGGACTTCATGTCTGCATCCCGTCTGACTTTAATGAACAGGATCCGACTTTGATCCCGACAATAGTAGGCCCTTTGTGTCTGGTATGGATTTTAAGGAGAACCCCCATGCCAAAATTAAAAAAAAACAGCGTGGGGTCCCCCCAAAATCCATACCAGACCCTTATCCAAGCACACAGCCTGGCAGGTCAGGAAAGGGGGCAGAGGGCGAGCGAGCACCCCCCCCCTCCTGAACCATGCCAGGTCACATGCCCTCAACATGGGGGGTGGGTGCTTTGGGGCAGGGGGTCTCTGCGTCCCCCCCTCCACCCCAAAGCACCCTGTCCCCATGCTGATGGAGACAAGGGCCTCTTCCTGACAACCCTGGGCGGTGGTTGTTGGGGTCTGTGGGGGAGGCTTATCGGAATCTGGAAGCCCCTTTTAACATGGGAACCCCCAGATTCTGCCCCCCCCACCCTATGTGAATGAGTATGGGGTACATTATACCCCTACTCATTCACCTAAAAAAAGTGTAAAAAAATAAAAACAGTGCATAGGTTTTTGACAAAGTAATATATTAAAGCAGCTCCAGCTTCTCTTCTCCTTCTGATATCTTCTGATATCTGATATCTCCCTCCGGTTCTTCTCTCTCCGGTGATGTCTTCATCCTCCAGTTCTTCTTCTTCTCCGCTAATGTCTTCTTCCGTTGCCAGTTCTTCCTCTGTTCCTCCAGTTGTTCTTCTCTCCGCTGTCTTCTTCCTCTGATCTTCTCCTGACGCTGGTTCCCGCAGTTGTGCAAGCTACGTTCTTTGCCGGTTCTTTTATAGACATCGTGGCCATCCGGCGACTTCACCCGGAGACCCCGCCCCTTGTGACATCACCGGCGGTGGCATAATGGGGCGGTGACATCACAAGGGCTTGGCCTGGCTGGAGTCTAAGCTGAGGTTGTCACTCCATTCATTGCAGCAGGACATCGTGGATGTGCGACTTACAGGGGTCACCCTTCCTTACTTGAATCTTTGCAGGGGCCAGGATGGGCTCCACCCCCTGTCAGCACTCTAGCAGCCATTCCAGATGCACTGTCCACATACTCCCCTCCCTATCGAGCCTCACTTTTCCATGGTCTTGGGGGGGGGGGGGGCTACGCGGGTTTTCTTTTAAAATTTTAGCGTGGGGTTTCCCTTCAAGATCCCCAGAGCACAAGTCGCATGCCAAAGTCAGATCAGTTAAAATGATGATCTGGCTTTGATCCGACTTCAATAATATTCAATGGGCTGAAGTAGGACCAAAGTCGGACCAACGTAGTGCAGGAACCTTTTTCAAAGTCGGAACCATTGATTTATACACGTCATGCAACATGTGCTCCCAAAGTCAGAGCGTATGTCGTATCAGTGTGAACTCGGCCTAAAACTGGAGAGTGCAAAATCTGGTGCAGCTGTACATGGTAGCCAATTAGCTTCGAACTTCAGCTTGTTCAATTAAGCTTTGACAATAAAACTTGGAAGCTGATTGGTTTCTATGCAGAGCTCCACCAGTTTTGCCCTCTTCAGTTTTAGTTACTCAACCCCTTAGTATCTCAGATGCGTAGAGAAATAGTGGACTGGGCCAGGTCATGTATTTATGATATTATCATCAATATTATTATATGTCGTCATAAGGGGGAATTAGGATAACAGTAAAAAAAATCTCCCCCTATTGATTTATTTATTACAAGTATTTATATAGTGCTGACAATTTATGTATCACTTTACATATGTATATTGTACATCAGTCCCTGCTCTCAAGGAGTGTACAAAGGTGCCTAAAGTCGGCCACAGATGGATCGAATCTTAGCCGGTTCAGCAGGAACTGGCTAAGATTCGATCTATCTATGGGTAGGCTGATTGAACTGAAGTCGGTCCATCGATCAACTTCAGTACAACCAACCTGTCAAATGTTTTACATACAATCACTGCTGGCGGCTGTAGCCACTAGCATTGATAATTGTATTCTGCCTGCAGAGAAAGCTTCCCTGACTGTGTTGATGGGGGAATTGAGCAATTTTCTTTCCTTCCACCAGTGATGGAAGGAAAGAAAATTGTATAATCTATGGCTTGCTTAACTCACATTCATACATAAACATACTAGGGCCATGCCAAAATGCACCAAGATGATGGACAGTGATATAAATGAAGTGTCAGATGCAGGAAGGAGTAGTAGTGGAAGTCAGTTTTTGTTGACACTTATGTCTTTTTATCTAGAATTAGAAGATAAGCAGATTTTTTCTTAATATCGCAGGGTACTTGACTACTTTCTAAAGTAGCAAAGAATGCTTCCATTATAGGGAATTGAATTTTAAAACCCAATTTTAAGAACCTTGAAAATTCTCCCTGGCAGTAGAGTTGTGCCCGAACTGCGTGGGGTTAACGGCTCATTTAGGTCTAGGGCCATAAAAAAGATCCTATGCTTGTTCACTCTGCTGGACCGGTTTCCGCAGCATCCTCTCCCCCATGCTCCAGCAGTCTAAGGTCCTGGTGTCATTAAGTTGGATAGAGAGTCTATAAGCCTGCACTGGATGTGTTGAAGCCAAGGGACAGTCCACTGCCGGAGCATCTGCCGGGGAAGTGGAGGATTGGGCAAGTAAAATTGCTTTTACTTTCCCATAGACCAAATTAGCAGTTAACCTTTTCAGTGCGGGCGCTGTGCCCTTGCAGGGGGGGATTTTCAGGTTTCCTGGAGATAGGCTTTGAACTGAACATAGGACACATTTCACAAGGGAATTATGTAGGCTGATGTGTCTGACCTCTCCTTCTGAGAATGCTAGTTCCCTGGCTGCCATGTTGATTCTTTTACCTCAATCATTTTTGAGCTACTGATATGAAACAAGTATAGTGATAAGGAATTACTACTAGGAAATACTATTCTGACCATTATTTACAGTATGATCGTTCTAGTTGTGTATCTTAAAATGATTAAATTATCAAATGAAGATTCTATAATTACATTTAATTTCATAGGTCACTTCATAAACTTGTAAGCATTAAAAAAAATGTTAACATTGAGCAAAAAAAAAATGACAGTGTACATTTAGGAATATTCACTACGTCAACTCATCTGGAATGATGTCCCCGGTCTTATCACTACCATAAATTACATAATGAATGGCTAGTATGACACCTTGTAGTTTTTAGGTGCCTGGAGCTATGACAACCTTCAGTATTATAATCTGGAGTATTAATGTTTATTCCTGTTCCTTGTGAATCTTCTCTTTGTTGCATATTCTACACACTATGACGGTAAAAGGCTGACTGATGGACTATAAAACACACACCTCCATTCGCCCAGCAGTAGTTTCATAGCCACAAGTCGTTAACATTACAAAGCTAATTAAAACTCCATAAAAAACTTTATTGAAACTTTGTCTTGATATCAAGCAGGAACACAAGATCTGTATTTATTAACGGAGAGAAAGCTTTTTGAGCTCACTTAGATCTTTTTTTGCCTTTGTTTACTTAAATTACAAAATGGCTAAACTGCTCTATCAGAACTGGCTCGGAAAGTGTCTCAGCGCAGTGTTGTCCTTCTACAATCTATGGGAGTAATAGCACTGGGCAATATATAACCATGACTAAACTGTGACAACATGTATTTGATGGTAAGTGTGCACAAAAGAAACCTCTATTTTTCTTTTAAAGTGCACGTCTAGCCAAATACTTTTTGTTCTTAGTTTTAGAGAACCCTGCCAGGTTTATATTACTCTTAGTATCAGTGCTGGGGATATTTGTCACTGTATTTGTCACTAAAATCAGGGTGGATAAAAATCAATAATTTAAAAAAGAAAAAATCAGACTTTTTTAATTTAAATCAGATTTTTTTGATTTTTATGAAATTTATTTTAATAAAATGCTTTTTGAGTAAAAATCTATCTAAAGATAGTTTTCTATTTAAGATTCAGCATGAAATGGAGCTTAGTTATGTAGCATGAGGCTTTATATTCTACAATATATACATATTTGGTAAACTCATTCAATGAATCCAAGCTCTGCAAGTTGAGATAACATGCACTGCATTGATGCATTCATACAATTTCACAGGAACAATGAGACAAAACAAAGTTCAGGAATATTCCTTTATCCCATTGTTTTGCAAATCTATTTAGACTACAAAGTGTATGATTGAATGGGTTCTGATATCGCTGTTTTACTAACCTGACCGCTTATTATTCTAAATAGGAAACCTTCATTTTGTTTGCAAATATTAAAGATTCTAACTACCAGCAAGAATGAGTCCTTACAGTTAAAGATCACCCGTCATTTCAGATCCATCATGGCAGCGCCTGTTAGTGGGCATCCACTCACCTGCTGCCACCATGTCCCTCACCTTGTTGTGTCACCGCCACATCACCAGCCATCCCATTAAAGTGAATGGGACTGTCGGTGAGTCAACAGCGGGTCAGAGGAGGAGCCGCTGGGGGACAGAGATGACAGTTGCTCTTTAAAAATTATGATTTAAATCAAGCCATTTTACTAGTGATTTAAATCGTATCCACCCTGACTGAAATTGAAAGATAACTCAAGAACTTTGAGTTATTATCAGAAAAGGGGAAGAACTAATAGTTGGAAACAGATTTTGCTGATGATTGGTATTGTTCCCCCAAGATAATTCAATAGCATGCCTACTTGACTAGAATGATTAGGTGCATTTATGTCATATTCGTTCTACACATTTGTGTGATGATCAGATAGCCTGAATGCCATCTCATGCCGTTAATGTCTAGCCTTGAGATAAAAGCATATCTATATGTATGTGTGATTGTGATACCCGTACAGTTGTATCTGACTCTCTGCGGTTCTATGAGCCAGCTCTCTGGGCACCATTTCTTGTATGCTTGAAAGCCTTTTCCATAATATGTTGCCAAGTTTTCTATGAGGTAGGTTGAAAGGTCTTTCCTCAACCCTCCCTAATTGCCTGGCTTGGCAGAACGTGATAACATGTGCATAACCAATTTGTACACACATACTGGGGCCCTTTTAAACAGGAGCCAATAAACCCACCACCCTGTCTTTGGAGTGTAGGAAGAAACTGGAGTACCTGGTGAAAACCCATATGAACACAGGGAGAACGTGCAAACTCCTGCAGATAGTGTCCTGTAAGAACACATATACATTGTAAGTGGTAAAATCGAATAGGTTCCTGCATCTAAGCTAAACAGAGTGGATGGGGGAATCTCCCCTGTTCTGACAGTCGAAATGTACAGCTGTCAGAATACCCAAGGACTGCCTGCATTTATTAAGATTCAGTCATTGTTTGGTTGGCAGTTTTCCATCCAGCGATCTGTGATCTCTCCTGAGAGAGGCAGAATGGTGGTCTGTCTATGTAAACAAGGCAGATTGCCATTCTCTCAGAGGGGGAGATGGAGATCTTGTGTTTCTGCTAAACAGGAACACAGATCTCTCTCTTCTCTCGGTCAAAGCATCCCCCGCACAGTTAGCAAGCACTCCCTAGAAGCACATTTAACCCTTTGATCGTCCCTGCAAGTGTCATTAGTACAGTGACAGTGCATTTTTTAGCATTGATCACTGTATTGGTGTCACTGGTCCCCAAACAATGTAACTTAGTGTCAAATTTGTCTGCCGCAATGTCACAGTCCTGCTAAAAAAAGGGACATACATTTTATTTGGGTACAGTTTTGCATGAAAGCGTAATTACCAGTTAAAGTAGCGCAATTGCAAAAAATGCTCTGGCCAGGAAGGGGATGAAACGTTCCGGGGCTGAAGTGGTTAAAGTATCCATCATATCTAATAATTGGTATGCTGCAATATAATAAATGTTTGCTTTTGGGTTTAATACCGCTTGCCAAACACAGCTCGAAATTCGCCCGATTGCTGCTAAGCCAACTAAATTTCAGGCTGTGTTTGGCAGGGTTAAGCCACCCTATGTTTATAGAAATGTACTACAACAGATCTTTCAGTGGTCAAATTGTCTCTTCACGTCCAACTGCCCTGTGATGTCTATGACCAGTTAATGAGATCTCAGGGCTAACTTGTGTGGAGTGTGCAAGGCTTTTGTTTGCTTTTTGTCTTGCTCTTACTTGGAATTGTTTATTTTACCCCAACTCTCATGGCTCTGCCAAGAACCTCATTCTCTGCAACCTGACCCTTCTTTGCTGCAGCCAGTGATCACAGGAGGCTGAAATCTGTAGACATAACCATTACTGCTTCATTTGCTTCCTTTAGTTCATCTCCTGTTCCCATTATTGTAATTCCCATTTACATTTTAATTAAGCAAGATTCACACTGTTTGCTCTACCCTTTTATACAAAGCTCACAATTAATCACGGATTCTTCTTTGAAGGCAATCTTTCCGAAGTTTTTATATATACAGTGCCTTGAAAAAGTATTCATACCCCTTAAAATTTACCACATTTTTGTCATGTTACAACCAAAAATGTAAATGTATATTATTGGTATTTTATGTGATAGACCAACACAAAGTGGCACATAATTGTGAAGTGGAAGGAAAATGATAAATGGTTTTCCATTTTTTTTTACAAATAAATATGTGAAATGTGTGGCATGCATTTGTATTCAGCCCCCTTTACTCTGATAACCCAACTAAAATCTAGTGGAACCAATTGCCTTCAAGTCTCCCAGTTAGTAAATAGAGTCCACCTGTGTGTGATTTAATCTCAGTATAAATACAGCTGTTCTGTGAAGCCCTCAGAGGTTTGTTAGAGAACCTTGGTGAATAAACAACATTATGAAGGCTAAGGAACACACCAGACAGGTCAGGGATAATGTTGTGGAGAAGTTTAAACCACAGCTAGCAAAAATATCCCAAGCTTTGAACTTCATGGAGCACTGTTCGATCCACCATCCAAAATGGAAAGTATGGCACAACTGCAAACCTACCAAGACATGGCCGTCCACCTAAACTGACAGGCCGGGCAAGGAGAGCATTAATCAGCAAAGCAGCCAAGAGGGCCATGATAACTCTGGAGGAGCTGCAGAGATCCACATCTCAGGTGGGAGAATCTGTCCACAGGACAACTATTAGCCGTGCACGGCACAAGTGGCAAGAAGAAAGCCATAAGAAGTCCCATTTGCAGTTAGCAAGAAGCCATGTGGGGGACACGGCAAACATGTGGAAGAAGGTGCTCTGGTTAGATGAGACCAAGATTGAACTTTTTAGCCTAAAAGCAAAACGCTATGTGAAACATGGTGGTGGCAGCATCATGTTGTGGGGATGCCTTTCTTCAGCAGGGACAGGGAAGCTGGTCAGAGTTGATGGGAAGATGGATGAAGCCAATTACAGAGCAATCTTAAAAGAAAACCTGTTAGAGTCTGCAAAAGACTTGGGATTGGGGTGGAGGTCACCTTCCAGCAGGACAACGATCCTAAACATACAGCCAGAGATACAATGGAATGGTTAAATCAAAGAATATTCATGTGTTAGAATGGCCCAGTCAAAGTAAAGACTCAAATCCAATTGAAAATCTGTGGCAAGACTTGAAAATTGCTGTTCACAGACACTCTCCATCCAATCTGACAGAGCTTGAGATATTCTGCAAAGAAGAATGGGCAAAAATGTCATTCTCTAGATGTGCAAAGCTGGTACAGACATACCCAAAATGACTTGCAGCTGTAATCGCAGTAAAAGGTGGTTCTACAAAGTATTGACTCAGGGGGGCTGAATACAAATGCACACCACACTTTTCATATATTTGTTTGTAAAAAAAATTGAAAACCATTTATCATTTTCCTTCCACTTCACAATTTTGTGCCATTTGGTCTATCACATAAAATCCCAATAAAATACATTTGCGTTTTTGGCTGTAACATGACAAAATGTGGATAATTTCCAGGGGTATGAATACTTTTTCAAGGCACTGTAAATATGAATGTGATCGGCTTTAGGATATTAATTGCAACAATAGATGTTAATATTTTAAAAACTTCTTATAAATAGGTTGTAAATATATAGGTATAGTGTGCAGTCTTATTTGCAAATTTCATATTATAGCGTATGTTCTAACTGAGCCCTTCTAGGGAGATTTTCCTGCACTTCTTGTCTTGGAGATGAATCGGGACATGTGAAGAAATTGTGAAAGTGAGGGGAATTGCCATCTTAGGCAGTTGTCACCAGAACATTTGCTTCCATTCTGTGATTTCCCCTTACTTGTTCCAGGGACAACTGTAAAAATGAGGAGTTCCTCTCACTTTCTGTCTCCGTGGCAGTGGTCAGCAAGACAAACAGAGAATTGAATCTCTATTGGGGATACAGACAGGAGCAAAAAAACAAAAAACTTGGCAGTGAGTTTAACACTTTTCCAATCTATCTAAAATAAAGTTTTGCCTTTGAATACATCTAAAGTAATTGTAAACGGTCACCTCGTAAAACAACCCATTCAGTTTAGAATAGAGATTAAAGGCAAAACATTTTTGTATAGATATAAAAAAAAAAAGCCATTATAAATACCTTTTTTCCCTTTTTGATAAATGATTACATTTCCTCTGTTTTCAGCTGTACTGTATAGGAGCTGCGGGGAGGAGCAGCAGCAGGATACTGAGCTTCACAGTGAATGGCAGTGCAGCAAGGGCATGTCAGTGCAAGTCTGAGTATTGGAGGAGAGCAGGCTGAATCCCTAGAATAGCTAGAGAACTGGGCACGATTTGCTCTCCTGCTTAGTGTGGTCAGTTTTTAATAGGAAAGCAGAGGGACTGGCAAAAACACCAGGGATTTCACACAAAGGAAGCATGCAAGCTTTCTCATACAAGTTAATGGTACAGCATGCACAAATCAGGAATATGTAATGTTGGGGTAACAAATGCTTCAAAGCTGCTCCAGCTATTAGAGAAGTTCTAATAGTTCGTTTGGACCGAGCTGGAGCCACTATGGCTGTGAGAACTGTAAAAAATGTATGTAGCCTCAGCTATAAATAATATACAGCACTGTGTTCCAGCAGTGGGACCATAACTTCCTATCCCGCTCCTGGAACAAAATCGGGTCAGGCTGAGTGCCACTCAGCCATTCACAGGGAGCTTTATATGATATGAATGAATACAAAACTTCCTCTGATTAGCAGAGGCAGCGGTGCTCAGCCTTATTGGATTTTGCTCTGGGAGTAGGACAGGAAGTCCTGTATACTGAGGCTGAGGCTACATAGAGTGCATACAGCGCTGAGATCCTCTGCATCTTTTAGTGAAGTAATTAGTGTGTTTGGACCAGCTTGGTCCTAATGAACTATTTAAACTTCACTGAAACCTGGAGATCAATTTTAAAGGTGGGACTTCTGTCCTTAGTAGTAAATGACACAAAATTATAGTGATTAACTGACAACCTCTTGATGCATGTCTATCAGTTGTCTCAGACTGACGAAAGCAAATCTGCAGATGACTAATTGATCTTATCTCTGCAGTTATTTAGCAGTATTGCTAGCTGTACCACTTGGAGAGAGGATCCATAAATCGGTTTGGTTGACATACCAAAGGTGTAATTTTCACTCCTGGTAAAGTGAAACTTCTTTCATATCAAACACTTAGTCCTGCCCAGGGCAGATAAAAAAATTCAAGGAACCTATAAATCCAACTCACCATGACCTTATTGGTTTTAATCTAAGACAGAAAAACATTTCTAGTACAAACTGTACCTTGGAATATTAGCTAAAATGTAGTTCGTAAACCTTTCAATATCCAGGTAAACTCTGGATTACTACTTGCTAAATTCTGTAAACAGTGGATTATGGCTTAAAACAGAGGCTTTTTATTTTTAAGTAGTAATATAACATCTAATGTAGTACGTTTATAAGAACATTGTAAAATTGATCTTTTTCTAGAAGCATGCTACATAAAAGACATCAACTAACTTTAATATAAAGACTAAACAAAATCAAATAAACCTATTATTGCCAACAGCCGGCTAAATCCAGGAATGGAAATGAGTTCAAGTAGACATTTTAGTATAATTTACTTTGACCCTAGAAAAACTTGAACCAAACCCCTGAGCTTCTCTTCTGTGCATGGCATACCAATCCTATATTAGTTACACCTGGTGTATAAACAGTGCAGATTGGGACCACATGTAAATTGTGATAATATGGAACATAAATGCTGTTTCCCTGTGCATGCTCATAGTTTAGTTTTAACAGCTAATTACTAACTGGGCACTGATTGTCTTGTAATGCTTTCATTAGGGTAACAATTCAATTATAGGCAGTATACTAAATAAAAAGAAAAAATGTTCTATGTACAGTTTTATCATAGCAGGGATTTTAATAGTTGTACATATTCCTAATCACAAAATAAACACACTTTTAGAACTGTATATGCTAACATTTTCTAGTTGAAATGTATAACACATTTAGCAAACTAAATGTATCAGTAGATTCCAATCAAAAATATCCTTTCCTTTACAATGCCTTGAAAAAGTATTCATACCCCTTGAAATTTTCCACATTTTGTCTTGTTACAACCAAAAACGTAAATTTATTTTATTTTTATTTTATGTGATAGACCAACAAAAAGTGGCATATAATTGTGAAGTGGAAGGAAAATGATTAATGGTTTTCAAAATTTTTTTACAAATAAATATGTGAAAAGTGTGACGTGCATTTGTGTTCAGCCCCCTTTACTCTGATACCCCCAACTAAAATCTAGTGAAACCAATTGCCTTCAGAAGTCACCTAATTAGTAAATAGAGTCCACCTGTGTGTAATTTAACCATTTGCTGACCACCCGCCGCATATGTACTGTGGCAAGGTGGCTCAGCTGTGCAAATCACCGTACCAGTATGGCGATTCATGCATTAGCTTTCGTGGGCGCCAGCGGCACGTGCTTGCCCCCGATTGGCCAGCGGGGGAGCCAATCAGCAGGTCCGACTGAAGTAAACAAGGCCGTTCTGTCGGGGAATGACACTGAAAGCTCAGCTGTGCAAATCACCGTACCAGTATGGCGATTCATGCATTAGCTTTCGTGGGCGCCAGCGGCACGTGCTTGCCCCCGATTGGCCAGCGGGGGAGCCAATCAGCAGGTCCGACTGAAGTAAACAAGGCCGTTCTGTCGGGGAATGACACTGAAATCTGTCTTCCTGCTAAGCAGGAAGACGGATCTGTTTGTTTCCCCAGTCACACAATCCCCCATACAGTTATGCCGTGTACACACGGCTGGACTTTTCGACCAAACTTGTCTGACAGGACAAATCCGTCGGACAATTCGACCGTGTGTGGGCTTCATCGGACCTGGAGCGGACCTTTTCTGTCGAAAATGTGACGTACTTTAGATTTAGAACATATTTCAAATCTTTCCGACGGACTCGAGTCCGGTCGAAAAATCCGTTCGTCTGTATGCTAGTCCGACGGACGAAAACCGACGCTAGGGCAGCTATTGGCTACTGGCTGTGAACTTCCTTATTCTAGTCCGGTTGCACATCATCACGGTCAAATCCGTCGGAGTTTGGTGTGATTGTGTGTAGACAAGTCTGATTCGACGGAAGTCCGATGAAAAATGCGTCGAAAAGTCCGACGTGATTCAGTCCGTTGAAAGTCCGGTCGTGTGTACACAGCATTAGAAAACACAAACAGGGAACACATTTAACCCCTTGATTGCCCCCGATGTTAACCCCTTCCCTGCCATTGTCATTAGTACAATGTCAGTGCATATTTTTAGCACTGATCACTGTAATAATGTCACTGGTTCCCAAAAAAGTGTCCAGAATGTCAGTTAGGTGTCCGATCGGTCTGCCGTAATGTCGCAGTCCTGATAAAAATCACTAATCGCCACCATTACACGCTCGTTAACCGCGTTACTCTCAATCTGAGGTTCCACTGTAGATAAAAATGCCATAAATCTATCCCCTATTTTGTAGACGCTATAACTTTTGCGCAAACAAATCCATATACGCTTATTGGGATTTTTTTACCAAAAATATGTAGAAGAATACATATTGGCCTAAACTGATGAATAGATCTTTTTTTTATATTTTTTTTGGATATTTATTATAGCAGAAAATAAAAAATATAGTTTTTTTCAAAATTGGCGTTTTTTTTTTTTGTTTATAACGAAAAAAAATAAAAACCACAGAGGTGATCAAATACCACCAAAAGATTGCTCTATTTGTGGGAAAAAAAGGACACCAATTTTGTTTGGCTACAACGTTGCACAACCGCGCAATTGTCAGTTAAAGTAACGCAGTGCTTTATCGCATAAAATGGCCTGGTCATTAAGGGGGTAAATCCTTCGGAGGCCAAAGTGGTTAATATTAGTATAAATACAGCTGTTTTGTGAAGCCCTCAAAGGTTTGTTAGAGAATCTTAGTGAGCAAACAACATCATGAAGGCCAAGGAACACACCAGACAGGTCAGGGATAAAGTTGTGGAGAAGTTTAAAGCAAGGTTAGGTTATAAGAAAATATCTCAAGATTTGAACATTTCACGGAGCATTGTTCAATCCATCATCTGAAAATGAGAAAGCGTATGGCACAACTGCAAACCTACCAAGACATGGTCGTCCACCTAAACTGACAGGCCGGACAAGGAGAGCATAGATCAGAGAAGCAGTCAAGAGGTCCATGGTAACTGGAGGAGCTGCAAATAAAGCCATAAGAAGTCCCGTTTGCAGTTTGCAAGAATCCATGTGGGGAACACAGTAAACATGTGGAAGAAGGTGCTCTGGTTAGATGAGACCAACATTTAACTTTTTGGCCTAAAAGCAAAATGCTATGTGTGGCAAAAAACTAACATTGCACATCACCCTTAGCACACCATCCCCACTGTAAAGCTACTTTACACACTGCAGCGCTAAAAATAGCAACTGTATAGTGCCTGTAAAGAGCCTCTCCTGTGTTTCTAGTGTGGCAGGATGGAAAAAAAGTCCTGCAAGTTGCATCTTTGCAGCGCTATAGGAGCCGTGTATTCACCGCTCGTAAAGCGCAACTTCCCATTGAAAACAATGGAGCAGCACAGCAAACCCTTTGCGGGTGGTTTTAACCCTTTTTAGGCTGCTAGCGGCCGAATAGCACTTCTAAAATGACGGTAAATATATAAATAAATATAAAATATAAATATATCGCTTTACCGCCGACGCCCCCAACGCCCCAGTCTGAAAGTAGCCTAAAACATGGTGGTGGCAGCATCATGTTGTGGGGATGCTTTTCTTCAGCAGGGACAGGAAAGCTGGTCAGAGTTGATGGGAAGATGGATGGAGCCAAATACAGGGCAATATTAGAAGAATGTTAAAAGCGGGCAAAAGTATTGGGGCCCGCTTTCTTGGAACTGGGGCCACCTGGCCCCCTTTTAGGTAGTAAGGGGTTAAGGTGATATGGGTAAGAGTAGGCGGTTCTGTCCAGCTAATTAGCTCAGGTACAGGTGAGGGGTATCCAATGGATATCCAGGGAAGTTTCTGGTTCCCCAGGGAAGTGTATTTAAGGGCTGCAGAGGGTCTAGGGTGTCCTCTGCAGCGATCTAAGAAGAAAGAAGAAGAGCTCCCTCCCTTCCCGTCGCGGCATCTTATATGGTTGGGTCACCCCAGAATCCGGGGGGGGGGGGGATATTTGGTGTTGATACAGTGAAGCTGTCCGAGTTCCAAAAACTGGGCAGAGATTATGTGATTTATAGTATTAGTATTAAAGTGTTTCAGTTATATTTGGTTATATAAATATGTTGTTAAACCAATAAAGTGCCGTGGTAATTTCTGCCAAATAAACTGGTTTGGGTGTTTGTTTTATATGGTTGTATCTGGGTAATAGGTGGGGGCGGGTGTGGCCTACAGTCCCAAAGATGTTAGAGTCTGCAAAAGACTTGAGACTGGGGCGGAGATTCACCTTCTAGCAGGACACCGACCCTAAACATACAGCCGGAGCTACAATGGAATGGTTTGGATCAAAGCATATTCATGTGTTAGAATGGCCCAGTTAAAGTCCAGACCTAAATCCAATTGAGAATCTGTGGCAAGACTTGAAAATTGCTGTTTACAGAAGCTCTCCATCTAATCTGACAGAGCTATTTTGCAAAGAAGAATGGGCAAAAATGTCACTCTCTAGATGTGCAAAGCTGGTAGAGACATCCCCAAAAAGATCTGCAGCTGTAATTGCAGTGAAAGGTGGTTCTACAAAGTATTGATTCAGGGGGGCTGAATACAAATGCAGGTCACACTTTTCACATATTTATTTGTAAGAAATTTGAAAATCATTTTTCTCCGACTTCACAATTATGTACCACTTTGTGTTGGTCTATCACAAAAAAAACCCCATTAAAATACATTCACGTTTTTGATTGTAGCATGACAAAATGTGGAAAATGTCAAGGGGTGTGAATACTTTTTCAAGGCACTGTATTTAGTAACAGTCAGTGGGTTCTATATTTGTATTTGTTATAATAAATACCATTTTAAATAAAAACCCAGGAAACCCCACTTTTTCTGGACAAGAGAATGCTCTTCAGGCCATAAAACAAGACTCTTGGGAAGTTCAATAATCGCCCCTCAACACTCTGAAAGAAACATCCCCTGTCCGACTGTGTTGCCAGCAAACTTGGTGAGCACAGCACTGACATACTCCAGAGTCATTGTACCTACACTAATCACCAAAGATTGTATTTAATGGACATCTGCAACCATTTATGTGAAAACCTCCTAGACATTCCATTAAAGGGATATCACAAATTATCTGCTGTGAATTCTATTATAAAATTGCACCTGACAAATATTGTCATTAGTTATGTTGGGGGCTGCAGACAGTTGACACACAAGAGTTGATTTACTAAAGGCAAAACAACTGTTCTCTTCTACTTTGAAACAAAATTATCCCCAGAGCTTAGTAAATGAGGTGAAGCTCTACTGACTACCATCATCCAATCACGAGCAAGCAAAAATGCTGTTTTTTTTTCCCTCTTGCAAATAATTATATTTTTGCAAAGTGAAGTTACACCACATTCACTTGGGAAACTTCTGTTGCTAAGTGGACAGCCTATTTGCCTTTAGCCTTCAACCCTAATGCTTGCTTTTCCCTTACTCTAATGCCCCGTACACACGGTCGGACTTTGTTCGGACATTCCGACAACAAAATCCTAGGATTTTTTCCGACAGATGTTGGCTCAAACTTGTCTTGCATACACACGGTCACACAAAGTTGTCGGAAAATCCGATCGTTCTAAACGCGGTGACGTAAAACACGTACGTTGGGACTATAAACGGGGCAGTGGCCAATAGCTTTCATCTCTTTATTTATTCTGAGCATGCATGGCACTTTGTCCGTCGGATTTGTGTACACACGATCGGAATTTCTGACAACGGATTTTGTTGTCGGAAAATTTTATCTCCTGCTCTCCAACTTTGTGTGTCGGAAAATCCGATGGAAAAAGTCAGATGGAGCAAACACAAGGTCGGAATTTCCGTCAACACTCTCCGATCTGACATTTTCCATCGGAAAATCCGACCATGTGTTCGGGGCATAGGAGTGGTATATAATGCAGACTCCTTCATGCTGACTAGGATTTAAAGTGAAATATGGCCAAAGCCAGGCACTCCAGTGAGCGCTGAAGGGGCAGAGCAGAGAGCAGTGGCTTATAGTCACCACTTTCTGCTCCGTGAAGACTGAAAACTGAGCAATCAGCAGTAAAATGATCGCTCAGTCCTTGGACTTAGAGTCGGTGGGGGACAGCTGCAGCACCAGACCAATGGTGCAGCCATATAGGTGAATAATTATTTTTTATTTATTTATTTCAGGTACTTATATAGTGCCATCAATTTACTCAGCGCTGAATATGTATGTTTATTTTTTTGGATTTTTCACACTTTTCCTTTACATCCAAGCCTTTTTTTGGTTGGAAAAATAGAGACCTCTTTGTTAATCTGTGGGGTTGATTTACTAAAACTGGAGCGTGCAAAATCTGATGCAGCTCTGCATAGAAACCAATCAGCTTCTAACTTCAGCTTGTTTAATTAATCTTTGACAAAAAAAATAACTGGAAGCTGATTTCCATGCACAGCTGCACCAGATTTTGCACTCTCCAGTTTAAGTAAATCAAACTTTGTATGTTGCTATTAAGCCCTTCAGCCTCCTATGTAAAAGAATGTTGATAAAGGCATTTACATGGACAAAAGCTAGCAAGGTTTTTTTGGTTTGGACAGTGTCAATTGTAAAATATTCACATAAAAAAACACATTCTCCTTCAAACATCAACTTGGATGTAACCTTTTAGTTTCTAATATTATCCCATTAAATTTCCATAACTTTTTCTTCTAGTCTGTACACAGAGTATACCCGCATGGATCTACTTTGTTTTGGTTGACCTCATTAACCTTTCCCACAGTTTCTATTGAGCCTTTGGACTTTTTTCAGCGGTGAAGGCACAATCAAGTAAATTCACCCAACAATCAAATAGTTGTCAAAGTCCGTTGATCCATATGGTTTTCTAGGCTGCATTGTATAAAATCCAGGTTTTTTTTAAAAACCTAACTCTAACCCTGAAACTAGGCACTAACACCTAAACTTAGTCATAGACATTAGATGATGGTTTGACATGGGCACATGTTATTTGAAATGATTATGACGTAAACACGCATGCTTGCATTCCCCAGGTATTTATGTCTTTATGCAGTAGAGGAGAGAAGATAAACCTTCTTGATGCTGGTCTGGCCTAATCCAAGCTAAAAGAGTTAGAACTGGTCAGCCCACTAATCTCTTAAGAATTATCAGCCAGGGCAAAAAGATTACCTTTCATCTATAGGTACCTTAAGCTAAACTCCATGCTTTACAACTTTCATTAAAGTCTACTTGAAATACCTATTAAAGAGGAACTGCACTCTGCTCACATAATTTGTAATACAAACATCTTTGCCATTCTGAAGCTTCCCTCCAACCACTTTGCATATTATTTTATATATACCGTGATTCTGTACTTGACAAATATGCTGCAGAAATCTCCATTCACTAAGTATGGCTGCAACCATTTAACTGTGGGCAGCTGAAGCTGCTGCCTGTTTCCTGCTTCCTGGATTTACACAGATATACACAGAGGCACACCCCCAGCTCCACAGCTCTCATTGGCCCTGTTATGACTCATCCCTCTCCCTTCCTGGCAAACTCTCACAAGAGTGAGAAAGAGAGCTGTGCCCCTTTAACAAGGAGGCTTCCAGAATTCAACCCCCCCAGCCTCTGGACAAGGGTTGTGGGAAAGAGGCCCTTGTCCTTCTCAAAATGGGGACATGGTTCTTTGCTAGGGGGGCCCAAACCCCCCCCCCCCCATGATGAGGGCATGTGGCCTGGTATGTTTCAGAAGGGAGGATGCATGCTTGTCCCCCCCCACCCCCACATACACACACACTTTCCTGGCCTGCAGGATGCATGTTTGGTCTAGTATAGATTTGGGGGGGGGTGCTTAAGTTTTTTGTTTTTTTCTGGTCTGAGGTCACCCCAAAATACATACTGAACCTAAAAGACCTGGTATTAATTATTTGTATTTTGTTAACGCCCCCCGAAATCCATACCAGAACTGAAGGTCCTGGTGTGTATATTGGGTGAGGGGACCTCACACCATTTTTTTTTTTCCTGAGATCCTTCCAGAATCTATTAATCCCTGCCGCTATGGATTGGGAAAGGGGGGGGGGGGGACTGCACACCATTTTTAAAAAAATGTTCTAATGTCAGCTTGTTTTCATTCTGCTGTTAGTGGGAAATCTACCACGGACAGCAGGGATGAGTCATGATGGTTGGTATGAACTCCCATGGGTGGATGTAAAAATGGATATAAACTGATGGAAATTGAACTGAACTGAAAACTGATGTAAACTGAATCTGTTTTTTTCTTTGAAAAAACATGACTGAATGCATGATGCCTGTGTGAAAGGGGCCTAAGGCAGGCTGTAGACGGTGCAAATTTCTATAGCCGCTAGTGATAACCTCAAGTAAATCTGGCAAGTACCCAAGTTTATTGATCGAGATTTCGAACTGTCTATGGCCCGCCTAAGAGAGCACAATAGTGTAGGTCTGTCTGATTACATAGTAATCCATACAGGAAGCAATAGTATTTTACAAATATATAAATATGAATGCAGTAGATCGGGGGTAGGCAACCCCCGGCACTGGTGCCGCAAGCGCCACACAAAGCCTCTTTTGCCAGCACTCGACTCCCTTCCCCATCAGCAGAGCAGCACAGGGAAGTGTCAGTGAGACACTAATGCATTCCAATCTCAGAATTCCCCACATAACACCTGCACTAAGGGGGAGGCACTGTGTCCCCACACATTGTAAAAGGTGGGAAACATTGTTTTGTTCTCTAACTTTGTTGGAGCTGCGATCATCAGCTTTTGTGATGGGGAAGAGATTGGGTGCAGTTCTGCTAGGGGGGCAGCCCTGTTTCCAGGAGGAGGAGGACTGTCTTGGCCACCGCTGAAGCCAATCAGAGTCCTGCTAGCCCCGTCCACCATCTGGAGGAAGATGACTCGCTTGGTTGCCACTACCGATCGCAGAAAGAAGGGATCTCACTGTGATTGAGAAAACCACAATCAGGTGTCAGTTTGTGGAATTACTGTTGAGCTTCTGGGAACTTTGTTTTAATTATTCCTGAACCTTTGCATCAGTACTGAACCCCTGTACTCTGTGTCCTTTTAAGCCACAGCCAGTATTAAGCGCAATGAAAATCACACCCAACTACTTTTTCGCAGCTGTGGGGGCCCAACTTAAGATCCTGCACACAGGCCCACTGCTTTCAGAGAATTCCCCTGACCTGAGGTTATCATTGCGCATCCATTCCATATACTTGTATGTGATGTCACATACAAGCACATGGGCTGGATGCAAGAAGGATCAGCAGGATGAGTGTGCCAGGACAGGTAGATGTGTCTCATCTCTGCTTCCTTTCACCAATATGCATATCACACATATCATAGCTGAGAAGAGGGTACAGCGGTGGGAAAAATGAGCAGGAGGGGTTCAGAGGTGGAACAGAAGAGCAAGAGGGTACAGCGGTGTGACAGATATGCAGGGAGGTACAGTGGTAGAAGAGATAAGAAGGGGGTTCAGCAGTAGGATAGAAGAGCAGGGGGGTACAGTGATGGGCCAGATGAACAGGGGGGGTTGTTGGGCCAGATGAGCAGGGGGGTTCAGTGTTGGGGCAGAAAAGCTGGGTGGTAGAGCAGTGGGGCAGATGTGAAAGGAGGTGTATTGGTGGGGCAGATGAGCAGGGGGTTACAGTGGTGGGGCAGGAGAGCAGGGGGAACAGTGTTGGGACACAGGGGGCACAGTAGCAGCATTTGATGGGCACAGTGGCTGCAATTGATGATTTTTTTTCAACATTTTTTGCGCCCCCCCCAAAAAAAAAAATTTGAGCACCAGCCGCCACTGTTTCATAACCTCTATAAAAGAGTGCAATGAAAGCACATAGGATTGTTTATCACTAGAAGAGTTTCCTTTGAGATAGAGGGGAAAGAAGCAGGGGGCCTCCTAAAAGTTTTACTATGGGGTCTTATCAAACATAGTTACACCACTGCTTAAGCAGATTGAAAAACTCCACAAGGACAAGAGTTTCTATTCTATTATTACTAATCAGATTCAAACCTTACTTAATGCAGAGAGAGGGAGAGGAAGCTACTTAGTACAAGCTTTAGAATGTGCCGCCAGGCACAACACGACCTGCTTCTGGGTCCTCTTAAGCCTGTGCATGGAGACTGCAGCCCCAGTCTTTGCTATGGGGAAAGTCATACTCTGCAGGATTTCTGAAGGCCTCCATGAGTACAGATCCCTATAGGAATTATTGGTTGCACAATCACAAGCTGAAAGGGACTCAGTGAGGCGCCCAGCTAAGCTACTCAGTTAATACCACTGGTTTGAGGACAAACGTGAATATCGGACTAGGTGGGCTTCTCTTCAATATGCCTCAATCGCTAAAGTGTCAGAATAGACAGGGTTCATACCGAAGAGAGAGTATTTGGATAGTATGTAGCTATAAATATATTCATGCAGCTGGGCAGGCACACTGTGTGATCACTATGGCTTCATCTAGGTACTGGAAAGTCTGTGGTTATGATGTAATAATAGTTCTTGCAGTAGGAATGTTAGAGATTTACCATGTAAAACAATTCCAGCTCAGAAACTTCTAATTTCTCATACTGTTATATAGAGTTTTTCAGAACGAAGCAGATGATTTTTACCACGACTAATCCTTTTGGGCCAGGCAGTGGAGTCTTTGGCACAGAACAGATACTGTTGGCTTTATACATATGTAGGTCTCATAAATACAAATTACCCTTTATGCACACTGTGTACAGTTTACTGTAGCCAACAAACTAACAACCCTTCATAGCTTATTTCTCATGGGCTTTCTTCCTAGGTCTCATTAGCAAGCATATTTTATTTATGTGTGTTTACAGATTGATGTGTATGTGTGCTAAGTTAAAAATTTCAAAATATCTTGATTCCACCTTTTTTTTTAAATCCATTTAATTGTTCAGCTGCCTGATACCTGTACATGTGTATCAATGTAATGTAATCTGGTTAATAATTCTATAATTCTTCCATGGATTAATCTCTGCAGCTATCTTCAGGATGACGACATCATTGTTGAGATAATGTTCAAATTTCATATTATGGAAATTATTTGTGTTTAAAGGAGAAATGTAGTCTTTTACTTAGTAAGACCCCTTTCACACTGGGACGCTTTGCAGGCGCTACAGCACTAAAAATAGCGCCTGCAAAGTGCCCTGAAAGAGCCGCTGCTGTGTCTCTAATGTGAAAGCCCCGAGAGCTTTCACACTGAAGCGGTGCACTGGCAGGACGGTAAAAAAAGTCCTGCAAGCAGCAGCGCTTTGCAGTGGTTTTAACCCTTTCTCGGCCACTAGCATGGGGGAAAACCTCCCCGCTAGCGGCCGAATACCGCCGCTAAAATGACGGTAAAGTGGCACTAAAAATAGCGCAGTTTTACCGCCGACGCCGTACCCACCCAGTGTGAAAGGAGCCTTAAACTAGAGTAAGAAAAGGTTAGGCTTCATGTACACGGCTGCTGATAAATAGATGCTTAGGAGCAGTTGGGTATTTTTTTCAGCTGCCCCTGAACTCTCCTCTATGTTATCTTATCAGTACATGTACTGTACACAGGGTCATTTATAGTTGTTTCTAGGCAGTTGAGTTTAGAAGCATTTTTTGGTAGAAAAAAAAAATGCGTTCAGGACGGATGTTCAGAGGCATTTGAAATGCTAAAAACGCCTGTAACAGCTTGTAAATGTGCGTTTAGCCAGGTTTCGTTTAGAGGTGTTTTTAATTTTTGACTATTTGAAAAAAAAAAAAACGCTTCTAAATGGAAACATCAGTTAATATCTGTCAAGTTAAATCGTTCAGAAGAGGTTGTAAATCGTCCTGTGTACATTAAGCCTTGGCTGCTTTCACACTGAGGCGCTTTACAGGCGCTATAGCGCTAAAAATAGCGCCTGCATGGTGCCTGTAAAGAGCCTCTCTTCTCACTCAGCGATGCGATTGCAGGACGGTAAAAAAAGTCCTGCAAGCAGCATCTTTGCAGCATTGTAGGAGCGGTGTACAAACCACTCCTAAAGTGCCCCTTCCCAATAAAATCAATGGGCAGCGCCTGCCGAACCGCAGCAATGCTTTGCGGGTGGTTTTAACCCTTTTTTTGGCCGCTAGCGGGGGGTTAAAAGCCCCCAACGCCCCAGTGTGAAAGTAGCTAGGTCTGCCTGTTTTTCTGCTGTATATGATCCTATAAAGATAAATATCCTCACTTTCTACCTTTAGTTACTAGTGCTGCCTGGTACAGGAAATAAATTAAATATTTCCCAACTGAGGCACAGACAGCAACACGAACCTGGGGTCAGACTCTTCTCTACTTGATGATTTGATTTTAGCCTGAAGCCCAGACAATATACTTACCTTAAATAAGCTCAGTATGGCAATGAGGTACACCAAGGACTAAGACTGATCCCATATTTTTTTTTAATTATTTAAGAGTCACAAAAATGCACATAACAAACATTTGCTGATAGAAATAGCTTTCGGGTACAGGTGACAAAATACAGCTATATAGGTGCATTTGAAATAGAACTGTTTGAGACAATTTATTAACCAGAGCCTGGAATGTAGCCTTCGAGGCCAGATCAGTGAATTAAGTCAATATGGAATATTGAAGGCATTTAGGCAAATTCGGCTAATAGAAGGGTATAGTGTAGCACAGCGTAAACTGAGGTGTGAAGGGTTCTGGACCAGTTGCTCAAACCTAGAGAAGTTTCTTGATTGATTCTATTAACACAAAAGGTTAGATTTATAGTTATCGGTGAATCAAAATTGGTGTTGATAGAGCCAGGTCTTGCTGAATTTTTCATCCTAGCGTCAGAGGGAGGATGGCTCATGATTTCATTGACTGCTGCTATCTAATTACTTATATTGGCATGTACTGGTTCTTTCCACCTAAAGGGGAAACCCTTGTGTTTTTTCACCTTAATGCATAGGATGAAACTTCTGACAGTGACCGGCCCCCTAGCCCCCCTGTTTTACTCACCTAAGCCTGTTAGTTCCCTCGGTGGAGACACTCTTACCTTCTCTGCCTGGGGTTCTTGACTCTTGATTGGATAGATTGATAGCAGCGCAGCCATTGGCTCCTGCTGCTGTCAATCAAATCCGATGACGCAGGTGCCGAGGGGCGGGGCCGAGTCCAGCATTCTGTGTCTAAGCATGCAAATGCTGGACTCTGGAGCGCGCCCGCAAGGTAACCCCCTGAGAGAACGCTTCTCCCAGGGGGTTTACTGATGCGGGGAGGAGCCGCAAGCGCTGCCAGGGGACCCCAGAAGACGAGGTTCAGGGCCACACTGTGCAAAACAAACTGCACAGTGGAGGTAAAAATTATATGTTTGTTATTTAAAAAAAGGAAGGTTTACAATCACTTTAAGTGATATACAGTATCTTAGAATAAATGTTATGTGCTGTAAAGTTCCTCTTCCCCATTCATTACTATATTCATTTTCTATACTATAGGATGTTAATTGTTTTTGTGATTGGGCTGAATAACCCCACTGCAAACTGAATTTCAGGCAGAACATCAATAGTGAAGGGACATGCTTGTGTCTAGGGTTGCAATGATATCAGTATCGTTACCATGGAACACAGTTTCATTGTTGTACCATACGTAAAGGTTTGAACTACGAGCTATGCAAGTAGCAGACCTAAGCTTGTAGCGTAAAGCCTAGTATACACGGGCCAAATGTCGGGTGGAATCAGCCAGTCCAATAGAAACCAGCTGATATTCAGCCCATGTGTACTGCAGCCGATTGGACAAAAGCCGAACTTTCGGTATATATTGATAAATATAATATGATCGCAGGCTACCAAACATTAGATGTGGTGGCTGCATTAGTTTTCTTCTTTTTTTTTTAGGGTTCTCCCCCCCCCCCCTTTTTCCCCACTGAACAACAGTGCCAATCCCTCCCTCCATGGAGTATGAGTGCCTTTCTTCTCTCTATACTGAGCACTAATGTCCCCCCTCTTCCCCCAGTGAACACCAATGCCCCCCTTTCTCCACACTAAGCACCACTGTCCTTTTCTTGCCCTTCACCATTTTTTTTCTCTCCCACTGACCACCAACTTTGCTTCCATATTTTACTTCCACTCACCAGTGACCCTGACTTTGTTTTCCCCCCTGCCGACCACTGATGCTGAGTATATTTCGTCCTCCTAGCCACAAATGCTGGAACACTTTTTCGTCCCCTAACCACTCATGCCAATAATTATTCCCCCTAACTATAAATGCCAGACTTTTTTTTCTCCCACTGACCACCAGTGCCATCCACTTTTATCTTCCCTTTGACGAAAGCATAAGCTATATTTTTCTCCTGCTGACCTTTAATAAAAAGGGCACTATGACCGCTGCACTCTATACATTGTGTTGTAAATAACTTAGTGCTTACCACTGTACATTACATACTTCTGATGAAATAATTATAGCCTTAGAAGTTGCTGGTTGCTAAGTTTCAGACTATTTAAACAAAGTTCTTTAAAGTGGTTGTAAAGCCTGAGACCCCTTTCACACCAAGGCACTTCAGAAACGCCCTAAAACGCCTTAGCGTTATTACCACGTTTTTACCATGTTTTAGGGGCGCTAGCGGTAAAATTAACGCAACTCTGCAGGCATTTTAACAGCGTTTTTCAAGCATTATTGAAGCATGTGTTATTGATGTTATCTTTCTGCTTGCATGTTTATCCTTTGTGAGATCATGTAAAACAAGCAGTGTCTTGTAAAGTAACAAGCAGTGTCTTGTTTTATTTCAAATCTTAATTTTTCTGGGATTAATTCTTTTTTTTTGTCACTTTAATTTTGTTTTTTTGGCACTTTGATGGTCTGTTTAATCATTCTGACCTTCCCACAATTTCAGTCCTGTTGTTGTAGATGCTCTCTTTTCTGCTTGCATGTTTACCTTTTTGTAAGATCATGTGACTCTACAGCTCAGGGCGGATTATAGGCGCTATTCAGGCGTTTTTACAGCGTTTTCAATTCATTTCAATGGAGAGGGGCGTTTTTGAAGCGCTTTTTTCAACGCCCAAAAGCTGCTCCAAAGATGCTGCTTGCAGGACTTTTCTCAACGCCCCGCCAGCGCAACGCCTCAGTGTGAAAGGGTCCATTGAGATGCATGGGGATCGTTTTATGAGCGTTTTAATAGCGTTATTTTTAGCACTAAAACGCTGCAAAAATGCCTTGGTGTAAAAGGGGTCTTAAAGCGGAGTTCCACACTCACCTGTCCCACGATCCAGCGATGTGGGCAAATGAAGCCCCGCTCCTCTCCCCCTCCTCTCTGTGGTGCCAGGATTGCCACTGTGGGCGCTCAGCTGTGGCTTCACAGTCGAGCACGCACTGTGCATGTGCGAGCCGCGCTTTGCACTATGACTGGCCGGGCAATCATCTGGGACCTGTGACGTGTCCCAGATGATTGTCGAGAGGGAGGGGGGAGAGTTGAACTTCCTTCTGGCGCCATGGTGCCCTGGGAGGAAGTGGGAGCTGGATCCCTCTAAAAAGAGGGTATACGCCCCCCCTCCAAAAAAATGACATGCCAAATGTGGCATGTCAGGGTGTCACCTTCCATTTTTAGGTGGAACTTCGCTTTAAAGTTTTTCACCTTAATGAATTCTATGCATTAAAGTGGTTGTAAACCCATATAAAAAAAAAAAACTGCAAGACAAAGGCATAATGAGCTAGTATGCATCGCATACTAGCTCATTATGAAATACTCACCTTAGATTGAAGCTGTTGTAGCGGTCCCCGTATACCGCTGTGACTGGCGTCATGTCTCCCGGAGTCATTTACGGATTCACGGGCGGTGCTGTGATTGGCCGGACCCGCAAAGTCGTCACTCCCGCAAGTGTGCACGAGAGCCGCCGTTCACAGTAGAACCGTTTCTTCAGTGCACATGCGCCGATGACGTCGGTGCAAGCGTATATGGTAAATATCTCCTAAACCGTGTAGGTTTAGCCAATATTTACAGTATCTATAGGTAAGGCTTATTATAGGCTTATCTGTAGGTACAAGTGGTGTAACAGGGTTTACAACCACTTTAAGCTAAAGAACCTTCTGTGCTGCAGCTCCCCTCCAGACCAACCCCCCCCCCCATTTTTCTTACCTGAGCTCAACCTGATCCAGCGATGTGCATGAGCGCAGCAGCTCCAACCACCTTATTGGAAAGATTGATAGCAGCAGGAGCCATTGGTTCACACTGCTGTCAATCAAAAGCTGTGACTTGGGAGCGAACCCATACGGGTGCCCCCATGGAAAGCAGCTTTCTGTTGGGGCACCCCATGAACAGGAGGAGCCAGAAGCACCAGCGGGGGACCCCAGAAGAGGAAGATTGGGGCTGCTCTGTGCAAAACCATTGCACAGAGCAGGTAAGTATAACATGTTTGTTATTTTTATTTTAAAAAAAATCAGAGTCACTTTAAGGTAGGCTCACACAAAATTTCAACTGTTTGTCCATATTTTATTTTATTTTTTAAAGATGTTCCTTCAGTTTTAAGTGTGTCTGTGAAACCCTCACTTGAGGTATGGTACACAGTGAAGGAATATTTTGTGGGTACAAAGAATGCAGCATATGTGTGCAGTGTGTATTGTGACTAGACTTAGACTATATTTACCCATGTTCCTTTACTATGCCCAAAATCCGGTTCAGTTTAACCACAACAACCTATCACCAGGAATGCAAAGCACTCTGTATGTATTTTCCTTTGCAGGTTGTGCATTTTTCTCAACTGCTGATGTTGGAGGTATGTTAGCTTAAAGCTGATCTCTGGAAAGTTAAAATGTATCCCTTGCACTGTCAAAGTGAAGAGTTGTAAAGGCAGAAGTTTTTTTTATCTTAAAAAAAAGCCTTCTGTGTGCAGCAGCCGCCCTAACACTTACCTGAGGTCCCTCTCTGTCCAGGGATGTCCACGAGTGTTTTAGCCACCTGAGATTTTCCCTCCTGATTGGCTGAGACATTAGCTGTCGCTGCTGTCAATCAAAGTGAGTTAGCCAATCAGGAGAGAGAGGGGGCGGGGCCGGGTTAGGGCTCCGTGTCTGAATGGACACAGGGAGCTGTGACTCGGCTCGGGTGCCCCCATAACAAACTGCTTGCTGTGGGGGGCACTCAACAGGAGGGAGGGGTCAGGAGCACAGAAGAGGAAACCGAGAAGAGGAGGATCTTGGCCGCTCTGTGCAGATCCACTGCAACAGAGCAGGTAAGTGTGACATGTTTATTATTTTTTTAGAAAAAAAAACTAGACCTTGCACATGCAATGCAGGGCATTAACTCTGCTTTGTACAGGAAGGAGGCTGGAGTGCGGGCTGTGGCAAGAGCACCTTTAAGAGGTGACCTATGTGAATCTGACTGAACCTTCTTTAATAACTGAACGCTCACCTGACCTGCAATACTGTATTGAATTTGTGAGTGGCTGAGTGTCAGTTTTGTTTTGGAATAAGATAAATTGAAGCAAAGTTCAGGGAAGTAGAACTTTTTGGATGGAGTCCAATAATTCAAAACAGCCAGGGATGTGTCAATCTCTTACAATATGAAATTGTATTTATTATGTATAAATTGTGGGAATTTATTTATTGACATTCTTATTCATTACGATATAGCATTAAAGGGGTTGTAAAGGTAAACATTTTTTCACCTTAATGCATTCTATGCATTAAGGTGAAAAAACTTTTGACAGTACCGCCGCCCCCAGCCCCCCCGTTTTACTTACCTGACGCCTCGAATCTTCGCTCCTCGTCCTCGTCAGCTTCATTGCAGCTCAGCCTGGTTGCTGATTGGCTGCAGTGGATGGATTGAAAGCAGCGCAGCCATTGGCTCGCGCTGCTGTCAATCACATCCGATGACGCGGCGCGCCGGGGGGCGGGGCCGAGTGATACAGCGAGCGGCTATAGCCGCCGGCTGTATCACGGGAGCGCGCCCGCAAGCACTCACCACCGTGCGAGGGAGCTCGCATGAAGGTGGTAAATGCTTGCGGGGAGGAGCTGAAACAGCCGCCGAGGGACCCCAGAAGACCAGGTTCGGGGCCACTCTGTGCAGAACGAGCTGCACAGTGAAGGTAAGTATAACATGTTTGTTATTTAAAAAAAAAAAAAAAAACATCTTTACAACCCCTTTAAACTTGATTTAAAAATGTTATATTGTGATAAAACATCAACAAAAAATGGCTATCCTGTCATTATGATGGTAATATTACACCAGTAATGTTAATAAAAATTGTGTTTTTAAGCCCAGTATTTTTCTTTCTTTCTTCAGCAAAGTAATTTGAATTCCTTCCTTTGGACCATCAAACGAGACCCTCCTTCATACTTTTTTGGCACTATTCATGTCCCATACACAAGGGTGTGGGATTTTATCCCAGAAAACTCTAAGAAAGCTTTCCAGCAGAGTAATATTGTGTATTTTGAGTTGGATTTGACAGACCCATATACAATTTCTGCTCTGACCAGTTGCCAAATGCTGCCTCACGGTGAAAATCTACAAAGCGTTCTTCCAAAGGACATTTACCGCAGACTAAAGCGCCATTTGGAATATGTTAAACTCATGATGCCCTCATGGATGACGCCAGATCAAAGAGGGAAAGGACTTTATGCAGACTACTTATTTAATGCAATAGCAGGAAACTGGGAGCGAAAGAGACCTGTATGGGTCATGCTGATGGTAAATTCACTGACAGAGGTTGATATTAAGTCAAGAGGAGTCCCAGTGCTGGATTTATATCTTGCCCAGGAAGCCGAACGTCTTAAAAAGAGGACTGGAGCAGTAGAGAAAGTAGAAGAACAATGCCATCCACTTAATGGATTAAACCTCTCTCAGGTAAGACAATAGATGCATAGGCAAGACATAGAAAACTCACAGTTGACCTAATTTATGAAGACTGGTGAAGAGGAAGCATATGTAATTGCCGATAGCAACCATCAGAAGTAATTTTGAATTTTCTAAGCTCTACTACAAAATAGTGATTAGACATTGGTTCCTGTGGGCAATAATTTCTATTTGCGTAATTTTTTTGGAACATATATTACCATGTCATTTACAGTGTCTTTGTCAGTTAGAGTTTGTGCCCTTAAGTAATTATGGTTTTAGAAAAGACTTGGCTGTATCTGGACATAAATTCAGCTACCTGACTTATTTAGCACTTCTAGCTGAATTTAGAGAGCCGGTTCACAGTGGTCCGACATGCACTCCGACTTTGAGAGCACAAGTCGCATGACATGTCAAAATCAATGTCTTAACTCGTCCGACTTGTGTTGTTCCGACTTTAAAAAAGGTCCCTGCACTACTTTGGTCTGATTTGGGTGCGATTTCAGGCCATTGATTTGAATGGAAGTCGCATCCAAGTCAACTGATCCAACTTGTGGCATGCGATCAAGTATATGTAATGTTAGTAATGTAAAATCCTCTAAAACGACACGGGCCAACCCCCCCCCCCCCCCCACACACACACACACACATCCATACCAGGCTCTGGTATGGATCTTGAGGGGGAACCCCATGCCAATTTTTTTTTCAAATGGCATGGGGGCCCACCCCCAAGACCATATCAGACCCTTAGGTCTGGTATGGATTTTGAGGGTAAACCCCACGGCAAAAAAAAAAACAACGTAGGATCCCCCCAAAAGACCCTTAACCGAGCATGCAGCCAGGCAGGTCAGGAAAGGGGGGGACAAGCAAGCGCCCTCCACTCCTGAACCATACCAGGCCACATGCCCTCAACAAGCACCTTGTTAATGGGCACAAGGGCCCCTTCCTCACAACTCTGGACGGTGGTTGTGGGGGTCTGCGGACAGGGTTTTTTTTTTGGAATCTGGAAGCCCCCTTTAAGAAAGGGGGACCCTGGATCCCGCCCTCATCATTTGAATGAGTATAGGGTACATTGTACCCCTACCCATTCACCAGAAAAAGCAGCGTAGTGTTACAAAAAACAAGAAATGGTTTTGACAAGTCCTTTATTAAAAATGGAGAATGTCCCCCATCCTAGCTCCAATCAAGATGACATCTTTTTCCGGTTCCACCAGCTATGTCTTCTCACTCTGGTTCTAGGGCTGCAACTAACGATTATTTTCATAATCGATTAGTTGGCCGATTATTGTTTCGATTAATTGATTAATTGGATAATAACCTTTAGAAAAAGTGTGGTGTATAATTTAATATGTAAAGTTTAAAAAAAATGTATTCTTAAAAATCTCTATGCAGTGGTGTATATAAACAACTAACTATATGTTTAGGGAGAAAAATCTCGAATCCACTCTGAGAATAACAGACAGAAGAGATATACTGTATATAGTATTGGAGGTTGAATCTGGTAAATATCAGACTAGGAGATCACATTTTTTATTTGGACCCCTTTCACACCGGGGCGCATGTAATGATCCCTGCCCCCTGTAATGTTCCCTGCCTCCTTGTAATGTGCCCTGTTCCCATGTGTCCTATCTGCATGTAATATGCCCTGCTCCCACGTAATGTGGCTTGCCTCTATGTAAAAGTTTACTTTAAATGTAATTGTAACGCCTTCTATTACCTCCAGTCTATCAGCCTCCACCTTCTCTGGGTTCAGATTCCCTGCACAGTCTTTAAAGTATTTTTTTTAAAACAACAAACATGTTACACTTATCTGCTCTGTGTAATGGTTTTGCACAGAGCAGCCCAGATTCTTCTCTTCTGGGGTTCCTCACCGATGCTTCTGGCTCCACCTGCCTTCAGAGTGCCCCAATAGCAAGCTACAAATTATATTATAGTGTGCCCCTATAACAAGGTAAAAAACTTCTGCCTTTACACCCACTCACTACCTGCCCAGGACTACATGTTCCATGAGGCATTGCTCCTCACACATTCACATTCACAAGTTCTCAGGCACTTACTGACATGTATGGATGGTGTACTGAGCTATTTTCATAATCGATTAGTTGTCGATATATCGATTAGTTGTTTCAGCTCTATCTGGTTCCCCCATCATTGTCTTCTTTCTCTGGCTCCTCCATCGATGTCTTCTTTCTCCGGTTTTCCTCCACTGATGTCTTCTTTCCTAGTCCCCCCCCCTTTCCTGAGATGCGGGCTGCATATGCTCAGACAATTTTTTTTTATAAATTTGGCGTGAGGTTTTATCCATACCAGAGACCAAGGAATTTTTTTGATTGGTCAACGTTGTCACAATCTTCTCAAAGTCGGATGAAAATCAGATCCCATTCATTGAAGTTGAATAGAAGCCGGACCTGAAGTCTCAGGGCACGTGTCGGATCGGAAGTCGTGCGACTTGTGTTGGATCAGTGAGAACATAGCCTCATACTTACCATTTATAATGGTGATTTCCATTCTAATACACCAAACAGATATGAAAGTAAGTATTTAAAAATGCATGGAAATATTAACATTTTTTAACATATTACCATATGACGAATATTAACTTATTACCATATACAACAACAGTATCATTTTCCAAAAAAACTTCCTTTTTTTTACATTAAAGAGCAGTTCTTGTGCTCCAGGCAAGTGACTTTGCGTAGGCGACGTCATCAGTCTGCTGCAAATAGGAGGAAGCATTTTCTCAATCCCCTATCCCCAGTGATCAGACAACAGCAATTTTTCTAACAGTTAGATTTATAGAACAAGCACAAGGAATAAATTATGGAATCACTCAATTCTGAGGAAAAAATGATGGAATCACCCTGTAAATTTTCATTACAAACACTAATACCTGCATCAGATTAAATCTGCTTGTTAGTATGTAGGTAAAGAGGGTAAATCATCACGCAGTGTTGCACAAGATGTTGGTTGTTCACAGTCGGCTGTGTCTAAAACATGGACCAAATACAAACAACATGGGAAGGTGGTTAAAGGCAAGCATACTGGTAGACCAAGGAAGACATCAAAGTGTCAAGACAGAAAACTTAAAGCAATATGCCTTGAAAACAGAAAATGTACAACAAAACAAATGAGAAACAAATGGGAGGAAACTGGAGTCAACATCTGTGACCGAACTGTAAGAAATCGCCTAAAGGAAATGGGATTTACATACAGAAAAGCTAAAAGAAAGCCATCTCTAACACCTAAACACAAAAACACAAGGTTACAATGGGCTAAGGAAAGGCAATCGTGGACTGTGGATGATTGGATGAAAGTCATATTCAGTGATGAATCTCGAATCTGCATTGGGCAAGGTGATGATGCTGGAACTTTTGTTTGGTGCCGTTCCAATGAGATTTATGCAGACGACTGTCTGAAGAAAACATGCAAATTTCCACAGTCAGTTATGATATGGGGCTGCATGTCAGGTAAAGGCACTGGGGAGATGGCTGTCATTAAATCTTCAATAAATACACAGGTTTACATTGAAATTTTGGACACTTTTCTTATCCCATCTATTGAAAGGATGTTTGGGGATGATGAAATCATTTATCAAGATGATAATGCATCTTGTCGTAGAGCAAAAACTGTGAAAAAATTCCTTGAAGAAAGACACATAAGGTCAATGTCATGGCCTGCAAACAGTCCGGATCTCAATCCAATTGAAAATCTGTGGTGGAAGTTAAAGAAAATGGTCCATGACAAGGCTCCAACCTGCAAAGATGATTTGGCAACAGCAATCAGAAAAGGCTGGAGCCAGATTGATGAAGAGTACTGTTTATCACTCATTAAGTCAATGCCTCAGAGACTGCAAGCAGTTATAAAAGCCGGAGGTGGTGCAACAAAGTACTAGTGATGTGTTGGAGTGTTATTTTGTTTGTTTTTTTTTCCATGATTCCATAATTTTTTCCTCAGGGTTGAGTGATTCCATAATTTATTCCCTGTGCTTGTTCTATAAATCTAACTGTTACTGGCCACCACAATTATTTTTCTTTATTTCTTTTAGTGTTTCTTAAAGCCAGAAAGTTGCCATTTGAAATGCCTTTAGTTTTTGGCCATGCCTGTGATCTGCTTTTTTTCTACAACAATAAACAACTGAAGGAACATCCTCAGGGACTGGTGATTCCATAATTTTTGCCAGGGGTTGTAGTATCTTGTAAAAGTCATACCTAGTGTGTTCTTAAGGTCAAGTATGTAGCTGTAAATACTAACTTAAAGATTTGACCTGGGAGCCAAGGAGATCTGCATATTTTTGCATATTTTTTACAGGCATGGCACTATCCAAGCATGGCTTGCACGTGACCTTTTAATGTGCTCAATGCTAACTTTGCTGTGCAAATTGTGTTTTGCACATAAATAACTATACATGCCATGTACTTGTTCTTATCATCTACATAATCACAATACCCTAAGTATAGGCATATGTACGTGTACTTATTGCTTACATGATTTTAACAGCAAATGCACTTAGGCCACAAATTTACATTGACACATGCACAGCAGGAACACTTCAGAATGGCAACATTATATTCACTCCAACAACATCATCCATGCTAATAGGCTCCACACATCGCTTGCCATGAAATCTGTGTGACCTTGTACTTGATCGCTGCATTTTTTATTCACCCAGTAAGGTTTCATGTTTGTAATAAACTATAGACAGTAATAAATACACTAAATATTAGCTATATTTGAAGAATTTGCGTGTGTATTGTGTTTTTATGGATGCAATGTTTGACAGAAACCATTATCAATAAATATTAAAGTGGTTGTAAAGGCAGAAGGGTTTTTACATTTTTTGCATTCGATGCAGTAAGGTAAAATAACCTTCTGCATGCAGCTCCCCATGCAGGCCCCCCCAGATACTTACTTGTGCCCTAGCTTGATCCAGCGATGTGCACGAGCGGAGACTCTATAGACTCTCTCCCTCCTCATTGGCTCAGATACAGCAGTGGGGGCTATTGACTGTCAGTCACAGCCAGTGAGGAGCGAGGGGGGGGGGGTTAGGGGGATTGCGGTTATGGACACACAGAGCGGGGCTCAGGAGAGCTTGCTATAGGGGCACTCGGTGGGGGAGGAGCCAGAAGCGCCAGCAGCGGACCCGAAAAGAGGAGGGACAGGGCTGCTCTGTGCAAAACCGTTACACAGACCAGGTAAGTATAACATGTTTGTTATTTTAATAAAACAAAAAAACAAACCTTTATAAACAATGACAAGTATATGATTGGCTTCAAGTGGTTATATTGGGGTTATGGCTGCAACTGTATGCTGTACCCCCGGTATTTTTTTTTACAGACGGCAATGCTTTTTTTTTTAATCTAAAAGCAATCCTAGCAGCTGATTGGATTGCTTTTACAAGTTGCAGGAGGGGAAGCCCCCTCACGCCACCCACCAGAGCTTCTGCAGGCTCTCCATGCAATCTGGGAGGCTGGTATTTGATCTGGCAGTGCCAGATTATCGTCTCTATGGTCTAGGAGGCCAGAAGCCATGTCATGACATCACCTCCGCTTAGGGTAGATGTAAACACTTCCTTTTTTTTTTTTTTTTGTAAAGCATTTTTTTTATCTCATGCTTTTCAAGGTAGAGGAGAGATCTGGGGTCTTATAGAAAAAAAAAAATAAGTGTAAAAAAACCCGAAATAATATATTTTTTTTAACACGCCCCCATCTTTCCATGCTCGCATGCAGAAGTGAACACATACGTAGGTCGCACACACATATGTAAACGGTGTTTGCACCACACATGTGAGGTTCCTCTGCGAATATTACAGCGAGAGCAATAATTCTAGTGCTATAGACCTCTTCTCTAACTCTAAACTGGTAACCTGTAAACATTTTTAAAGAGTAGCCTATGGAGATTTTTTATTATCACAGTTTTTTTTCTCCATTCCATGAGTGCGCACAGATTTAAAGCGTAACATGTTAGGTACCTATTTTTGGTGTAACACCATCTTTTATACTTTACCAAAATTTTGGTTGTATATAGTGTGTTTTTGCATTAAAATTCATTAAAGTGTAATTTTTCCCAAAAAATGTAGTTTGAAAAACATACAGTATCTCACAACAGTGAGTACACCCCTCACATTTTTGTAAATATTTTATTCTCATACACTCACTCATACTCTATGGTCTATAACCAAAACACAACCTCTGGATAGGACGCTGAGCATCTTCTTATAGCCTAGACCATCTTTATGTAGAGCAACAATACTTTTTTCAGATCCTCAGAGAGTTCTTTGCCATGAGGTGGCATGTTGAACTTCCAGTGACCAGTATGAGAGAGTGAGAGCGATAACACCAAATTTAACACACCCGCTCCCTATTCACACCTGAGACCTTGTAACACTTAACAAGTCACATGACACCAGGGAGGGAAAATGACTAATTAGGCACAATTTGGACATTTTCACTTAGGGGTGTAGTCACTTTTGTTGCCAGCGGTTTAGACATTAATGGCTGTGTGTTGAGCTATTTTGAGGGGACAGCAAATTTACACTGTTATACAAGCTATACTCTCACTACTTTACATTGTAGCAAAATGTCATTTCTTCAGTGTTGTCACATGAAAAGATATAATAAAAAACTTACAAAAATGTGAGGGGTGTACTCACTTTTGTGAGATACTGTATACCATGTGACATATAAAATTGCAACAACCACCATTTTAATCTCTAGAGTCCCTGCTAAACAAAAATGTACAATGTTTGGGGGGTTAATAAAAATACAGATTTTTAATTGTAAACAAATGTGTCAGAATAGTCTTAAAGTGTTACTAAACCCACAACAGTAAAATCAGTTTGTATATGTAGTAAAGCATGCTTGTTATACTCACTGTGGAACCTGTGTAAAAAGGCTGTTTAATCCTGTCTTCTCTGATCCTCCCCTTTTTCCACTGTCCTCAATCCATCTCCGTATAGTACAGATCATTGGTTGCACTCTGCACATGCTCAGTTTGGTGTGTATTCCTAGAGAGTTTGTATTTTTCTCTTGGGAGGGTGCATGTGATCAGCACAGGGCTAATTAGCACTGTCCAGACAAAGGGTCAGGGGTCATGCAGCCTCATAGGACAGTCAGAGGAGAATGAAAATTCCTCTTACAAGCTTTAACCAGTTCTTGGCTGGACACTGATAGAAGTCACAAGACTGCTATGTACTGCTGATGAGAAAAGGTATTTAGCATTTATATTTACTAAAATAATTGCATTTCCATGTTCTGTGTACTGTTTGAGATCAGATATAGTGAATGCAGGGTCCTGGGCTTAGTAACATTTTAATTTCAAAACCAAAAGCTGTAAATAGGACATAAAGACATCTGATCATATTCAGGACAAGACTAGTTTGTTATTAGCGTAGTTTACTTATACTGTATAACTTGACTAAAAAACTGATTTAAAGCGTAGGTTTAGTTAAGTATTGTTTTTAAATTAGCACCAGGGGCAGTACTTACTGCTGTTATGTTCAATGAAATGTTCACTCCTCTGCGCCACTCTGGATATTCCTGCAGCTATAATCTTCAGGTGCTGTGGGGGTTTAATATGAGCCTCTGAACCTGTCACAGGCACATGTCAAAAGTTTCTGACTATGCCCATCCTTTCTACCCTGTGCTCCATTCACAAAAGTTGTACTATCGATTCAATGAGAAGCGCTCTATAAATAGAAGATGAATGAAAGGTGCCCTCTTGACGAGTGCCTATGACCGCTCCAGTGGCTGTATTAACCCCCAGAGCACCAGAAGATTACTGGTAGCAAATACAATTGCAAGTAACTAAAACTAAGCAATCTACCACTCACAAGTCCAAAAACCAGCAAAATTCTGCTTCAATATAGTTTAATATGAGAACAAATCAAAAACAGAGAACAATACAACAATATCTTCATAAGTGATCAGATTTTTCCACAATTTTTTTTTTGCAAATCACCATTTTATGCCTTCAAGTGCTTGTGAGTTCCACGAAATATGGAATTGAAAGTTTGATTGTTCTTTGGAATTGCCAAATGTATGACCAGCTTAATTAAGCAGGGCAATAACTTCTCCGAAGGATGTGAAAACCTTGCAAAAAGACCTGAACAAATTAATGGGGTGGGCAACTACATAGCAAATGAGGTTCAATGTAGAAAAATGTAAAATAATGCATTTGGGTGGCAAAAATATGAATGCAATCTATACACTGGGGGGAGAACCTCTGGGGGAATCTAGGATGGAAAAAGACCTGGGGGTCCTAGTAGATGATAGGCTCAGCAATGGCATGCAATGCCAAGCTGCTGCTAACAAAGCAAACAGAATATTGGCATGCATTAAAAAGGGGATCAACTCCAGAGATAAAATGATAATTCTCCCGCTCTACAAGACTCTGGTCCGGCCGCACCTAGAATATGCTGTCCAGTTCTGGGCACCAGTCCTCAGGAAGGATGTACTGGAAATGGGGCGAGTACAAAGAAGGGCAACAAAGCTAATAAAGGGTCTGGAGGATCTTAGTTATGAGGAAAGGTTGTGAGCACTGAACTTATTCTCTCTGGAGAAGAGACGCTTGAGAGGGGATATGATTTCAATTTACAAATACCGTACTGGTGACCCCACAATAGGGATAAAACTTTTTCTTGGAAGGGAGTTTAACAAGACACTTGGCCACTCATTAAAATTAGAAGAAAAGAGGTTTAACATTAAACTATGTAGAGGGTTCTTTACTGTAAGAGCGGCAAGGAGGTGGAGTCCCTTCCACAGGCGGTGGTCTCAGCGGGGAACATCGATAGTTTCAAAAAACTATTAGATAAGCACCTGAACGACCACAACATACAGGGATATACAATGTAATACTGACATATAATCACACACATAGGTTGGATGGACGTGTGTCTTTTTTCAACCTCACCTACTATGTAACTATTATATGCTTTATACAGTAAAGTCACATTCCTTATAAAGGGTTAGCTCAACTTTACCAAAAAAACTGCCTATGCAGGTAATGGGCACCTGTAGATAAAAACAAACTGTACAGCCTTGACTAAAGTTGGGTAATGCACTTCTTGTAGATGTAGGCCATTAACTTACTTCCTGAAGCCTGGCCAAAAAACTCCCAGAGACGGTATCCCCCTGCACAAACTGTGCAGCTTTGACTAAAGCTGAATAATGCCCTTGCTATAGGTGTGGTCCTCTTGAAGCCTGACTGAAAAACTGCCAGAGATGGCACCCCCTGTCCCGGCTTGTTGTTATAACATTGCGAAAACACTGCCAGTTGTTACTACTCACCCCCATCATAATAAACACAAGCTCTTTCTCCAATTCATACCCCCTCACATGCACTCTTTCTCCCAAATTACAGTAGAAGATAGTGGACCATGCGTGTGCCTGAGTTTGCAAGTTTGAGAACTCGCTCCTGTGATGGTGGGGGTGAGCAGCTGGGAGTCTCTTAGCAACGTCCTAGTAACAAGGCAGGGTGGGTGGGTCATCTCATCTCTGAGGGTTTTTCAGCCAGGGTTTGGGAGGCCTACATCTATAGCAAAGGCATTATCTGACTTTAATCAAAGCTGCACAGTTTGTTTTTATCTACAAATGCCCCTTATCTGCATAGAGATTCTTACCTGCTTTACAGATTCTTCAGGACAGTGTCAAAATACCAAAGTCTACAAATGGTTATAAATGCTGGCCATACAAACCAGAATATGATCATATGTTGATCAGTGATAGAACAATAAAGAGATTGTCTTTTCCTCCAATATACTTATTGGAAAGGTGCTGTAGTTTGGTCAGACTGTTTCAGCTAAAGTGAAAGAGATTTCTTCCATCACGGAGGTGGTGGCCCAGAGTTTTGTGTGTCAGTACCCCTTACTATATCCAATATTTTGGTAGTCACAGCAACATCTAGAGCTGGATCAAATCTGTTTCTGAATGTCATTTTTATTTATGTAGCAGTACAGTTCTACATTTAGGGAATAATTTACAGAATATATTGCTGGAGAGAATCAGATTAATATTTTAGGTGAATTCAGGTTTCACACATTTAATTGAATCACTTCTTTGAAAGTTACAAGCGTTATCAGTGGTAACACAAAGTGTGTCAGTTTGCCCAGATGATTAAATATCCATGAGTGTTAGTAATGCTATCTACAAAGGAATGGCCAGTAATCACAGATTGTCACCTTCTACCCTTGTATGTTATCAGTGAGCGAAAAGAAGCAGAAGGTTACTTGTAAAAAGCCACAGCTGTGAAAATATTTGACTCAGTAAGGAACCTGAGGAGTCCTTCATTGAAAGAGATAGGCGTGGACATATGTGGGAAGAATAACAAGCACCTTGGGTGGAAGCTAGGTGATTGATAGTCACATGCTGTGTGAAATCTCTTTTACAGTTTCCAAAATTGAAGCAACTAGGTGTACAGGAGAATTAACATAATTAGAAATGTTTTGAAGGGGCCATTATGGTTGGCCACATGTGCCTGTATCACTGGCAAAGAAGTACATCTGAGCAGGAGTGAATACTTTCTAATATGTATAGCATCAGCATGCAAGCACCCTAAGAATATATATATAGATAGATATTGTACATACACACACACACACACACACACACATAGAATACATACATATGTGTGTGTTATTTGGGCTAACACTCTTTAAAATACATCATAAATACAATGACGTAAGAGGGTCTCCCTTTTAAATGCCACCTGACCTCTTGTTTATAAAGGCAGTAAGTTGATGATGCTAGGAGGCAATATGCTGCCATGTGGGTAAGTCCAATGATATGAGACTCGACAGGTGCAGTCAAACAGGGGTACTGTTTAACTCATCATCTAGAGATTTCAGGCTCTCTGAACTCTATGAGAAAAGCTGCAGGCGGCATACTCTGGTGTTTCCTGCTGAACCTTGCAAATTACTGTTCCGTGACCATTGTGTGACTGTTACTTAACCATAAACGGTATGAAAAGTTGAAAATGACTGAAATCGAAAAAAAAAAATCAAGACTGTCTTGTTGATACAATTTTTTTCTGAAAGGGTATGCAATCTGTTGGTCAAACCAGAAATCTAGTGAGCTGATGACTTTCTGTGCTGTCTGCCAGGGCTGGCTGTTATCAGCTACATAGTTCTCAGGCATCTCCGTTTAAGGAGAAGTGAGGGGGGCAGAGTTCTGTAGCCTGATTTTGTATTTATTGCCCTGATACAGAACAGTGAGTGAGAGTTGTCATCCCCACAATGGAAGTGTGCAGGGCACATGCTCTCAGCATAGAACAGTGTTTACATAGGGTCACATATATGTGGCCTCCCAGCGTTAAAGTCCAAGTACAGGGAATATTACTTACCTTCACTGTGATGTGTCTCTTGTGCGGCTGTTTCCTCATTTAGCAGAAAATTTCCCCCTCCATTGCCTTCACCCTGCCGCCATAATCTTCTGGTTCGGCAGGGGTTAAAAGAATTAAGGGAACCGTCACAGCCACTCATCAAGAATGCCCAATTATGCCCACCCTTTCCATCCAGCTCCTCCATTCATAGAAGTTGTACTACAGCTTCTTTAAAAGAAACAGGACAAGTTGACGATCGAAAGGTCCCCTCCTCAATTCATATATCAAGTTTCCTTAATTATTTGATTATTTCGTAAACAAAAAAGGAAAGAAAATCTCTTGAATCCCCCATCAATATAGTCAGTGTTGATGGAGTAATGCCTTCCGCAGTGCTATTGTGTTCTGCTGGCGGAGGGGGGTTGGGGATAGGGGGAGCCCTCCCAGCTGGCAGAACGCAATGAATACTGTTAGCAACTGTAGCCACCAGCTGTAATCATTATTTTAAAAAATGACAGGCTGGCCAGTCAGTTGATGGATCAACTTGGGTACAATCGGCATGCCCATACATGGATCAAACTTCGTCCTTGCTGAGCCAGCTGGATTTCGATCCACGTATGGCCAGCTTTAGGCTTTTAGTTCCCACTGATTTAGGCCAGACTGTTCCCACGGGAAATACTTGGCCAGCTTACCAAGACCTTGCGGTTTGCTGTTGTTTCATAATCAGGCAGCAAAGATAGCCAAGTTTAGTGCTTGCATTTGTGAAAGCGCCATACTACTGGTGCCGGAGGTAAGGTCATGTCTCTGACCACCACTAAAGTCTACATATACCTTTAATCACCTGTATCTGGTGACATATATTGCATGTCTACATGTAGTCAACCTTGTTTAGAAAAGCCAATTAGCCAATTATAAACAAATGATTACTTTTGAATTGTTGTCTTTCATGCATAATGGTGTATATAGTGTAAAGAAGCAGCATGTAATCAACTCTGTTTATCTAATCTTATCTAGATAAAAAGCAAAAGGTTAATAAGTTGCTGTTAATAGGATAAAAATTTGGTTAGCTCTGTTCTCTTTTTTGAAAGGCAGCAGTTACCCATTGTTCATTACTAGATTTCACAGAGAAAAATTATGGTAAACAGACAGATTAAAGTGATGCTTAACCACTTCAGCCCCAGAAGATTTACCCCCCTTCATGACCAGACTATTTTTCGCAATACGGCACTGCGTTACTTTAACTGACAATTGCATGGTTGTGCAATACTGTACCCAATTAAAATTGGAGTCCTCTTTTCCCACAAAGAAAGTTTTCTTTTGGTGGTATTTGATCATCTCTGCGTTTTTTTTTTGTTTGCACTATAAACATAAGAGTGGCAATTTTGAAAAAAAAAAAATATATTTTTTACTTTCTGATATAAAAAAAATCCAATAAAAAAATGTAAAAATTTGAATGTCTTCATAAATTTAGGCTAATATGTATTCTGCTACATATTTTTGGTAAAAAAAAAAAAAAAAAACCCTAATAAGCGTATATTGATTTGTTTGCACAAAATTTATAGCGTCTACAAACTATGGGATATTTTAATATATTTAAATTTTTTTACTAGTAATGGCGGTGATCAGTGGGACTGCTAAATTGCAGACGAACAAATCAAACACTAATGAACACTTTTGAAACTTTTTGGGAACCAATGACACTAATACAGTGATTAGTGCTACAAAATATGCATTAATCACTGTACTAATGACACTGGCTGGGAAGGGGTTAACATCAGGGGTGATCAAAGGGTTAACTGTGTGCCTAGCTGATGTTTTCTTACTGTGGGGAGGTGCTTGTACTAGGGGAAGGCATGGATCTGTGCCCCTGCTTTACAGAGACACAGGATCCATGCCTTCTTTACTGACAGAACCACGTGTTTACATAGGCAGATCGCCGTTCTCCCTGTACCAAACATTCGGCGGGTGCCAGCGGACATCGAGTCCAGGCCGCCGGCAGTACATGTGCGTTCTAGACCCGGAAGTGTCGGATCACGTACTAGGTATTAGGGATGAGCTCGAACAGCAAACAATATGGGGCATTCACGGGAAATTCGAACAGTGCGGAACGCCCCATAATGCACTGCAAGATCGCAGTGCATTAGTGTCTTATGATTGGCCAAAGCTTGCACCCGACCTGCAGGCTTTGGTCAATCACAGAGCGCTCTGCAGAGAGAGAGAGCCATAATTGGCCAAAGGCACAGGGTGCCTTTGGCCAATTATGGCTCAGGGGGACTAAGTCCATGCCCCATACTATATAAGGCTGCTTACATAGCGGCCGTGTATAGTGTTTGACTGTGGACGGAGATAGTTTGAGCTAGATTAGGCAGGCAGGTTAGTTAGTTGCAGTGTATTTGATATATACAGTTAGTCTAATATATATATATATATATATATATATATATACTCTGCATTTAACTTAGACTTTATATTCAGTGTATACTCTATATTCAGGCGGTGTATTCATATATATATATATATATATATATATATATACTGTATATATATATATATATACAGTCTAGTATGAAAAGTGAGTACACCCTTCACATTTTTGTAAATATTTTATTATATCTTTTCACGTGACGACACTGAAGAAATTACACTTTGCTACAATGTAAAGTGATGAGTGTACAGCTTGTATAACAGTGTAAATTTGCTGTCCCCTCAAAATAACTCAACACACAGCCATTAACCACTTACCCACTGGGCACTTTGACAATTACTCAGTCATGCAACACTGTACCTATATGAAATTTTTGTCCTTTTTTCACAAAAATAGAGCTTTCTTTTGGTGGTATTTAATCACCGCTGGGTTTTTTATTTTTTGCACTATAAAAAAAAAAAGACCAAAAATTCTGTAAAAAAAAAGCATTTTTCTTCGTTTCTGTTATAAAATTTTGCAAATTAGTAATTTTCTTCATATATTTTGGCCAAAATTTATACTGCTACATATCTTTGGTAAAAATAACCCAAATCAGTGTATATTATTTGGTCTATGTGAAAGTTATAGAGTCCACAAGCTATGGTGCCAATCTCTGAAAATTGATCACACCTGAAGTACTGACTAACTTCTTGAGACTCTAACAAGCTAGGAAAGTACAAATACCCCCCCAAATGACCCATTTTTGGAAAGTAGACATTCCAAGGTATTTAGTAAGAGGCATGGAGAGTTTTTTGGAGTTGTAATTTTTTCCCACAATTCTTTGCAAAATCAAGATTTTTTTTTTTTTTGTTTTTTTTTCACAAAATTGTTATATTAGCAGGTTGTTTCTCACACACAGCATATGCACAGCACAAATTACACCCCAAAACACATTCTACTATTCCTCCTGAGTATGGCGATACCACATGTTTGAGACTTTTACACAGCGTGGCCACATACAGGGGCCCAACATGCAGGGAGCGCCATCAGGCGTTCTTGGAGCATAAATTACACATATCATTTCTTGACTACCTCTTGCACTTTTGAAGGCCCTGGAGAACCAGGACAATGGAAATGAACCTATTTTGGAAAAAAAAACAACCCACTGTATAATCTATAAAGGCATAATGAGTATTTTGAATAATTATGGATCGGGGTGGATGGGATGGCTGAGCATGGATGGATGGCTGAGTATGGATGGCTGAGCATGGATGGATGGATGAGTGTGCTGAGTATGGATGGCTGAGTATGCTGAGTATGGATGGCTGAAAATGGATGGATGGATGAGCATGCTGAGTATGCTCAGTATGGATGGCTGAGCATGGATGGATGGATGAGTATGCTGAGTATGGATGGGTGAGCATGGATGGATGGATGAGTATGCTGAGTATGGATGCGGATGGATGGATGAGTATGCTGAGTGTGGATGGGTATGCTGAGCATGGATGACTGAGTATGCTGAGTATGGATGGGTGAGTATGCTGAGTATGGATGGCTGAGCATGGATGGATGAATGAGTATGCTGAGTATGGATGGGTGAGCATGGATGGATGGTTAAGTATGCTGAGTATGGATGGGTATGCTGAGTATGGATGGATGAGTATGCTGAGTATGGATGGTTGAGCATGGATGGATGGATGAGTATGCTGAGTATGGATGGATGAGCATGGATGGATGGATGAGTATGCTGAGTATGGATGGATGAGTATGCTGAGTATGGATGGATGGATGAGTATGCTGAGTATGGACGGATGGATGAGTATGCTTAGTATGGATGAGTATGCTGAGCATGGATGGCTGGGTATGGATGGATGGATGGCTGGAATAGGCACATATCAGCGCTGTGGGCACTACACATCCAACCCACAGCGCTGCAGCACTTGATCTCTCCCCTCGTTCTGTACCTATAGGTACGGGGGGGAAGAGGAACCGGACGTGACGCCGGTTTGTTTACAAGTGATCGCTCCATCATTTGATGCAGCGATCAGGTGGTAAATGGCTGCTATCAGCGGTCGTTTACAGTGATCCGTGATGCGCCAGGTCCTCTGGACCCGGCGGTCATGGATGTTCCCTGGTTCGCACCCCAGGGGGGAGCGCGAGAGCGGGATTCTGGGAGGACGTCAATGTACACCCTTCGAGAGTTATCCAATAGCGCTGCAGCCGTCATTCGGCTATAGGGCGGTCGGCAAGCGGTTAATGTCTAAACCGCTGGCAACAAAAGTAAGTACACCTCTAAGTGAAAATGTCCAAATTGGGCCCAAAGTGTCAATATTTTGTGTGGCCATCATTATTTTCCAGCACTGCCTTAACCCTCTTGGGCATGGAGTTCACCAGAGCTTCACAGGTTGCCACTGCCTCTACCACTCCTCCATGACGACATCACGGTACTGGTGGATGTTTGAGACCTTGCGCTCCTTCACCTTCCGTTTGAGGATGCCCCACAGATGCTCAATAGGGTTTAGGTCTGGAGACATGCTTGGCGAGTCCATCACCTTTACCCTCAGCTTCTTTAGCAAGGCAATGGTTGTATTAGAGGTGTGTTTGGGGTCATTATCATGTTGGAATACTGCCCTGCGGCCCAGTCTCCGAAGGGAGGGGATTATTCTCTGCTTCAGTATGTCACAGTACATGTTGGCATTCATGGTTCCCTCTATGAACTGTAGCTCCCCAGTGCCGGCAGCACTCATGCAGCCCCAGACCATGACACTCCCACCATCATGCTTGACTGTAGGCAAGACACACTTGTCTTTGTACTCCTCACCTGGTTGCCACCACACGCTTGACACCATCTAAACCAAATAAGTTTTTCTTGGTCTCATCAGATCACAGGACATGGTTCCAGTATGCCATGTACTTAGTCTGCTTGCCTTCAGAAAACTGTTTGCGGGCTTTCTTGTGCATCATCTTCTGGGATGACAGCCATGCAGACCAATTTGATGCAGTGTGCGGTGTATGGTCTGAGCACTGACAGGCTGAGCCCCAACCCCTCCAACCTCTGCAGCAATGCTGGCAGCACTCATACATCTATTTCCCAAAGACAACCTCTGGATATGATGCTGAGCATGTGCACTCAACTTCTTTGGTTGACCATGGCGAGGCCTGTTCTGAGTGGAACCTGTCCTGTTAAACCGTTGTATGGTCTTTGCCACCATGCTGCAGCTCAGTTTCAGGGCCTTGGCAATCTTCTTATAGCCTAGGCCATAATTTTCCTCAGAGAGTTCTTTGCCATGAGGTGCCATGTTGAACTTCCAGTGACTAGTATGAGAGAGTAAGAGCGATAACACCAAATTAAACACCAAATTTAACACACCTGCTCCCCATTCACACCTAAGACCCTGTAACACTAACCAGTCACATGACATCAGGGAGGGAAAATGGCTAATTGGGCCCAATTTGGACATTTTCACTTAGGGGTGTACTCACTTTTTGTTGCCAGCAGTTTAGACATTAATGGCTGTGTGTTGAGTTATTTTGAGGGGACAGCAAATGTACACTGTTATACAGGCTGTACACTCACTACTTTACATTGTAGCAGGTAGCAGCACTTCAGGTGGTGTATTTATATATATATATATATATATATATATATATATATACACAGTCTAATGTGTATATATATATATATATATATATACACATACACACAGTCTAATATATATATATATATATATATATATATATATATATATATATATATATATATATATATAAAAATAAATATATACACTCTACATTCAGTGTAGCCTATATATACAGTGCATTCGGTGGTGTACAGTTTCTAATACACTTTAGGCTGTGTACAGAGTATATTATACAGTGTGTACAGTTTCTAATACACTTAAGGTGGTGCACACAGTATATAATACAGTGTGTACAGTTTCTAATAGACTTCAGGCAGTGTACACAGTATATAATACAGTGCAGATGGTGTACCGTTTCTAATACAGTGCAGGCGGTGTACACAGTATATAATACAGTGTAGTGTACTGTGAAAAGAAAAAATCCCCATCCTGTCCAGAAGACCACCAAGGAGGGGCAGACGATCATAGGCCACTAAAAGAGGGCAAGCAGCCTCTGTGTCAACATTGGTGGTCGTGGGCATGGTGCATTCTCTGCAGGTGGCCATGGGGCATGCTTGTCCTTTTTTTCTGCTACTGGCCGTGTTATTGAGCCACAACTGTGGATAAGGAGCCACAATTCCATTGGCTCCTTATCCACAGTTACTCCTTCCATAGCCCCACCATCATGCACGGAGGAGTCCCCAGAATTATTCAACCACAGTGTTGGTTACATGCTTCTGGAGGATGCGTAGCAATTTGAAGGCTCCGATGTTGGTTCCCAGGTGGAGGAAGGGAGTAACGGGAGCCTAGAGAGAGGCGGTGCCACAGAAGGACAAGAAACTGGCAGTCATGTTCCCCAAGCTGCAGCATGCTGCCAAGTTTGCTCCAGTGACGAGGAGGGAGGGGATGATGAGGTCACTGACCGTACTTGGGTGCCTGAGAGAAGAGAGGAGGAAAGTGAGGAAGAGGAGGAGTAGGCACAACTCCAACGAGGTAGGATGTCTTCCAGGTGTCAGCTTAAGGGCAACTACCCTATTGCATCACACCGCAGAGCTCTGCAGGTGCAGGGCGCTGCTGACTCCTCGCTGACTTTTCAAAGTTCCTTGGTGTGGGCCTTTTTCGACACATGTGCAGCAGAACACACCGTTGCTATTTGCAACCTATGTCTGAAGCGGATCAAGCATGGCTAGAACAGCAGCCGCTTGGGCACCACATGCTTGACCAGACATATGATGACCTGCCATGGCAGCAGCACCTGAAAGACCCACATCATATAAAAAGGCTGACTTCTCCTTGCTCTTCATCTGGGATCTCAAACCCTACTATACCTCCAGTCCTCTCAAAAACCTGCACTGAGAGGAATGAAGGTATAACAATAGGTGTCACAAGTACTTGCAGTGAATCTGCTAGCAGTACACCACCAGTTGATTTCAGCAGGCAACTTTCCCTACTCCAGATGCTGAACTGTAAAAAGAAATTCACATGCTCAGCGTCTAAATGCTAGATTGGCCAAATTGCTAGCACTGCTGCCTTTTCAACTGGTAGACTCAGCCCCCGTTTGAGAATTTGTGAAATTTGCTGTACCACAGTGGCAGGTTCCAAAACGCCATTTATTTTCACGTAAAGCCATTCTGGCTCTCCTCCCATGTGGAAGGCAATGTTTTGGCCTCGTTGGACAGGGCGGTAAGCAGTAAGGTTCATATTACCACTGACTCATGGTCCAGCAGGCATGGGCAGGGACGTTACCTTTCCTTCATGGCGCACTGGGTAACTCTGCTGGCAGCTAGAAAGGATGCAGAACAGGGTTCAGTGTTGGAGCTTGTTCCGCCACCACGCCTCAAAAAGCTAGTGTTGATTCTGCCACAACACCTGTATGCTCCCCTCCCTCCTCTTCTTCTTGCTCTATGGCCTCTTCTGCAAAATTGTCCTCTGAACCAGCAGTACTCCCTAAATGCACAAGGGGCTACGCAAGCAGTCAGGCAAAAAGATGTGATGTGGTGCGTGAGCCTAGGGGACAGGAACCACACTGGCGCAGAGATTCTGTCAGCTCTACAGGGGCAGGCTCAGAGGTGGTTGACGCCATGCCAGCTTCAGCCAGGAATGGTTGTATGCGACAATGGCACCAACCTTCTCTACGCCCTCCAACAGGGACACTTGACCCATGTTCCATGTTTGGCACACATCCTGAATTTGGTGGTGCAGCTTTTCTTGACCAGGTACCCAGGCTTACAAGATCTCTTGAGGCAGGCCAGAAAAGTCTGTGGTCATTTCCGCCGGTCATACAATGTCAGTGCTCAGCTGGCTGACATTCAAAGGGAATGCAACCTGCCCATCAACCGCCTCATTTGTGACATGACCACCAGGTGGAACTCAATGTTGGCAATGCTGCAGCGGCTGCACACACAGCAGAGGGCCATCAATGAGTACCTGTGCAAGTATGGCACCAGGACAGGGTCATGAGATCTTGGCTTCTTTTCGCCACGCCGGTGGCTACAGATCAAGGGTGCATGCACTGTCCTGTCACCATTTAAGGAGGCCACAAGGATGGTGAGCAGCGACAATGCATGCATCAGTGACACTGTCACTCTAGTCTTCCTGCTGGAGCACACGCTTCGTGGAATCATGGACAGGGCACTTGAGGCAGAACAGTGGGAGGAAAAGGAGGACTTACTTTCCTCTCAAGGCCCCCTTTATCCAGATAGCATTCCTGCGGGTTCGCCAAACACACAGGAAGAGGAGGAGGATTGTGTCAGCATGGATGTCTAGGATAACACTCAACGGATGTTTTTCAGTCCCCAGAAAACCAAGGAGGCTGGGAGGAGGTAGTTAGGGATAATGTGATCCTTAGTGACCCAGAGGACTCAGAATCAAATGCCTCTGCAAACCTGGCCTCCCTGATTCTGCAAAGCCTGCAAAAGGATCTTATGATGTGTGGTATTAAGGAGAGGGGTTATTACTGGCTGGCAACCCTTCTTGATCCACGTTACAAGGGTAAGGTTGCAGAACTCATCCTGTTTTTCGCAGAGGGAGAAGAGGATAAAACATCTTCAGGAGGCCTTGAAGAAAAGTGTATGTAACGCATTTCCAGACCCTGGGAGGTTACCATTTCCTGGTGCTGGACAACGTGTTTCTGAAGCTTCATTCGGTCAGAGGAAGAGCGGTGGAGAAGGTGGCCGGCTGACCAATGCCTTTAAACAATTTTTCAGTTCTCAGCGCCAAGGTCTGATAGGTTCCAGCAACCATCGCCAGCATCTGCATTATATGGTATAGGAATATCTAAGGGCAAGAGCAGACTTGGAGACTTTTCCAACAGAGCATCCACTGAGTTACTTGGTCTTGAGGTTGGACCACTGACCAGAACTTGCTCAATATGCAATTGAGCTACTGGCCTGTCCTGCATCCAGCGTGATTTCTAAACGCACATTCAGTGCTGCTGGAGGGTTTCTAATGGATCAAAGAGTGCGCCTGTCCACAGACTCTGTTTATAGACTCACATTTATAAAAATGACTAATTCCTGGATCAGCAGCTATCAAGCACCTGATGCTGATGTAACTGATTGAATTTACTATGGATCCGGGATCCCTTGAAGACTGCCTATGCTGCCTATCCTATTCCTCCTCAATCATGATAATGCTAGCTTCCAACAATATTTTTGGTTTAGGGCACCACCACCCAAGGCCCAATTTTTCTGCCCCTGTATAACAGTGGCATGTAATTACAATTTTTGAAATGATATTTCACAGCAGGGCGTTCCTGCGCCCAACAAGAGTAACTGAGAGGGGTTAAAGTGTTCAGGTAACAATCAACACCTAAGGCCAAATGTTTCTGCCCCTGTTTACCAGGGCCATGTAATTACAATTTTTGAAATAATATTTAACAGCAGGGCCCCTTCCTGCACCCAACGAGTAACTGTGAGGGGTTACAGTGTTCTGGCACCACCAACACCTAAGGCCCAATGTTTCTGCCCCTCTTTAACAGGGGCATGTAATTACAATTTTTGAAATAATATTTAACAGCAGGGCCCGTTCCTGCGCCCAACAAGAGTAAGGCTGTGTTTCCACTACTGCGACTTGATTTGTGACTTGACACATGTCAAGTCGCATGACAAGTCAAAACCCATGTATTTCAATGGTCCCCGTTCTAATTGGTGCGACTCAAGTCGCAGCGTCTCCAAAAAAGGTTCTTGCACTACTTTGTTCCGTCTTCGGTGCGACTTGTTCTTCATAGAAAGGTATTAAGTCGCAATGCAGTCGCATGTACATGTCTGACACCGCGACTTTGTTGCGACTTCCACGGAAGTCTACAGAAGCACATGATCTCTGCTCCTCCCAAATACATCACTTCCTATATTGATGTACGTGAGTGTGGAAGACAGGAAGGGGAAATAACTAAGCAGGATAAGGAATTACATCACTAAATCGCAGAGCATCAAAGTCGCACAAAGTCGTTTTTAAAGTCGCATCAAATCGCAACATAAATCGCATTGTAAAGTCGCAGTGTAAATCGCGTGACTTTGGAGACGCAATAGTGGAAACAGAGCTTTACTGTGAGGGGTTACCGTGTTCTGCCACCACCAACACCTAAGGCCCAATTTTTCAGCAGAGTATATAGTGCAGTCTGTATAGTATATATACTGCAGTTCAGAGTATATAGTGCGGTCCGTATAGTATATGTACTGCAGTTCAGAGTATATAGTGCAGTCGGTGTAGTATATATAATATATAATACAGTACAGAGTATATAGTGCGGTATACAATATAGTGTATTGAAGTGGTTAACGGGAGCCCTATGACAGAATTAAGAAAAGAACGACATGGGTTCCCCTGTCCATACCAGGCCCTTTGGGTCTGGTATGGATTTTGGGGGGGACCCCTACGCCATTTTTTTTTTTAAAAATTGGCGTGGAGTTCCCCTTAATATCCATACCAGACCCAAAGGGCCTGGTAAGGACTTGGGGGGGAAACCTATGCTGTTTTTTTCAATGATTTTTTATGTATATTGCCAGGATCTGGCTATACATTACAGCTGTGAGCAATTTTAAATGACATTTTTTACTTTAGAAATGTCATTTTGCTGTGGTACTGCTCTAAATATGGGAAAAATGCACTACTTTACAGGCAGACTAAGGGGACCCCCCAGGCACGATATTTAAAGGAACATTTCATTTTTTTGTTTCACTTTAAGCATTCTTAAAATCACTGCTCCTGAAAACACAGCCATTTTAAAAACTTTTTTTTTTTTTGCATCGATACATGTCCCCTGGGGCAGGACCCGGGTCCCCAAACACTTTTTATTTCAATAACTTGCATAAAAGCCTTTAAAATGAGCACTTTTGATTTTTCACGTTCATGTACTATAGACTTTACCAGTGTTCGCATGTTCGCACAAATCTTTTGTCCGTTCACAAGTTCTGGTGCGAACCGGGGGGGGTGTTCGGCTCATCCCTACTAGTTATGTGATCTGATGCAGCTGTGCCACTTTGCCACAATATATCTAAGTTATACGGTCGGCAAGTGGTTAAAGCGTGACTAAACTCACAGAAATGCTTACCTCTTCATTCCAGCAATATGGCGATTAATCCCTTGCCAGCGCGCTGTCATCTTCTCCCCAGCTACTTCCAGGGGCAGGGTTTTCAGCCTCTTGATTGGCTGGTCTGGGAGTGCATACACAGGAGTCTGTCATTCTGGCACAGCCGGACTGTTCCTTACATCTCAGTGTGCATTAAAGGAAAGACTGTGAGCAGGCAGGTAAGTGTTATTGCAGAATAGACTTAGCATGTCTCCTCTGCTATAAAGAGCTGCCTAGTTGCAGTTTTTTATTAGTCAAGTTTAGTTCCACTTTGAAGTGTAAGTCCACGTTATATGAGAAAAAAAACAATACCCTCTGGGTGATATATGTACATTTTAAAGTTGTAAAAATTTGTTGTAGATTCCTACTGTTTTCTTTTCTAAAGGGCCTGCATCACTTTAGAAGTAGTTAACCCCTAGTGAGTATTTCACCAAAAATGAAGTTTCTGTAGCAGGGGATGCCTAAATTTGATTTACTGCAGATATCAGCCAATAACACAAGAAGGAAATTACATTTCTGGGGGCGATCTGTACACCAGGGATATACAGTACGCTTCCAAAATGCCATGTGGCATTGAATTTTTTTAAACAATTATAGGAACTCACAGCTGCTACAGATTGAAATGTAAAGATAATTTGTAAAAATATTACATTAGATTGCCTCTAGCATTGTTCCTGTTTCTTCTTGCTGGAGGCTGCCATTTTGCAAAAGCCCATGTATGGCTGTTTTTGGCCAACTTCATTTTGAGGCACTGATTTGATACTTTGGCAGAGGCAGCCAATCAAAGCCTTTGCCTCATACAAAATCCACCATGGGTCACGGGGTGAACCAGGAATGTCAAAATCCAGGGAGCACATCACAGATTCATTAGTGCTGTGCTTTATGAAGCCGGTCACATTCAAACCTCTAAGGCAGGGGTGTCCAACCTTTTGACCTTTCTGGACCACATTGGAAGAAGAGGAATTGTCTTGGGCCACGCATAAAATACACTAATAATAAGGATAACTGATGAGCAAAAAAAGTTGGGCAGATCACTAGTTAACAATCACTGATATAGATAATGTACCTGAGTAATAAATCTTCATTTTTTTGTAATATTTTATATTATAAAAGTAAAACAGGGCAACATAAAACTAGTGCGATATTTATCTGGCTCAATGGATGTAGTAGCAATTCTAAATGAATTCTCAAGGTGCTCATCAGATATTTTGGTTCTAATTTTGCCCTTCATGTGCTTCATCCTTGAAAATAGTTGCTCACAAATATAGGTGCTGCCAAAAACTGATGACATGAATAAGGTGTGATTGTGAAGAGTGGGATATTTTTCTTTGCAAAAATAAAACTTAAAGTCCAGTATCGAGATTTGTCTAGCACTGATTAATGTAATAGTCACTGGTTCCCAAAAAGTGTCATTTGGGGTCAGATTTGTCCGCCTCAATGTCGCAGTCCTGCTAAAAATCGCAGATTGCTGCCATAACCAGTAAAAACAATAAAAAAAAATAAAAGTCCCTAAATCTATCCCGTAGTTTGTAGATGCGATAACTTTTGCGCAAACCAATCAATATACGCCTATTGCGATTTTTTTTGCAAAAAATATGTAGAAGAATATATATCGGCCTAAACTGATGAATACATTTGTTTTTTTTATATATATTTTTTGGGATATGTATTATAACAGAAAGTAAGAAAATTTTCAAATCACATGTCAAATCGGCCTGATGTGAACGGGGGCTTAGGGCCCGTTAACACCAGAACGCGGTATTGAAAACCCGCGTTCTATGCATGTTTTCTACACCGCGCTCAAAATGCACTGCAATTGCAATGTAAGTTAATGACACCCCAAAGATGCAGTGTTGTGCCGATTCAGCCCATTCAAAATAAATGGGCTTGAATCGCAGCGTACTGCGCCGCATGTGAATCGCACAGAAACGCGCAGAGCATTCCTGTGGGATTCCTGAACTGGCCCTTAAAAGTTTATAACAAACTGTACTTGTGTTTTAAAAGAAGCATTTACTGACCTCTGTACCTGCAGGCACTGTGGAGCAATTCATACTTGATGTTTAAAGCAGAAAGCACTTAACACTTTTACTGTCTTTTAGTAGCTCTGCTTCCCCATGCTAGGAGTAGCCAGGAAGCCTTACATACCTCTCACCCCTAATGTAAACATAGAGCAGGTGTTCTGGGAGTAGAAAGAGCAGATTGTGGAGATGTGGGCAGCCAGGGGGCAGTGAAAACAGGCAGAAGAGAGTACACTTAAAAGATAACATACAGCCAGAGGGGGCAGTACACATACTGCGGCCGTAATGTTTTGAATTTTGGCCACGCCAAATTTAGCACGGCTTATCAAGTTGACAAGTGGCTCTGCCTGTCAAATTTACACTTTTAAAGTGATTCTAAAGCTTCTAATTTTTTTTAAACTAATACACGTAATGTTCACCTGCTTTGTGCAATGGTTTTGGGAGATGTGTGTGTTTATTGACTCACACAGTGCAGCTCAGCCCCGCCCTCCAATCCATACATGTCCAGTGAGGAGCGAGAGAAAAGAGCTTGAGCATAGCGCTGGATTGAGATCGGGCTTAGGTAAGTATTTAGGGGGGTGCTGTGGGGGTAGCCCATCATAGAAGGCATTAAAGAGGAGTTTCACCCAAAAATGGAACTTCTGCTTAAGTGCAGGTGACCCCCCGACATGCCACTTTTTTTTGGGGGGTGGGCGTATACCCTCTTTTTAGAGGCATCCAGCTCCCACTTCCTCCCGGGGCACAGTGGTGCCGGAAGGAAGTTCACCTCTCCCCCCTCCCTCTTGGCAATCATCTGGGACACGTCACAAGTCCCAGATGATTGCCTAGCCAGTCACAGTGCACAGCACGGCTCGCGCATGCGCAGTGCGTGCCCGACCGTGAAGCCACAGTGGGCGCCCACAGTGTCAATGCCGGTGTCGCAGAGAGGAGGGGGAGAGGAGTGGGGCTTTGTTCGCCCGCATCGCTGGACCGTGGGACAGGTGAGTGTTCGATTAATAAAAGTCAGCAGCTACACTTTTTGTAGCTGCTGACTTATATGGGTGGAACTCTGCTTTCATCTCACTGCAATGAACCTCTCAGCTGCACTGCAGTGTGAAGAGGCACACAGAAAACACTTGTTTTCTATATGTCCTAGTAATGACCTGTGCTGATCCACAGGTCACCCCATGTGTGAACAAGTCACATGAGCTATATGAGCTATAAACAATTCCTACCTGCCCTCTGTAGCTTCAGGTACTGTGGAGCAACACATCCCTAAATTTTACAAGTGAAATAAAGCAGAAGGTTTTGATCTTGAACTGTGCTTGAGTACAGCATCTCTGTGGTAACAAAGACACAAAAAAGTGGATAGAACAAACTCACAGGGAGTTTAGCTTTGGCTAATGGCATTGAGGCTCATGTTCTAGAGGATTTTAGCTGAGTAAGATTTAGAAGAGAGCTGTACTGGAAAGCTTCCTACTTAGCACATTTTCCTCGCTCTTGTATTTTTAATTAAATGCTCAGACATAATAAGAAGATCATTGCTGTCTGTAGTGTTATTCTATTAGCTGATTAATCAGTGTACAGTCGGTTACTGCTTGATCATCATTATATTACACCATAACAAGTGATTTGTATCTCGCAGAGGATAAGTATGACAACATGATGAATGGTCCCCAGTGTCATACACAGGATGGTTACAGTCCTGTTCATCTTTTATTTGTCTTTACTGTTTATGCATTATTGCTGTTTTCAAAGGTTGGGAGCAATAATTCTTCATGTTCAGTGCTCCCGAGGAATGCTGTCCTGAGCTTGCATGTGCTTGTTGGTAATGTGTGCCTCTGAGGTTACACTCATTTTTTCCTTGTTTGATATAAGATAACATTAGACTCCTGGAAAAAAGGGCCAAACAATTTCCTAAAGGCATTTGTCATTTTTGACTTTAGTTTTTAAATGAGCTGTCTACTTTCAGCTGGTGCAGCTATTATTTCAAGGGTTACCGCCTTACACAAAATTGTTATCTAGTTCTATCAAATACCAAACAGACATTACACCATTATGTCACTTTTCTCTAAACTTCACAATGTAATTTTGATCACTTTGCTCAGCCAGGGCTGACTTACAGAAAATGGATAGGTAGCATGTCATATTGGAACTAGAGCAAGGAAAATGGCAAGATGGTCAAATTCTAAAAAGACTGCATATGAGTCACCTGCAAATCTTGGACATGTTGTAACCCTGTGAGCCTGAAATTATCTGGAAAGTTTGGGGGGGGGGGGGATTGGATTAGTGTGATGAATTTAAAGGTGTGGCCTTGAATATCAGAGTTTTTTGTACACCAATGATGGGCGTTCTGTTGTGGTGTACTACAGACATAAAGGCTAAGCACTCCTTTGCACAGTCAGGGATTACCCGCAGTTAGGAAGCGATGATTGTCCCTAGACACAAGTTACTTGCTTTCGTGGAGTGATCATCTGTCCCTAACCACAGGTAATCGCTCTTTGTGTGATCACTTCCAAAAACGGTGGACAGCTGCGGCAACTGTCAGCCTGTAAATGCCTTGTGCAGGCTTCCTGGCCTCATAGGTATAGCTTTTGCAATATACTTGACAAACCACAGCTGATTTGGCTGTGTAAATGAGGCCTAAGTCTCAGTTCTGAATGTTCAGTGCTTACTGTTTTATATGAGCTGAATAAAGTATGGGTTTTCCTTAACATAGCAGCAGCCCCACATAATGCACAGCTTTAAAGTGGTGTAAAGGCCAAAGGTTTTTTTTTTTTTACCTTAATGCATTCTCCAGGGGGTGTAAATCTTCCGAAGGTCAAGTGGTTAACACGAGTACATCGTACAGCAGACACCTGTCAGGAATATGGAAATGTTGGGGTAATGAACACTTTAAATATGCCATGGAAATAATTAATAAAATCATTTAATGATACATTGATTAGCCTGTAAAAAAAACGTAATTGGAAAACATTACCCAGCATTAAAATGCCATTTAAACTTTTAAAAATGATTTTCTTAAAATATTCGTATCTCCACCTCCTGTGAGGTAGAAAAAACGTGTTCTTGTGAAGCTGGGAAAATAGTAACTTCCATCTGGATCCTGCTCCTTGAATTTATATGCATATTGTTCCAAACTGGTTATGCTTTTAAAGCTCCCTGTCAGGGGAGAGAACTCCAAAAGTAGTAAGTTTATACCCAAGTGTCTGATATCTGGTTTACTGAAAATGTGCTCTCTTACTGAGTTCTGTCTCACATTTCTGGGTGCATAGGCGTGCGCACAGGTTGTGCCAGGTGTGCCTGGGCACACCCTAATCTCTCTGTGCAGTACAGATTCCCCCTGTTTCCTGTCTCCCCCCTGCAGTACTGCCAGCTTCCCTCCTCTCTTCTCAGGTGCGGGGAAGGGGCTGATAAATATTTAATTAACTGGCCCCTTCCTTTTCTGAATAAGCACAGTGAGTGATCCGTACTGATCACTCCTGTCTTTATTTTTAACTGAATCATAGTAAACTATGTTTACTGCAGGCTGCAAAGAAAGGGACTGGGGAATCTCTGCCCTCAATTTCTTTTTCTGTCTCAAAAGTGAGACATCAGGGGTCTGTTTAGACCTTTGATATTTCACCAAAGCCCCATAGCGGGGGCTCCTAAAAAAACCTGTAAAAAATAATTTAAAATAATATTGTAAAAAATAATAAAAATACAAACCTACAGACACTGTCCACCGGCCTGCTGACACCAATCTTTGTTCTACTAGCACCGTCCACTGCACTGCTGACATACATTCATGTGTGTTTGTACTCTGGGGTGCACACCCTAATGCAATAAGCTGCACACACCAATGTCTGGGTGTGTGGAATATGTGTGCCCTGTTGGTGGCGTGGTTTCTCCCACCAAACTCTACATTAATTGTTTGTTCTGCAGTGACTAGAGGTCTGCAGAGGGGACCACAGTGGCCAGTGAGGGGAACACACAATTATGTAAGATAGTATTGGTACACAGAGGTCTGTAATAGAGCAAAGTTTCAGAAAACCAGCCTCTAGTAAGTATAACCCTGTATTCTTCACAGAAAGAAGAGTATTGCTGTTCTGGTTTTTTTATCCATATGACAGGGTCAGGTCATTGTACCTGAAAGATCTGCCTTGATAAACTGGTGAGCAAGTTATGCTCTATTATATTTTAGGTTAGTAAATTTAGGCCCTAGACCTTTCCCCTCTGACAAGTACGCAGCATGCAATTTATCATACACAGTAGTTCACTGCACTTTAAAATTTACTTAAACACACTGTAATGCCCTGTACACACGGTCGGACATTGATCGGACATTCCGACAACAAAATCCATGGACTTTTTCTGACGGATGTTGGCTCAAACTTGTCTTGCATACACACGGTCACACAAAGTTGTCGGAAAATCCGATCATTCTGAACGCGGTGACGTAAAACACGTACATCGGGACTATAAACGGGGCAGTAGCCAATAGCATTCGTCTCTTAATTTATTCTGAGCATGCGTGGCACTTTGTGCGTCGGATTTGAAAATGAAGAGGTTACTAAACGTAGACCCCTTTCACACTGAAGCATTTTTCAGACACTTTTGGGCAAAAAATAGTGCCTACAAAGCACCTGATAAATGGCTCCGCTGCAGTCTCAGTGTGAAAGCCTGAGTGCTTTCACACTGAGGCGATGCACTAGCAGGACGTTAAAAAAAACTCCTGCAAGCAGCATCTTTGGAGCAGTGAAGGAACGGTGTATACACTGCTCCTAAAGCGCCCCTGCCCATTGAAATGAATGGGCAGTGCCGCCGAGCCGCCATCAAAAAGGGCAGCTTTGCAGGTCATTTTAACCGGGGGTTAAAATGACGGTAAAGCTCCGCTAAAAATAGCAGCTCTTTACCCCGACGCCCCAGTATGAAAGCAGCCTTCTGAAGTGATGTAATGTGTTGTATCGTACTGTAATGTATTATTTTGTTTTCATGCATACGTGGTCTTGCTCTTTCTATTTTTTTTTTCAGACGAATACTCTACTGATTAAACGAAAATCATACGATCTGGTATCGTACAAGGAAAATGCTTGTGTTTGTCCCATCTGATAATTTCAAATTAATTGTCGTGATCGGCTCTCAAAAGCTGTGAACTAATGATCAGATTATCGGACGATCGCTTTGAAAGCGGTACTTTTCGTCAGATTTTCTGATAATTTGTACTAGGCTTAATCCATAACAAGCATGATTCCAAATCACTTTTTTATAACTCAGCCCCATTAAAACAAAAATAGCAACACGTCTATCTTAAAGTGGTTTTAAAGGCAAAGGGTTTTTTACCTTATGCATTTTATGCATTAAGATAAAAAACCTTCTGTGTGCAGCACCCCCAGCCCCTAATACTTACCTGAGCCCCATCTCTCTAGGGAATCCCCCTACTCATTGGCTGAGACGGCAGCGGGCGCAATTTGCTCCCGCTGCTGTCAATCAGTCAGTGATCCAATGAGGAGAGAGAGTGGCGGGGCTGAGCCACAGCTCTGTGTCTGAATGAACAAACAGAGCACTTGGCAGGAGGAATGGGGGCAGGAGAGCCAGTGGGGGACCTGAAAAGAAGAGGATCTGGGCTGCTCTGTGTAAACCACTGCACAGAACAGGTAAGTATGACATGTTTGTTGTTTGTTTTTTGTTTTTTTTTTTGTTTTTTTAAAAAAGCATACCCTTTAATATCACTTTAACCTTAATCAGTCCTGTAAGTTGCAGAAAGCTGGCATCTGACACTTGCTAACAAGTAACAAGCAAAGATTGCTTCTTGTTGGTTAACCCTCAAATAAATTTGTTGTTTGTTTCTAACACATAGATAATGATAGATGATTAAAAAAACTATAGCCAGAGAAAATAATATAATTGATTTGCAACGTTGAATTTTTAAAGCTTTCCATTCATTTAATGTTAATTGTGTGTTTTTTAACATTTTATTTGTGACTAAATATATGCACTGCAGGTGTTAGTGATATGGTTTTGCTTATAACAGATCACCTTTGTTCATCGTTGTTTTCATTGCCTTTTCCACCATGAAATGATTTCGTACAAAGGCATTCCTTAACCGTGACAGGCCTTCATAACTGCTAGCTTTGAAGAATGTTAAATGAAGGGTCTTTTTGGTGGCCTCTGTTCTTGAAGGGCATGCCCATCTGTCAGCTTCAATAGTATCAGAAGACCTAAGTCAAGGAACGTGCAAGCTATTGCTTGGTCAGAAGGCTCTTTTTTCTCAGCTAGATTAGCATGACAAAGTCACATTATTGACTTTCACAGCTATTGTCCATGGAGTTCAGCTTTGGCATGGAGCCCATGGACATTCAGCTCAGGTAGCAAAGAGACATCAGACATGTCTTAACTATTATGCTCAGAGCATGCCTTCCAGAAGGGAATAAATATGAAGAAAAGGTTTTGCTCTTTGAAAAGTTTCACTTGCTCTTAAAGGAGGTCTAAAGTCACTTTATATCCGTTGCCAGTATGATATCAGTACAATTTTGCCCCTCCCAGTGCTAGGTAGCTATTCCAAAAAAACACTTCCCTACTGTAATAAACGCCTTTTTTTATTTAGTTATTTCTGCCTATCTTTTACCAGTACTTTCAACTATTTCGAGGACTCTGTGCATGCATTGGTGCTGCCATTCTACATATGCCTTGTGAATGCTACAATTCCCATGTTTTATTGTGGCAAGCAATGATGACATCATACAAGGGGTGTTGTCTCTAAGCTTAGTAAAGATGTCAGTTCTTCTGTTTGTATGCTAGCATCAGTACAGTTATCTACCTACAATGTCATGCAGCTGTCACTGGCTGTCAAAAGCTCTTGAGCATTCCAAATATACCACTGTAAGAGAGGCAGAGCTTTTATATGATTGATACAGAAGAGCTGTTCAAAAGGCGGGGTTACTGCTGATGGCTCTGTACAACCTCCTGGGTGCCTTTAAACATCCAGACATACAATTTTAGTTCTAGCAAAAAGAACACTGCAGTCGGTGATATACCTCTGCATACTGAAAGTTCAAAATTATTTGGCGTCACCAGGAAGATGTCCAGGGAAATTTGATCAAAGGTGTTTTTTGTAGCAAAGTTACATAGCATGACGAGCTCTCTGTTTAAAACTGATATGCTAGAAAACATGAAGATTCAAAGCCACATTATGTGCAGTTTTTTTTTCTTTTGTTTTTGACCATAGATACACTTTGAGCTGTTTTCACAAGGTTCAGCTTGTTTCTGTAACACTAATTACAGAAATTAAATGGCTTTCAACCTACCGGTAGGAAAGCTACGGAGGAGAATATAGGGTCAAGTGATTAAGCAGATGTTAGAGTTTAGTTGTGTAGACTTGAGTACTAGCAGGGTGGCGATTGGCTAGTTTGAGTTGCATAATACTATAATGCTTTCATATGTAAAGTGGAGCTTTGATCCAAGTTGGATGAAAGTTCTGAAAAGTGGAGTTGGTGGCAGTGGGTCTTTTGTCTGTGACAAAAAGGCATCTGCTGTACTCTCACTCTCGCCCATCCCCACCCCCTCTTAGCCTGAGCAACTAACAATGATTGCAAGCATCGGGGACTAGTATTCTCTCACACTATAAACTACATGGAAGCATAAACATGCTATTGAAATAAATAAAAAACACTTTTTAACTGTTGGCACTGGAAAGGCACACATTGAGGGTTTCTGCAAATCATATGGAATGCAAGTTTGAAATTGATACCTAACCTTATTTTCACTTGTAGTTTATGATATTATATAGGGCTCTGAGAATAATGTATATGTTTTAGGCCTTATGCACACTGGACGGTATAAAAAAGCCAGTAGCATTAGCTATAGAAAATTGTAACTTGTAATTGAATGAGTTTTGAAGCTTTTTTGCAGTAGCGTTTTTCAGCGTTTTCTTAGCATTTTTTTTAGCTGTTGCGTTTTTTAACATTTTTAAGCTTTTATCAGAGTTAGATCGTTTTTACAGCTGAAAAACTCCTCTTAAAACTCACTAGTTCTAGTTTTTTTCCTAGCCAGAAACACCTGAAGCCAAAAACAGCAGTTGTAAAAATGTCCAGTGTGCATGAGGCCTTAAAAGAGAAATATGGGTTTTTTTTTTTTGCATATTCATACTTGCCTAGGTGGACCCCAGAAAAGGAGATTCAGGGCTGCTCTGTGCAAAACCCTTGCACAGAGCAGGTAAGTATAACATGTTTTTTTATTAAAAACAAAAAACAAAAAAGAAGCTTTACAATCACTTTAATTGCTTACTTTTGTCTCCTGTAAAACCTCCCTTTGAAGTGTTACTACACCCACAACAGTACAATCAGTCTGTATGTGCAGTAAAGCATACTTGTTATACTCACTGTGGGACCTAAGGGGTTAATCCTCTGCATTGTGTAAAAAGGCTGTTTGATCCTGTCTTTTCTGATCCTCCTCTTCTTCCACTGTCCCCAATCCATCTCGTGATAAGACAGAGCCTTTGGAGTCACTCTGCACATGCTCAGTTTGATGTGTATTGCTAGAGAGTGTTTTTTTTTTTTTTTTGGAGGGCACATGTGATCAGCACAGGGCCAATCAGCACTGTCCAGACAGAGCGTCAGGTCCTGCAGCCTCATAGGACAGTAAGAGGAGAATGAAAACTCTTTCTACAAGCTTTAACCAGACACTGATAGAAGTCACAAGAGTGTGATTTACTGCTGATGAGAAAAGGTATTTAGCAGTTTATATTTACTAAAATAATTGCATTTCTGTGTACTGTGGGAGACCAGATATAGTGAATACAGGGTCCTGGGTTTAGTAACTTTAAAAATGATCATAAACATTGGTTGGTTGGATAGGCCAAATTTTTTTCGCCAGTCTGACATAAATATGTGCATTTGGATTCCTCAGAAGTGCATGTTTAGGTTGAGGGAAACAAGATGAAAAATGTCAATAGACATCTTCAACTTACCCCATTGGAAACTGTAGCAATTCACCAAAAATATTTAGCACATATAGCCCCCACTTCCTCCAAGACTGAATGGTTAGGGACATCTTCATTGATCCGGTTAAAGGAAATCTATAGTGAGAGAGGCATAGAGGCTGTCAGTTTTGATTTGCTTATGAAATTGTTGGTTACCTGGCTGTTGTCTCTGGCTTCAGACCCAGAACAAGCATGTCTACCAGGAAAGACTGGAGAATTTTCTTAATCTGCATACTACTTATTCCTGGTCAGTGATAAAAGCCTGGTTCACCCAGGCAGCAAAAACAGGGCAGTTTAGCCATGTTTTTTCAGCTCCCCAACCACCTAGCAATTCTCTTCATTATTTTTAAATGGGGAGCGATTAAAGCTGAATTTATTGTGGTAACCTGGCAAAAATAATGCTGCCTGCAGTTTGCCACAGTGTTCAAGCTTTGCAGTTGCCCCCATTGAACGTTTATGGCACATTCAAGATGTGGTTGCACAGCGTAATGCCGCATACACATGACCGGACTTTACGGCATACTTTGCCCGGCGGACTTTTCAACAGACTTTGCCATGGACTTTCCGAATGAACGGACTTGCCTACACACGATCAAGCAAAGTCCGACGGATTCATACGTGATGACGTACGACCGGACTAAAACAAGGAAGTTCATAGCCAGTAGCCAATAGCTGCCCTAGCGTAGTTTTTTGTCTGTCGGACTAGCATACAGACGAGCGGACTTTTCGACCGGACTCGAGTCCGTCGGATAGATTTGAAACATGTTTCAAATCTAAGTCCGTCAAACTTTTGAGAAAACAAAGTCCGCTGGAGTCCACACAGGATCGAATTGTCCGACGAAATCCGTTACGCCGGACCAAGTATGCCGTAAAGTCCAATCGTGTGTACGCGGCATTAGGATAAACAAAAATAGCACAGAGGGTGCTTGATGCCTTTTTTGATTTTGCTGGGTCAAGTTACCTGAACGTAAAAATAAAAAATTGTTAGCAAGCAGGGGTTTTTTTTTATATCTTTTGTGCCAAAAAGCATCTCTCCTTTCCTGGTACCAATTTATTTGTACACTGACTTTGGAGCTTGCACAGTGCAATGCCATAAGTGAGGCAAAGTAATTTCTGTGTGTATGCACGGGAGTTACATCTTCAATGGCCAACCAACAGCTGAAGAAAGAAGAACAAGACCCCAAAGAAGACCAGGATAGGGTGGCAGCGGTGGTGACAGTGTGACAAGGCAGAGCGAGTGACCTTGCATCACTGTAGGAGATCAAAGTCAACCAAAATATGCAAGTGGTTTGGGCATTCAGCTTCACTTTAACAGCTCGTCAATAAAATAATAATTGCTCCATATTGTAAATCTTATCTGTTTTTTATGAAACTATTATTTTAGAGATTTATAAAACTTCAGCTAGAGCTTGGAAGGTTTAGAACCACTGGGGTTGATTGCTTTTGGGGAAAATTTCCTTTACTTTGTCTTCCAAATGCAAGCCAACATATGAGGGAATAATTGGCATTTTTCCCACACATTCTGTCCAAATGATGGTGGTCACTGTGGCGAATGTTTAAAAAAGTGTCTCACCCCAATAGATTCAGAGACAGCCACAAAATAGAATAGGGAATCTAACTCGTTGTCACTGTATTTCAAAAGTAAAACTGTTTTGGCTGAAGTGCTTAATTAAAATGTAAATGTCTATGAAAACATTTCTAATAACACTACCATATTTAGATATTGGATATCCATTGTTGTTTGGTGTGAATTACCATTCCATCAGTTGTTTTATAAAATATATTTTTAGGATTCTATTATTAAATTAAAAAAATCTTCACACATCTGGATAATGTAAAGCTATTTATTCATTTCCTTTTTCCTCTGCAAAGCACAGAGTTTTGCTATATTGTCCTACAATTGCCATTTAAAATAATTCTATGTTCTAATAAATAGTTTTTGTTTTTTTTTTGCCATAAGGCTAAATTCAGGGAGCTACATCAATAACAGAGGGAAATTTTTTTATTTTTTTTGTATTTAGCTGCTAATGTATTAGTGATGTTCTTACAGCCTATCACATTTCTTAATTCCATAAAATAACAGTACAAACATCCCAAAAATTGTTCAATTTAAGGCAAAGCATAGGCAGTTTAGGTAAGAAGTCAGAGTGCAGTAGTCAGTTATGTGTACTAATGCTGCGTACACATGACCGGACTTTACGGCATACTTGGTCCTGTGGACCGGAGTCCGTCAGACAATTCGATTGTGTGTGGGCTCCAGCGGACTTTTTTTCCCCAAAAGTTCGACGGACCTAGAAATAAAACATGTTTCAAATCTTTTCAACGGACTCGAGTCCGGTCGAAAAGTCCGCTCGTCTGTATGCTAGTCCGATGGACAAAAACCGACGCTAGGGCAGATATTGGGTACTGGCTATGAACTTCCTTGTTTTGGTCCGGTCGTACATCATCACGTACGAATCCGTCGGACTTTGGTTGATCGTGTGTAGGCAAGTCCGTTCATTCGGAAAGTCCGTCGTAAGGTCCGTCGAAAAGTCCGCTGGACAAAGTCTGCCGTAAAGTCCGGTCGTGTGTACGCGGCATAATGCACAGAATAGCTTGCCGATTATAGGGGTCGGTGGTAGGTGCCCCTTTAAATGTTGGTGGTCAAGGGTATGTACCCCTTAAATGTTGGTGATCAGTGAGTTGGTGAGTGCCCCCCTAACCGTTTGTGGTCATTGTTGTTTTTTTTCATAACATTTTTGGTCAATGTGCCCTATTTATTGTCAATATGCCCCAGTGTTCCCCTTTTTTGTTAGTTTTTTCTTCTTCTGCTGCACCATTTTTGAGCAGTCCAAGTTTTAAAACACAAAGCAGGTTTACTTTAAAGTGTATGTGAACAAAGTATTTCTCTTATGTATGCTGTAGTTTCATTTATTTATTTTTTAGAATATGCTATTAAATGCATTTTGTTATTTGTAATGTGTTTGCCAAAATTCCAGCTCTGTTCTGTGCATTGTGCAGTGTTATCTCAGTGTAATCAGCCCTGCCCAGCTTACCTATGTAAACTACAGAGCACAGTCCCCTTGCCAGAAAAATAAGAAGTGTGGCCTACCTGCAGCTCCATAGAAAAGGTATTGGCGCTGGTAGGAGACCAATTCAGGTATTCAGGTATAGAGTAAAAAGTCCAAAATATGTAAAATATGTATGTAAAATATTGTCCAAAAAAAGGGTTCTTTATAAGACAGCCAGACAAGTCCACAGATTCAGGGCTAGCCTTGAAGGGGGGGAGTGGATGCTGCCTCCCATATATGCAAAGAGAAGAGAAAAACACAGGCACCTATAAGCGTAGACTGTAAGATAATTAAGAGCTTAAAGTATAAAACTCACCTGAAATTGGGTGTAGGGGCTTCATAAGCCCACACTGTAGCAGTCCGCCACTTGCAGAGGCTGTTTCGGCTGGCTGGATGGTAGGAAGAGCTCAAAGCGAGGGCGGGAAAGATTACTTTCTGATTCCACCACACACTCCAAGCTAAAAAAAAATCAACTACCCGAATGTTATACAATGCTACAGTTTTGCAACACTTGTCCATTATCACTGGGCAAAGCCAAAGTCGTATCCAAGTTGTACCCATCAAAAGTTGCATCAAAGTTGCACTCCAAAGTCGGCGCAACTTTGGAGTCGTATGAAGAGACTTTGCAAGTGGCCAACTGCTACAGCCCAGGCTTATGAAGCCCCTGCACCTGCTGATGTCCCTTGGATTTATCTTTCCTGTGACATGCCTGTTTTTAACCAATTTCATGTAAGTTTTATACTTTAGGCTCTTATTAACCCTTCAGCCCCAGAAGATTTTACCTCCTTCCTGACCAGAGCACTTTTTACAATTTGGCACTGGGTCGCTTTAACTGTTGATTGCGTGGTCATGCAATGCTGTACCCAAACGAAATTTGCGTCCTTTTTTCCCCATGAATAGAGCTCTCTTTTGGTGGTATTTGATCACCTCTGCGATTTTATTTTTTGCGCTATAAACAAAAAAAGAGTGACAATTTAAAAAAAAAAAAAAAACAATATTTTTTACTTTTTGCTATAATAAATATCCCCAAAAATGAAATACATATTTTTGGTAAAAAAAAATCGCAATAAGCGTATATTGATTGGTTTGCGCAAAAGTTATAGCGTCTACAAACTATGGAATGATTTATGACATTTTTATTATTATTATTTTTTATACTAGTAATGGCAGTGATCTGAGATTTTTAGCGGTACTGTGACATTGCGGCAGACAGATCGGACACTTTTGACACATTTTTGGGACCATTGACATTTATACAGCAATCAGTGCTATAAATATGCACTGATTACTGTGTAAATGCCACTGGTAGGACAGGGGTTAACACTAGGGGGCGATCAAGGGGTTAAATGTGTGTTCCCTAGGTGTGTTCTAACTGTATGTGGATAGGACTGGCTGGGGGAGGAGACATATCGTTGTTCCTACTTAGTAGGAACAAACAATATGTCTCCTCTCCCCTGACAGAACAGGGATTTGTGTGTTTACACACACAAATCCCCATGCTGGCTCTCGTTCACACGATTGCTCGTGGCTGGCGGCGTTCGTGCCTGCTGGCGACACGCATTGGGTTCTCTGCAGTGTAGCGAGTGCGCGCATGTCACGCCCATGACCTCTAAAAGGGGACCCCGTACGGGGTTTCGCCTAGCGGTGCCATTGTGCCGCAGTAAAAGTACGTGAGCCATTCGGGAACCGGTTAAATTATCTTACAGTCTACACTCAGAGGCGCCTGTGTTTTTCTCTTCTCTAGCGTTGTCACCCTAGAGCAGTAAGTGTGTAAGGGTCACACTTGTTGAGATTGTACAGTCAGGTTGTGAAAAAAGTCAGAAAAAGAAACCGCAGATATATGATATATATTACTTTTTTGCTCTTAGCAGTGAATCACTTCCAAAAGTGTCTTTGTTGCTAGGAAAAAAATTAGCTACAATCAGTGCAAGTTATGTGTCACAGCAATTTCAGCAATTTAAAGCTCAGTCACTAAGCCTTTCCATTAGGGTCCTACAGTGAATCAGGTACCTATGGATTACTCACACAGTGGACTGGGAACAAGTTTATAGTTCAGGTTCTGGTAGAGTACAGTGGCTGGCCTGTTCAATTTAGTGTTCAGTTTCTTGGCAATCTTCTGTAACTTAGCAGCAGTCTCCTGTTACAATACTTTTTAAATGCAGGTCCTTAGGTACTGTACTATACAGTCTGTAGCTGGTGAATCAGTATCTGCTGACTCCTTATCGCGCCCACTGCTGGATTGATAGAACTGATTTTGTGGCTAAAACCCCCCACTGTGAGCTGCAGTGTCTGGTAGGGGAAGTGTGTGAGATACAAACGAAGGAGGATTTGTCTTAGTCAGGGTAGGTAATGGAAGTTTTTTGTTTACTTTATGAGACTTGTGCATCTTAACTGGTTTCGGAACTTGTTTAAACTGTCATACAGAAGCCCTTAGTTGTTCTTTAATACAAACATGTTCTTTAATACAAATAGGAAAATCATCCAAGGGCACCGTTGGTTAGCTAAAAAGACAGAAAAACATAATCGGTTTGCTTTGCGTGTCTGTTTTGTCTGACTGAAACATAGGACTGAGCTTGTCGGATAAGGAATGTTTTTCTTTCTCTTTTTTTTTTTAGCTGCTCAGTCAACCACAGGGTAAATTTCAGCTTGAGCTATCAAGTTCTGTAAACAGGCTTTTCACATAAGAAGGATATCAAAGATGGGAGAGCTTAAAAACTGTGAAAAGAGGCCTAAAGTTTTGCCTGCTGGCTTAAAATACAAATGCAAAATATAATATGCAATATTTGCATGACAAATATATTTAAAAAAATGCACTGACTACAATAAATAAAGAAAGCAATTATATGCAAAACCACTATAATTTTCTTCTGAATGGTACTGGTCTGCTATTTAATTTTAAAGATAGATTCAGTAGTAGCAGCAGCAGCAGCAGGAGTCAAATCCGCTTTATACAGCTGCCTTGAAATTCATTTGCAGTCTAACTTCTACTTCACTTTAACACATGCCCTTTTCATATGTCTTTCTTTTAGTTTACCTTGATTTACAGGCACAAATTGCACTTGTCAAAAGTGACATTTACATCTGTTTTGCTCATGCGCTGGTGTACTGCATTGTCGCTATTGGCAATACAAATGCCCAGAAATCACAGAATAATGTAATAATGTTTTTCTAAGAGAAAGAAAAAAAATGTTATAGACATCTGAGACAGTTAAATGAATTTCATTATCCGCAGGCTTTAGAAATCGTTTAATGGTGTTCAGGCACAGAAAAAAAAAAGACGGGAACAATATTGAAGGACAAAATGGCTTTATAAAAACTGTCATCATTTAATGTTTATTTTGTGAAAATGTTAAATGCTTCCTGCCAGTAGAATCTAACAAGTCATCTAGTGTGATATCGTGTGCAGTGGTGACTTTGATTTTAGGCATACATACATACACATGTTTTTTTGGCCAGAAATAGACTGAACCCACCTGAGCTATCCTATCATAAAGCTATAACTGTACTGAGCCAGTTATAAGCGGACAAGGCATTACCCGCCCCGCAGCCACACATTTACACACCTCTTGTATATTTGCGGCTGTGGGACAGAGAATGCCTGTTTATGATTCACCCATTACAGGTGACAGAGCTTATTCTTAGCCAGAAGTAAAGATGGGTTTTATTAAATGACACAGGAACATGTGTAACAACTCTTATTACACCTGTGTTCTTTTGTAGGGATGATGTTTGGGTTTACTACTGTCGGTTTCATATGTGTATTTGAGATTCATGGTCTCTGTGAATTTATGTGCAGATTTTTCCAAACCACAATGCATTGCATGACCCTGTACTATGACCAACAGGCTTTGAAGGACTGATAGATCAGTCCTCTCACTATAAAAAGGATGGCACAGAGTAGCCATAGTGTCACTGTATGGGAAGCTGGTGTAGTGAAAGAGTACAGAAAGCTAACAAACTGCATAGGGATAGATTAGGGTCAGAGTACAGATAGATTAGTGTACAGAAAGCTAACAAACTGCATAGGGATAGATTAGGGTCTGTTAGGGAACTGTACGTTAATTCTGATTGTAGCTTTTTGGGTAGTGGATCAACGGTACATTTATTTAATGTTCTTATTATTTTTTAATCTTATTTTTGTTTTATTGTTGATTTGAGGTCATCAGTTACTTTTAGCTGCTGTCCGCTTATAGGTGCAAAGTTTCCTTTAAAAAAATGGGATTTTGTTTTAGAGGAGTGGTTGTTTTTTGAGTTTTCATTAATTTGGAGGGTACATTGATTTTTATTGTATGTTTACAATCACACCCACAACAGTACAATCAGTCTGTATATGCAGTAAAGCATGCTTGTTATACTCACAGTGGAACCTAAGGGGTTAATCCTCTGCATTGTGTAAAAAGGCTGTTTAACCCAGTCATTTCTGATCCTCCCCTTCTTCCACTGTCCCCAGTACATCTCGTGATAAGACAGAGCCTTTGGAGTCACTCTGCACATGCTCAGTTTGGTGTGTATTGCTAAAGAGTTTTTTTTTTTGGGAGGGTGCATGTGATCAGCACAGGGCCAATCAGCACTGTCCAGACAGAGGGTCACGTCCTGCAGCCTCATAGGACAGTCAGAGGAGAATGAAAACTCATTTTACAAGCTTTAACTAGACACTGATAGAAGTCACAAGACTGCGATTTACTGCTGATGAGAAAAGGTATTAGCAGTTTATATTTATTAAAATAATTGCATTTCCATGTTCTGTGTACTGTGTAAGACCAGATATAGTGAATCTTTTGGGTTTAAATGGGTTGTAAACCCTCAAGGTTTTTCACCTTAGTGCATTCTATGCATAAGGTGAAAAACCTTCTGTAGTGCAGCAGCCCCCGAGAGCCCCCCTTTCACTTACCTGAATCCGATCGTTCCAGCGACGGGGACGAGCACAGCAGCTCCAGCCGCTGTCTTGGGTCCTCTTCAGATAGATTGATAGCAGCAGGAGCCATTGGCTTCCACTGCTGTCAATCAAATCCAGTGACACGGGATCTGGGGGGCGGGGCTGAGTCCTGCTGTCTGTGCCAATAGAAAGCGACTCTCCAAGGGGGCATTCGAGAAGAGGAGAAGCCAGGAGCGCTGCTAAGGGACCCCAGAAAAGGAGGACCCTTGCACAGAGGAGGTAAGTATGGCATGTTTGTTATTTAAAAATAAATAAATAAATAAACCTTTACAACCCTTTTAAAAACACTTATAAAATTGTTGGCTTTTGTTTCGAGGGTTGTATCTTTTCATGTATTTATTTTTTTATTTATATGTTTTATATACTTTTTTTTATATTTGGGGTTCTCAAAGCACAGCATTAATTTGTTACTGTTTGTTGTTACATTTATCTGTTTTTAGAGCTGCCTGTGATCACAGCACACAGCTGCATCATTTGAAAAAGAAAGCAAAAAAAGTGCAAGAACAATGGTTGTAAACCTCAGTTATGGAATCTGTGCAAAGCACATACAGTATCTCACAAACATGAGTACATCTTATTATATCTTTTCATGTGACAACACTGAAGAAATGACACTTTGCTACAGTGTCAATTTGCCATCCCTTCAACATAACTCAACACACAGCCATTAATGTCTAAACCACTGGCAACAAAAGTGAGTACACCCCAAAGTGAAAATGTCCAAATTGGGCCCAATTAGCCATATTCTCTCCCACGTGTCATGTGACTCGTTGGTGTGACAAGGTTTCAGGTGTGAATGGGGAGCAGGTGTGTTAAATTTGGTGTTATTGTTCTCACTCTCGCATACTGGTCACTGGAAGTTCAACATGCCACCTCATGGCAAAGAACTCTCTGAGGATCTGAAAAAAAGAATTTTTGCTCTACATAAAGAAGGCCTAGGCTATAAAAAGATTGCCAAGACCCTGAAACAGAGCTGCAGCACGGTGGCCAAGACCATACAGCAGTCATGCCATGGTCGACCAAAGGAGTTGAGTGTATGCTCAGCATCATATCCAGATCTTTGGGAAATAGACGTATGAGTGCTGCCAGCATTGCTGCAGGGGTTTAAGGGGTGGGGAGCCAGCCTGTCAGTGCTCAGACCATATGCCGCACACTGCATCAAATTGGTCTGCAGAAGGAAGCCTCTTCTAAAGATGATGCACAAGAAAGCCCGCAAACAGTTTGTTGAAGACAAGCAAACTAAGGACATGGATTACTGGAACCATGCTCTGTGGTCTGGTGAGATCAAGATAAACTTATTTGGTTCAGATGGTGTCAAGTGGGAGTGTCATGGTCTGGGGCTGCATGAGTGCTGCCAGCACTGGGGAGCTACAGTTCATTGAGGGAACCATGAATGCCAACATGTACTGTGACATACTGAAGCAGAGCATTATCCCCTTCCTTCTGAGACTGGGCTGCAGGGCAGTATTCCAACATGATAACCACCCCAAACAAACCTCTAAGACGACCACTGCCTTGCTAAAGAAGTGGAGGGTAAAGGTGATGGACTGGCCAAGCATGTCTCCAGACTTAACCCTATTGAGCATCTGTGGGGCATCCTCAAACGGAGGAGGAGCGCAAGGTCCCTAACATCCACCAGCTCTGTAATGTTGGCATGGAGGAGAGGAAGAGGGTTAAGGCAGTGCTGGAAAATAATGGTGGCCACACAAAATATTGACACTTTGGGCCCAATTTGGACATTTTCACTTAGGGATCTACTCACTTTTGTTGCCAGCGGTTTAGACATTAATGGCTGTGTGTTGAGTTATTTTGAGGGGACAGCAAATTTATACTGTTATACAGGCTGTACACTCACTAATTTACATTGTAGCAAAGTCTAATTTTTTTAGTGTTGTCACATGAAAAGATATAATAAAATATTTACAGAAATGTGAGGGGTGTACTCACTTTTGTGAGATATTGTATATCTGTAGTGTTTAGTTATCTATCTCAAAATCTCTAAGTGTCGTTTCTCTCTGGTGCTTTGTTCCTCTGTTATCAGCATGAGTCCCTACTGACAAGTTTTCCCGACACATGAGATAAAATTTGTGTCAGGGAGCTCAGCACCCAGCTTGTCTATTCACAACACAGTTCTTCTGCTGTGTGGAGGGGGTGTGTTCCTTTTCTCCAATAAGCTCTTGCATACTGTAACTGCAGCCTCTCCGCCCCCTCCTCTGTGCCCCTGACAGATGAAGAAAGATTTTTAACATGATCTGCCCTTTTGAAGGGGTGTAGAGAAGAGAAGACTGCAGATAAACAGGTAAAACTAATGTAGGTGGATTTGTTTCATCTCCGTGTTCCATCTGAGGCCGTTCACTTCACTGGGTATATCTGAGGGTTTACAACCACTTTAATTACCTCATATTATATCACTCACTTTCACAGCACCGCCTATCCCCTATTAGCACTGATTTACCTGTTCCTGCCCGACCTATGGGCAGACGACGCCTGCACCGACCTCTCGTCAATCCGGGTGGATGTCGTATGACGTCCTCCCGGATCTCGCCCCATGGTGGGATCTGTCAGCAGCTGTGTCCACCACTGATCACTGTACCGGCCCACTGTCGGTACCGTGTGACCTCTGTAACCAGTCACAGCAGGTCACTTGACAGTTGTAAACAATGGATGGCTTTCTTTCAAGCCATACATTGTATACAATTGTGCTGCTAGCTGTGAGTGGTCACAGTGATTACATGGTACAGACTGGGCAAATCACAGCCCATCTGTGCCATGTGATCAGCTGTGGCCAATTACAGCTAATCACAACAAAACAAACTGAATGAATCAGGTTAATTCAGTAAAATGCTTGCCTATAGCAATGAAATTCATTGCTATAGGCAAGCATAATATAAGGGGGTAAAAGTGGGGGGTATTGGAGTGGTTAAAACTTTCCCGCTAGTAACACTGCCTTATTCTCTGTAGTATCCTAATTCTTGTAGTTAAACCCCTGTTCTTTGTCTCTATTAAATTTAGGCCTAGTCTTGCTATTTAAAAACGTTCTGTCACTGACTAATTTTACACTGCCCCATTATCTGTAGTCTATTACGGTAATTCTTTATGGAATTTAATAGAAATTGGCCACATCAGGACATTTTGGCATTGGTGAGAACAGGGACAGACTCAGCAAACTACTGGCCACTTTCTATCTGCTGGTGAAAATGTACAATATTACTGTATCGTAATATCTTTGCACAGAGCAGGTAAGTATAACATCTTTTTTTTTAAGCCACAAAAAAATGATTTATTTGGTATCACTGCAATGGGATTCAGGTTTGCTGAATTTCAAAGAAAATTTGCTAAACCTGAAAAAATTAATACTTTTTTTCTTGTATTTGTTTTGTTTGTTTTTTGCACTGGGTAAATATGTATCTGTGTATATTCTCACGTGTATTTCTACTTTCAGTACAATCCTTAGGATTCAAATTCATTGTTTTGAGAAAAACAAATAAAATATGATGCACTTTCTTTTTGATTTGCATGTAAACAAGTAAGCAAAGTAAAATTGTTTTACATACGATTACTGCCAGCTCCCCGCTGGCAAAATACAATAGAACTGAGGGAGGTATTCCCCTATCAACACTGACTGTGTTGATGGGAGAATAAAGTAATTTTCATTTCTTCCATCTGCGGTGGAAGGAAAGAAAATTAAGTAATCTATGGCCTGCCTTAGACTGAAAAATTAAAGCAAATGCAGCCACTGCAGCTTAAGGACTGGTGAGATACAATTTTGTTCTTGGGTTTAGACATCATTTGACTTGTTTTTTGTTCAAGAAAACAGCTCTGGTTGTCCAGTGGAATGCTTACCACTTTCCCTTTTTCTGTTCAGAAAACTTTAAAAAAGAGCTCCACCTTTTGGACCACAGTTCACGTTAAACCCATATTTAGGTTGTAATATGAAACATGGTCAAAGTCCACATCTCCTCCCCCCACCACCACCACCACCCTCAAAGCCCCCCCAGCCCCCTGCTACTAGAATCTGGGGTTCTGCTGGCTGCTATCAAATTTGAATTTAGCGCATTTTTGCTTTTTTGGAGCATGGTTGCATTTATTATTGGTATTTTTTTTTGCAAAAGGTGGACTTCTCCTTTTAATTTATACTTTATCACTTTGATCTCTCTACATGAAAATAACTTCTTGGGTTCACATTTATGCAAATTGGATGAGTGTTTCTCCGCATCCAATTCGTAAGACAGAAGATTGTGACCAGCTTTCAATGGAGCTGGTTCACACACCTTTGGGGTGGCCCCGGTCTGCACTGGGCATCTTTGGCTCTGTTTCAGGTCTGAATTCAGGCAAGACCTGATTCGCCTATGAAATGGAGAACAGGGACCCAACAGACCCTTGCTGTGCCCCGCTGCTGCAGCTAGTGTGAAGCCAACCTCAAATAGTTATTTTAATGTCACCACTTTTACTTTTTTCAATCTGACTTCCAAGGTATTTAATTGGCAGCCCTCGGAACAGACCTTGCTGTCCAGATTGTCCTATATTCTGCAGCATCATCAGCTTTTTTTGAAGAAGTAACTGATTTTTCAAAGATGCCTCTGGTGTAAATAAGACGTGTATCTGAGGCACATTGGCTTAGGAACAGGCTGACATTTTATAAATAACTTCAATAGACTGTACAATCTGAAGGTAGAGAAAGATGTGTGAGGTACTTGGAATGCATATCTGCTTTTAGTTCCAAATTGCCAGAGATCGTTAACACTGATGAATATGCAATTAATCAAGCAGGAAAAGTACTAAAGTACTGTAATTCTTCATTTTACACAGGCTTGATTTAGCTCCTGAACACACGGAAACGAAGCCAATGCATCACAGATAGACAACGATCAGGCAGTTAGCTGCTGGCATCATTTATAGTGCAGTTGCTGTGATGAGAAAAAAACAAGCTACCAGACTAATTTGAATATGAAAAAATGAGTTTGCCTTTGCTATATCATTTAATTTTCACATTCTAGCTCACCCAGAGGATACAGCTTAACTGCTGAGTTAGTTATAATTTTCATCTTGGCATTTATCTTGTACAGCTGGCTGCCCCACTGACTAAATCCCTATGTTTGCCAGAATCCTTACTTTTGGAATAGTCCTAACGTCCACAGAAATGCAGGGCAAGTGTTCCCAGGATTTTGCATTGTAGATTTCCGAGAGGATGTTCACACAATACAGAAACGCGATGATAGGCTTCAGTTCTACTCATAAGGATTGTGAAAAATCTGGCACCAAGGGGTAATAGAAATAGAGATGAAATGCAGGAGCACAAGGGATATTTATAGAAGCTTAGTTACGCTACCAAAATCACTTGCAGTAAAATAATCAGCTTCCTGTGATCTGAGCTACACAAGTAGCATGTAATAGCATGTACTATGTAGTAGTGATTATTAATTCATATTTAGAGCACTGTGTGATAATGTGTAATTGATTGCTCCTATATGCTTGTGTAACTCACACTATAGGGAGACATTTGTTCCATCTTGTTTGTGATATATTTCTATTCTCAGACTGGCCATACAATTTTCTTGTTCAATTTTCCTTTAGAGCTACCAAAACTATATAATATGAGGTCAGACCTAAACACTTTCAATTTGTATGTAATCAGGCAGGCCCTTGTACTACATAGTTGTAGGTAAATCTAAAGGAAATTGAATAAGACAATTGTAGAATAGACTCCCCCAAGCGCTGGTTCTGGCCAGCTCAGTAGGTTGTTTTAAAAAAAAGGTCTGGATTCTTTCCTAAATGTACATAATATAACTAGATACTAACATTTATAGGTAAAGTTCCTCCTGGTAATATCTGATTGTCTCTTGGGGGTCAGGAAGGAAATTTTCCCCCCGTTGGAGCGAATTGGTTAATGCTTTATTGTTTTTTTTGCCTTCCTCTGGATCAACTGTGGGTATAGGTTTGTCTATATGGAGGTTTTCTATTTGTGTGTGGTTTTTTTTGTGTGTATTGGTTGAACTGGATGAACCTGTGTCTTTTACTATGCCCAGATTAACTATGTAACTATGTATAATGTATGGCCAGCTTTAGGCTTGGTTTACATGGACTTTGGCTTAAAAAAGAGCAGTTTGACCAGCAAGCATTTGTGAAGTTTTGGGTAAGCTGTCAACAACTTTCTTGAAGCTTTTAGGGCTCATGTCTATGGGCGTAATTTTCATACAGTGTAAACAAACAGGTATATTTTAGTTCCCTGGGGCTGCTGGTGCTGTGTAGATCTGCCTATAGACATGAATGGATGAAGGTGTCTGTATGCAGCTATACACTGCTTCTTGTGTCAAGTGGTGCATATGCACAAAAGTAATGTCCTGAAGGCAGGTAGTATGCAGGTACTGAACACAGGTAGTTACTTATATCACTGTTGGGTGGACTGACTCTTTAAGGCTTCATACACACAGGATGTTTTCTAGAAGCCTTCCTCCTAGCAGCAGTGTTTTGGCAAAAAAAACGCTAACTGTTATAAAAGTGCGTAACACGTTTAGCCACGTTTACCTGCATCAAGCACTTAAACAATTTATTCTGGCCATTGAAACGAAATAACACTCAAGCACTAAAAGCACCTAGCATTAACACGTATTTAGACATGAGTCACCTTCTGAAGAAGCCACGTGGGAGAGTGGCGTAACATATAAGGGGGGGGGGGGGGCAGGCTGCACGTATCATTACTTGATCTGGATGCTGTAAGACCCTGTTACTCTGTCATATCATATTGCATGTTTTTAACTGAATAAATGTGAGTGCATTTCCTTAAAGTGGTTGTAAAGGCAGAAGGTTATCTTAAAATAAAAAGCCTGTGTGCAGCAGCCCCCCTAAATAATTACCTGAGACCCATCTCTTTCCCTCCTGAGACACAGCATTGGCTCCCGCTGCTGTCAATCAAAGTCAGTTAGCCAATCAGGAGAGAGAGAGGGGTGGGGCCTGAACCTCAGCTCCGTGTCTGAATGGACACACAGAGCTGCAGCTCGGCTCTGGTGCCCCCATAGCAAGCTGCTTGCTGTAGGGTCACTCAACAGGAGGAAGGGGCTAGGAGCAGCAAAGAGGGACCCAAGAAGAGGAGGATCCAGGCTGCCCTTTGCAAATCCACTGCACAGAGCAGGTAGGTATAACATGTTTGTTATTTTAAAAAAAAAGAGGCTCAACAATTACTTTAAGCTTGGCTGGTATTGTCTTATGCATTTTAACCAGGCTACTGTACTATTGGAGATTATTTCCTTTATTCTGAGCGTTCTGTGGAGTCATCCCAACTGGGGCTTCTATCATCAGACGAAGAAGTGAGTAGAGGACCCACTATCTGGTGTACAGGATTGATTTACCATTATGCTGTGTTGGCCCTTTTGAGGGTCTTGTCCTGAGGTGAGCGAATATTTCACCTGGTGACGAAGCACTGTTGTTATATGATGGAGCACATATTGAAATAAGATGCACTAGAGCATTTTATGAGTGGACTGTTGGGACTATTTACTTAGCTAATATGTGTTTATGTGTTTTTTAATGTATCAATGTTTATAGCAATTTTATAGCACAGGAGTTTGTTACCCAATATTTATTTATTTATTGAAGTCATTTTTTTTTTTTTTTTCAATTGATTGAATGTTTGATTGATTGTTCACTATTGGGCAGCGCTATCACAGCTTTTTTCTTTACATTTAGTTATAGCAGCAGATATATATAGATATATATAGATATATATATATCTATATATATCTATCTATCTATATATATAGATAGATAGATATATATACACACACACACACAGTTGGCTTGGTATTAAAAGAGCCCCAAATTTTCCACTTCTTAATAAGTGATTAAACAATACTGACTGACATATTCAAGGCTTTGGCTATCTTTTTATATCCTTTTCCATCTTTGTAAAGTTTCATTACCTTGTTACGCAGGTCTTTTGCCTGTTCTTTTCTACCTCCTCATGGCTCAGTGTCTAGCCTGCTTAGTGCATCCATGTGAGAGCTAACAAAATTAATCTTTAATTGCCATTTTAACCTGTATGTACCACCTTCTGTGTCTGTACCAAGGTCAAACCTTCCAGGGTATGTATAGTTTTTATCAGGGCCAATTGGGTGATTTCTGTTAATATTATTATTATTATTATTTAATTATTTATTTAAAAATGATTAAAAAAAACTATGTGATAATAAATGGCTTCATGTGATTGCTATCTTTAAATAAAAGACACTTTTTTGGCATGATCAAATTTCACAATTTCTGCCAGGGTATGCAAACTTTTGAGCATGACTGTGTATGTATGTATAACATATGCACAACATCTTTATTATTTACCATCGACAAGCGTTTTTTCTGCCCAAACTCTTTTGTTCCTGCCTCTAAACTCTCCTGCCACTGAATACTGCTAAAAGTCTATGGGGCTGATTTACTAAGCAGAATGCGTTGTGCCAATTCATACCTTAATTAGTGAGCTGGAAAAGTCATTAACCGAACGTGCAAACCGGCGCACTTTGAAGCGCAAAACGATAATAAATATGTAAACTGCAACTGGTACTAGGGTAACTGCGGTTTTCTCATTGATAATAGCGCACACCCAATACAGTTGGTTAATTTCATCTCATGGGATGTGTCTTGTTAGGCAATTAGTAGGTGTTCTCAGTTAATTAACCCTTTTGATGCTAATCTCATTCCTACTACTTCTAATATATCTTTGAAATGTGATTTTTTTTCTATTTTTACCCAAATCTTTCATTACATTACAAAGAACAGAGAAGTGTTTCTAAACCCCCCAAAAAAAAAAAAAAAAAATTCAGATCTTGATCTTTAAAGGTGACCATACACTGCAATCAGTTAGATCTTAAATAAATTAGATTTAGTGCGAGAGCCTGTTTGATTTCCTATAATTTTAGTTAATTGTTCAAGTGCGTCTTCCTATTACCTATTTTACTGAAATTGTACAGAGATTGCATAGTGCATGACAATATTAAGTGCCAAATTTGGAATGTAGATGTGCCATGACCCACTTGTATTTTCCTAACGATATTTCTTGGGCATTATACAAGGCACACGAAAAACCACCTTTTTTCAAGACATGTTAGAGTGATCAGGAATCTTCAAACTACGGCTCTCCAGCTGTTGTGGAACTACACATCCCATGAGGCATTGTAAAACTCTTACATTCACAGACATGACTAGGCATGATGGGAATTGTAGTTCCTGACTAACTGGATGGCCATAGTTTGAAGACCCCCGTGCTAGACCATTAATATGCCTCCAGAATTGGGAGTGTGGCATCTACCCAACTTCTCTCTGCTGTGGACACAAGAACCTACATTTATAGATATGTATTTGGGCAGCACAGCGGTGTAGTGGTTAGCACTTTCACCTAGCAGCATAAAGGGTCACTGGTTCGCATCCCGCCCGCAACACCATTTGCCTGGAGTTTGCATGTTCTCCCTATGCCTGCGTGGGTTTCCTCCAGGTACTCCAGTTTCCTCCCACACTCTAAAAACATGCTGGTAGGTAAACTGGATCCTGTCTAAATTGGCCCTAATATATATGAATGTGTGTTAGGTGCTTACATTGATCTCACGCAGTTCTAAACGTACTTGCAGGCTTTCCCTGAAAAAGTTACTTTCTCATTCTATTTTGGGTATATTTGTTACTTGGGCAGCTGTTACTAAACTTCCTCACATCACCCCATAATATTGGCCCCTCCATCTTCTGTTAATATTGAATTGAGGATGCCATGCAGCATGTCCATAGTGGCGCACAGATTGCATTCTCCCGTGCGCCAAAATCGCTATAGTAAATGGGGGATTCGTGCTCTGTTCCCAGCCACCGTTTCGTAAGTATGAAAATGTGCGTTGCGCCTCGCCGTGCGCCTCTACTGATGGTGCACGGCTTTCGGAAATCAGCCCCTATGTGTGCATGGACACATAGGCTAATATGCTGGGGAGTTTAGAAGCAGGAAAAAAATACCAGACACTCCTAGGAGCAGCTGTAAAAATGTCCAGTGTGCATGGGGCCTAATCTTTGAAAAATTGTGTGTAAGGCTACTTTCACACTGAGGCGTTTTTCAGGCGATAAAGGGCTAAAAATAGCACCAGTAAAGCGCCTGAAAAATACCTCCCCTGCAGCCCCAGTGTGAAAGCCTGAGTGCTTTCAGACTGGAGCAGTGCACTTGCAGGACGTTAGAAAAAGTCCTGCAAGCAGCATCTTTCAGGCAGTGCAGGAGCAGTGAATATACTGCACCTCCTCTGCCCCTGTCATTGGAATCAATGGGCAGCGCTACCAAAGCGCCTGCAAAGCGCTTCAGCAGCAGTGCTTTGTGGGCCTTAATAAGCCTTTATTCGCCCATTAGCGGGGGTTAAAAGCACCCCCCTAGCGGCCGAAAAGCGCCACTATTACAGTGGTAAAGCACAGCTAAAATTAGCGGTGCTTTACCGCTAATGCCCCCCCCGCACCAGTGTGAAAGTAGCCTTACTATTATCAGCTCGATTTTTTCTGGTATTTTAGCATGCAGGGCAGTGGCTTCTACTAGTTAGCATCCTTTATACTCTTTCAGCATAACCAGTATCCAATAGTTGTAGCATAATTACAACATAGTACTGTGTGGATTGTATGATTTGGCATTGTAATATGTTTTTTTTTGTGTGTGGCAACATATTGCAGTGGGTGTCAATAGTGAGACACAGGTAGTAGCAGTGTTTTCTTCAGACGCAAGTACTGTACGATAATGGTTAGTGTCCTTTACATCCTCCAAAGCAACCTGCACCCCCTGGTAAAAACACACACACGTTGGTGCTTCTTGTGTTCTCCCTCTGTTTTAATTTGGGCTTCTCTGTTATCAGCTTGCTAACTGTGACCTACGAGAACAAATCCAATGTAGGAGTGCAGATTTTTGTCATATTTCAAAATAAAAATCCTGAACCTTCCCCACAAAATACATTTTTGCTTGAGCTCACCATGCACACCAGCTCCATGACAAACAAGAAAAATGCTTTGAAATAATTTTATGGGTTACTACAGTCAGAATTTACACCATTGCTAAAATGTTCCGCTATATAATCATTCAGTCTAAAATTAGCACAGCCCACCTACTGCATATTAGACAAGGCTCAATTAATAAGAGCTGAATAAATAACATACATGAATGACTACATTTTGCAGTTTTTACTGTGTATTGACCCATGCATCCCAAAATCATATTAAATTGTTGAATTTTTAACCCTGTTACTGAATTGCCATGCCAGCCCAGAGGACTGTCCATAATTGTTTAAATCCAGCCTAATTGTGCCAAACCCTGTTCATTTCAGAGTCAAAAAGTCACAACTGTCCTTTCAAAACAAGGACAGTGATTTTAGCTACTCCATGTCCTTTCACAGCCCGCTGCCATGGACAAGAGTCTCTTCACCCCTATTTGCAGGAAGTTAAAGTGATTGTACACAATCACCTTGTAAAGCAACTCATTCAGTTTAAAATTGAAATGAAAGGCAACACATTTTTGTATAGATATAAAAATACATTATAAATACCTTTTTTCCCTTTTTTATAAGTGATCACATCCCCACTGTTTTCAGCTGCATAATAGTTGGGAAGGAAGAGAAACAGCATTACACTGAGCTTCCCAGCGAATGGCTGTGAAGCAGGGGCATGTCAGGACAAGTCTGATAATTGGTGGAAAGCATACTGAGTTCCCAGCATAGTTAGAGAACTTACCATAGTGTGCTCTCCTGCTTGGTGTGGTCAGTTTTTAATAGGAAAGCAAGGGGACTAGCAGGATCACCAGGGATTTCCCATAAAGACGTGGATAAACGAGTTTGGGGTGGAGGAACGTGACTGTGAGTCTTGAGCTCAACCTGATAGGACACCTTTGGGATGAATTAGAGCAGAGACTGCGAGCCAGGCCTTCTCATCCATCATCAGTGCCTGACCTCACAAATGTGCTTCTGGAAGAATGGCCAAAAATTCCCATAGACACACTCCAAACTGTTATAGCTGCAAAGAGTGGGCCAACGCAATATTGAACCCTACGGACTCAGACTGGGATGCCATTAAAGTTCATGTGCGTGTAAAGGCAAGTGTCCCAATACTTTTGGTAATATAGTGTATATGTAAATACTGCATTTTGAATATTTCCTTTGTCAGTCCATTTCCCATGTCTGTATTCCATGTCGCTAAATAGAGAAGCTTGTGTTTTTACTAAAGCACTATGGTAGAAGTTTCATATTAAGCTCAGATTTATGGCTACTGGAAACCCTCAAGGGCTCACTGGAAGTATTACATATGAATAATGGGAAGAATTATTGTTGAAGTAGTTCTGGGCCATCATTATATAAATGAAAGAATATAGTCCAAGTTAAATGGAGGAGGGCAATTCCAAGTCATTGTGCAAATTATATAAGCTGACCGTACACTGTTCAAAATTTGGTTGGTGCAGCCAGGCTGAATTTCAATTAGTGTGTGACCATCTTCACTCAACAGAAGTCAAGCATTTGATTGACTTCTGTCAAAGGGAAATGTTGGAAAACTTTCCTCAACGAACAGCTGCAGCCTACAATTAGTGTATTCTGACAGCAGCGGGTGCTGCTGTATACAGTGTCCAATTGGGGGGGAAGGGGGAGTCCTCCATTCAGTTTGCTTGTGTGGATGGAGGAGTCTGTCTTTTTTCATTAAAGCGGAGTTCCACCCAAAAGTGGAGCTTCCGCTTATCTGTCTCCCCCCCTCTGGTGCCACATTTGGCACCTTGAGGGGGAGGGGGAGGGGGAGCGGGTACCTATTTTTGACAGGTACCCTGTGCCAACTTCCGTTGGACTTCACTGCGGTGAGGTACCTCAGAAGTCCAGCTCAACTCTTACATTGCTTTTGAAGCCCAATCTAAACCTTGTTTTGTATAGTTGATTTAGTTGTGATTGTGATTAATTAAAACAGTAAGAAGCTGCCCTCTGCTGGAAACACTCAAGAAAGCCTGATTGCTGCTCCCACACAGAGCTCAGCGTATGCAGTCATCATCAGTCTGGCACGCCCCCTGCACAGTACTTCAATCAACAATGCTCATGCTTCTTTGAAGGGGATATGTTGAACTGCTGGAAAGTTGATTTTTTTACTCCCTCCAAGCAGCCCCACAGTGTTCTGTACAGTTCTCCAATAAACATTGCTTATGTTTCCCAAGCTGTTGATTGGATCAACATGCAGGGGGTGCGTCAGATTGCTGCAGACTCGACCACCATGCTCTGTGTGAGAGCAGCTTTTTAGCTATCCAGCATATGGCAAGCACAAGGCAGCTCTCTACTGTTTTAATAACAAGCACATAAAAAAATCAAAAACAAGATGCCTAAAAAGTAGCTAAATGGGCATAGCGACTGTATTTTGAAAGATCATTTCTAGCTAAAACCTAAAATTGGCAGACAAGTAAACATTTTGAGGACAAAAGGAGCAAAGAGATACAGTAAGTATGTGCAAGGAAAACTGAAAAATGGAATGAGGTGTCTATGGAGGCAGGAGAAAACGTTAAAATGAAATAATACATAATAACAATGTCAACATGGCACCAATCAGATTGACCAACACATCATTTTCCAGGTACATCAGAATGTCGTAGTTATAAGAACATGTAATATAATTCTTGCAGAGTGGCTATGATGACAATCCGAGCCCTAAGAGATAACGTGAATATATTTTTAACCATGTTTGATAACGAAAATGAAAGGTAGAGTAGAAACTAGGAAAGAAAATAGATTATAAAGGTGGATTGTAAAGAAGAGAAAGGAAGAATGCGTCAAGCAGAGGGGCGGCAAAATCATCTACCCTAGAATGAAGGGGACTAAGGAATCAGTAAGAGGGACCAGAGAAAGCCGAATTAACCTGCTAAGATTATTTTGCATTCTTCTGGGAAGAAATACTCATTCCAATAAAACCAGGTTTTTCTGCATTGCTCTCCCCTACCCTTCAACATGCATGATAGCGCCTCCATGTGTTTGATGTCTTCCACTCTAAAGATCTATTGCTGTATGGATGGGGGTAGATTTCCAGTTCGCTAGTATACAGCCCCAATTGGGACGTCTAAAATCTACATAAAAACGGAATGCAATAATTTGTGTGTAAATCTCATAAACACTTATTTTATTTCTAAAAAAGTAAACAGAAAATATATCAAATGTTTAAACTGAGAAAATTTACAATTTTAAGAAACAAATAAGGTCAGTTTGAAATTGATGGCAGCAACAAATCTCAAAAAAGGCAGGGCAGGGTGTAACGTCCCCTCTTCTTTAAACAGCACTTTGTAAACATCTGGGAACAGAGGAGACCAGTTGCTGGAGTTTTGGGAGAGGAATGTTGAAATATGCAAGGCCTTCCCTGAAAAAAACATTGTCTAGATGGCAGTATATGCTGCTATAAAACCTGGATATATCCTCAGAATTGATGGTGCCATTCCAGTTGTGCAAGCTGCCCATTCCATATGCACTAATGTACCCCCATACCATCAGAGATGCAGGCTTTTGAACAAGCCGGCAAGTCCCTTTCCTCTTTAGTCCAGAGGATGCTGCGCCTGTAGCTGCCAAAAAAAATTTCAGATTTCACTTGACCACAGAAGAGTTTTATACCTTGCAGACCATTTTAAAGTGATTGCAAATGTAAATTAAAAAAATAAAATAAAATAACAAACATGTCTATACATACCTGCCCTGCAATGGAATTGCAATCAACGTTTCTGGCCCCTCGTCTCTGTCCAGTGCCCCCAATGGGAAGCGCACCTGAGACTCTTAAGAGGGATTTTAATATGATGCAGAAGAAAATAAGATGGTGAGCCCAGGTCTACTCTATCAGTAAATTTTAGAGCAATATTGTGCACCTGTATTCAAAAGGGTTGTATAATTGGACAAGGCCAAAAAATGTGTAGAAAACGTCCAGGTGTTTTGCCACATCTCCAGCAAGTTGTGGGGATAGAGGGTACATAGCTTGTAATTTGGAGGGGGTATGGTACCATCTCGTAACAATTTTGCATCCCAGCTCTTGATATTTATTGCTAATGGATAAATTATAGGACAATGTAAGTATCTTAGAGCTTTCTCCTAGTGTCAGTTTGATTTGGAGATCTGTTTCTCATTGATCCAAGAAGGGAAGAGCAGCCCGTAAGGCCTCCTGCAGAAGCAATTGATAAGCCCAAGAGAGATTATGACGTTGTGGTCCAGAACCTCTACGCTCTTGATCAAAGGATATCAGATCTCTTAAAAAGCAACTTGCCTCAGGTATGGGTTTAAAAATTTTGTATAGCTGAAGAATTTGTTAGAGACCCAGGGAGGTAAACTTTACTTCAGAGGACATTTGTGAAGGTGTGTACCACTTGTGAGCGATATATGATGGGCCCTGTATCTGTGTTCATGCCAAATTCTCTTAAATGATGTGTCATCTTGACCAGGAGGAAAATTAGGATTCCCTAACATTAGGAAGAGAGGAGAAGGAGATGTTGAAATACTGTAAGTATCAAAAGATTTCATACATTTGCTCCATGTGAAAGCAATGGTAGGGTGTTTAAATAAGGCAGGAGAAGGGAGTGATGGTCAGGGAGGTATATAAGAGCTCCTGCTCTATATGGACCCATTGTTTGTCGGCAGTGTGGCGGTTCCAGTCTATTACTCTCATTAGGTGTGTAGCAGCATAATAAAGTTTGCCATTGGTATAGTTTGTGTAAGGTATAGCAGCTGGGGCAAAATAATCTGATGATGTTACACCTGCCCATCCAAGAAAATTGTTTTGATTACCAAGAGGAGAGATCCTTTCTAAATGAAGAAAGAAGCAGTGTATAGCTCAAGGGATAAAGCATTCATTTGGCAATTGAATGCCTAAATAGCATATGTAGGATTGTGCCCATCTAAAAGGAAAGTTAGATTAAAGCTTTAGCAGCGACGCCTTGGTTAGGGTGAGATTAAGCACCTCTAATTTTTTAAAGTTTTTATGGAAGTTTTAACGTTTACCACATAACTCAAATTCCTGCATTCAATTTTGGACTGAAATGTCTGGTTAGGTTAGGAAAAGGAGTAAATTGTCTGTGTCAGTCAAGATTTTATGGTGATATTGACCTAATTTGGTCCCTGTGAGCGCTGATGGACCTTAACAAAGGTGCTAAGGAAAATAAGGGGTGACAAAGGACAGCCATTTTGGGTTCCATTGTGAATCTTAAATGAAGGGGGTAAGATCCTGTTGATTTTAACTTATGCCGAAGGGGGCGAAAAAAAGAGTGCTAATCCAGGATAACATATGAGGAGCAAAGGCACTTATTTTTTTTAAAAACCTCACATAGCAGAGAGTTGTACACAGCTTGTTATGTCTTTGTGAGACAATTAATACTTAGCTCAGGAGTAATCAGCAGCTATTTGCTCATTTTGTATTTATCTAAGTCAATTTTTGTAAGTGTTTTGCTGTTCTCTAAATGAAGCACACTTGATCTGGAAACTTGTGACTCCTTTGCCAAGATTTCACCTAGTAATAAGTGGCTAATGATGCATCACGCTGGTGGTGTTTAAAACAAAATAAGGTGCAACAAATTAAAGAAAAATAGTACTGATGAGACTGATAATTGCAAAAGAAACACAGTACTTAAATTATCTAAACATTCTGCATCTTTATCAGATTTCCTGATTCACTCAACATTATATAATGTTTAAAATATTCTACTAGTGCACTTTGTAAACAGTCTTTGAAAATATAATTGTATGTTTTAATTCAGGTAAAGATTTTTATAGCAACAAGTAGTATGTTTGAATTTTAAAAACATGAGAGCTGAAAGCTGATTGGCTGGTAAGGACTTATTTATCCTTTGCTTTATTAGTTCTGGATAGAACATGGGAAAATTAACATTTCTTTTGGGTCTTTAATTCTACCTTTGGCCTCATTGGGGAGATTTACCCTTACTTCCTAACACTGCAGAGCAGTTTAAAAAAAGGGCTGTGCAGCTGTCACTAGGGCAAATAGCTTTCTCACACTACTAAAAATGTGTATTTGCTTTTGGCTGTGCCATTGCTGGACAGATTTCCAATCACTTCCTGTCCTGACAGTAAGTGAGAAGAAATCCCCTGAACAGGGACACAGGTGGCAATAAAAACCTGACAGAGGTTCTAACCACTGTTCTCTGTCCAAAACTATATGAAGTAACTTGTATAACAAATATATCTAAATTACTTTTTCACGTGAGTTTTGAGAGTTGTCATCACAAACCAAAGGCAATATAAAATTGCTATTTTATATTCATTTTGTCTGCACTGCAGACAAAGTTAGGTGGTAGCTAGTATTAGGTGTTAGTTGCTGTTTATTTTTGACTTTTTAGCGTGTATGGAGAATGGTTCAAAATAAAAAAAAAATCACCCAGTTGAGTGCTAGGTCTGTGGGCAAAACTTTTAGTTAATGAAAGAAGATATAACATAATGACTAGAAGTTTGTGCGAAAGTTAGAGCGGCTACAAGCAATGGTATATATACTGGAATTTTGATTTACTTTTTTAAATACTAGTAATGGTGATAATTAGCAAGTTAAAGTGGGACTGTGATAGTGCGGTGGGCAATCTGACATTTTGTGGGAACTGATTAACTGCCACTGACATCTTCAGTAACACTAATACAGTGATCATTGCTAATAATATACACTGTCACTGTACTAATGACACTGGCTGGGAAGGGGTTAACATATTGGCTGATCAAAGGATTAAATGTATGCCTAACAATGTGTAATGTGTGCTGATTTTTACTAAATTTCTCTTTGTTTCTTCTCCCTGCTTTGTAGGGAGAAGAAACAGATAGATTGTTCCCTCTGTACAGAGCCCTGTGTCAACACAGGGCTCTGGGCTGTGATCGGAAACAGCCGATCATTGGCTGGGGCATGCTAAGTCCCGCTGTGTTCAATCAGAGCAGAGCTGGTGGGCGGGGGGCTCGTGCAAGTTCCCTGAACCTGAATAAAACCGTGATGTACAGGTATGTTACAGTGCCTGTACGAGCCACCATGTTGCAGTATATGTACTGCAGCAGGTCAGCAAGTGGCTAATGTTACTAGCCCGTACAAGCCACGTTGTCAAGAACAGATCTAGAACCTGAATACTAAATGATGTTTGACTGGCAGTCCAAAAGTTTTTGAAGGCTGTGGCAAAAACTAAACTCAGGTGAAGGCTGGTAAAGCAAAGCCTGGTAATCAGTTACCAAAATTTGTGGCAAATGATGCTGAGGTTTGTGTTTGTAATAATTGCCATTTGCAGATACAGAAGGCAGTTCATCAGCTGTGTCTCTTTCATCTGCAGGAGACTCCAGCTCAGATTGGTGGTGTTACCACATTCTTCCCAAATTGGTTGCAGAAGAAAGGGAGTAAGAGAGAGAGAGAGAGACAGTAGATGAACTTGCATCTAGATCTGCAGTATGGTAAGTTTTACATTATTGAATTTTTGCTGGTTTTCGCAACCACCGTTAATATTTATTATTAATTATTTTAGCACTACACTATCAGCAAGGTGCAAATAAAGTTGTATGGCAAAATTGGATAAGGGACACACTGCATTGAACATCAAGTATAAGGATTAGCAGAATGGAAGTAGTGCTTTTACATCTATAGTTGGCCATATAAGACCCTATAAATGCATAAAATATAAAAGACTGCATAATCACTTGAAACATGTTGTAATTCCGTACCATATTTAACCCCTTCATACCGACATAACACATATATGCAGCCTCATGGGACTGGGATTTTTTCTGTTGGGCCTCATTTATGTGTTTCTCCCTTTGTGCTGGGAGTGCGCTGCATGGTGTGCTCCTAACACAGAGACCAGGGTCTTACCGAGAGCCCCAGGCCCCGTACTAACGATCAGGACCTGTATTTCCTGATTCCGGGTCACCCGATTGCTGTGGTAGACTCTGATTGATCAGTTGATCAATTTGGTACATTCAGTCTGCCCATTAATGGTACGAATCTTGGCCTTTTTCTTGCTTGACCAAGATTCAAACCATGTATGGCCGGCCTTAGATTAGGGCTAGTTTTCTGCAGTGAGCAAAGATAGTGCTGGATTTGCTGCAAGCAGAAACGCCTAGATGGAGGCACCCCTAGATCTTGCACAAAGTATGTGAGGGGATGTATACCCTTTTTTTTATATATTGGGTTTGATGTATCAAAAGTAAAGGAAATTAAAATTGGCATTGTCGCATATACTGTAGCAACCAGGTGGATATCACTATGGGTTTTCTAGCAAATTGTTGGAACTTCATTGCCTGCCATTGACAACAAATCTCCTTTATACCTGAGATTTACAATTTAAACTGAATGTCCATCATGTTTTATCACTTTATTACTAAATCACCATTACAAGATACTCTATACCAGGGGTATGGTGATATATAAAGAGGACTGCAATGTAAAGGGGCACTGTAATGGAAAGGGGGACTGAGAACACTGTTATAAAGGGGGGACTGTGCTGTATATGTACTGCTTTCATCTAAGGTTCCTCCAGAGATTGCTAGGGGTTCCCTGAGCTGTGGCTGATTTACCTCCCATGTGACGGTGCCTGCATCGTTCCAGAACCAACACCATGTGGCAGGGGCAGCTGCATGACACAAATGATTTTTTTTTTTTTTTACAAATCTATAAGGGTGACATTCTGACCATCACTGTAAAGATCATTCTTCCAACTGACTCCTGATGAATTGCTTTTATTCTAAACTCTAAAATTTATATAAAAGGGACCCTGTAGGTTAAAAAGGTTGAGAAAGGCTGATCTATACCATAAAATAAGAACATTTTTTTTTTCTAAAAAAAAAAGCTGTGTATCTCTGGTAATGTGAAAAACAAATATTGCAGCCACATAAAAATGGTGTGGGTTAAATTTTCATACATATTACATTGCTAGCCAAATTTGTACAGGGTCTGATTTTTGGCATTGCGTGTAAAGAATGATTCTTTTGTGTTGCTGCAGAATTTCCTTGGACAATCTACAGTTCTGAGACTATTAATTACTTGGCAAACAGACGACATTAGAAAGAAAATGTCAGCCAAATAAACACAGAAAATTGGCTCTTTTTTTGTTTCAAAGAGGCAAACTAATTAAAGCAGTAACATCATATTAAATAACAAATTAAGGTGGGTGTTTTTGTATGTGTGGATTTATGGCCTTGACCTAAGTAAATTTTGATCTTCTCCTTTGTCTACATATTACTATTTCATAGAAAAGGTATTCAACCTACACGATACTAAAATGTAGATAATGAATTGATATAGCTGGATTATCAAACAAATGTGTACGGTGACCACAAATATTTAGATAACGCAGTGTCTAGTCATTCAATGGGGTTGATTTATTAAAGGCAAATAGGCTGTTTACTTTGCAAGGAAGTTACACTTTGCAATTAAAATTGCCCAGAGCTTATTGAAAAAGGTGATTCTCTGCTGACTTCCATCATCCTCCATCATTTTTCTTGTTGGCTATTGAGCTAAAAGAGTTACAGTGTTACAGTTACAGTGTCTTGAAAAAGTATTCATGCCCCTTGAAATTTTACACATTTAGTCATGTAACAACCAAAAACGTAAATTTATTTAAAGGGATTTTATGTGATAGACCAACACAAAGTTGCACATAATTGTGAAGTGGAAGGAAAATGATAAATGGTTTTCCAATTTGTTTACAAAAAAATACGTGAAAAGTGTGGTGTGCATTTGTATTCAGCCTTGTGAGTCAATAATTTGTAGAACCACCTTTTGCTGCAATTACAACTGCAAGTCTTTTTGGGTATGTCTCTACCAGCTTTGTAAAATAGCTCAAGCTCTGTCAGATTGGATGGAGAGCGTCTGTGAACAGCAATTTTCAAGTCTTGCCACAGATTCTCAATTAGGTTTAGGTCTGGACTTTGACTGGGCCATTCTAACACATGAATATGCTTTGATATAAACCATTCCATTGTAGCTCTGGCTGTATGTTTAGGGTCATCGTCCTGTTGGAAGGTGAACCTCTGCCCCAGTCTCAAGTCTTTTGCAGACTCTAATGGGGCATACACACGGTCGGACTTTTCGGCTACAAAAGTCCGACGGACAATCCGATCGTGTGTGGGTTTCCCCGGACTTTCAGCGGACTTTTCCAGTCGCAAATCTGATGGACTTTAGATTTGGAACATGCTTCAAATCTTTATGTTGTAACTCCGCCGGACCCAGAAATCCGCTCGTCTGTATGCTAGTCCGACGGACAAAAACCCACGCTAGGGCAGCTATTGGCTACTGGCTATCAACTTCCTTTTTTTAGTCCGGTGTACGTCATCACTTACGAATCCGTTGGACTTTTGTGTGATCGTATGTAGGCAAGTCCGTTTGTTAGAAAGTCCACTGCAAATCCGCCAAAAGTCCGTCGAAAGTTTGTCGGACGGGCTGTCGGACTTTTGTAGCCGAAAAGTCCGACCGTGTGTACGCCCCATAACAGGTTTTCTTCTAAGATTGCCCTGTATTTGGCTCCCTCCATCTTCCCATCAACTCTGACCAGCTTTCCTGTCCCTGCTGAAGAAAAGCATCCCCACAACATGATGCTGCCACCACCATGTTTCACGGTGGGGATGGTGTGTTCAGGGTGATGTGCACTGTTAGTTTTCCCCCCACACGTAGCGTTTTGCTTTTAGGCCAAAAAGTTACATTTTTGTCTCATCTGACCAGAGCACCTTTTTCCACATGTTTGCTGTGTCTCCCACATGGCTTCTTGCAAACTGCAGACAGAACTGGCTTTCTTTCAACAATGTATATGTATGTTACTTAAGCACTACTATGTGTAAATAATGTGAGTATTGCAAACTAAGGAAGAAGAATCAAATAAAACCTAAGCTCAGCTGCAACCATTGGAATAGTGTTCTCACACCTTCAATTATACTATAAAGTCAAAAAATGGTGCGCTAATTCAACCTGTGAAACATAAACCTGTGCAAGAAAGAAATATTTGAATAACACACTAATTACCGTCAATAACTAGCGTTGATGAATGATTTTATGCAGTATGTGACAAATGGCAGAAAACCTCACTAACGTGATGAAAAATTGAAAAAAGTACCAAACAAATTTTAACCACTTCAGCCCTGGAAGGATTTACCCCCTTAATGAGCAGGCCATTTTTCGCGATACGGCACTGCGTTACTTTAGCTGACAATTACGCGGTCATGCGACGCTGTACCCAAATAAAATTGGTGTCTTTTTCCCCCCACAAATAGAGCTTTCTTTTGGTGACATTTGATCACCTCTCTGGTTCTTATTTTTTGCACTATAAACAAAAAAGACCGACAATTTGAAAAAAAAAAAAACAGTATTTTTTTATTTTCTGCTATAAAATATACCCAATAAAATATACCCAATAAAAAAAATCAAATTTCCTCATCAATTTAGGCAAATTTGTATTCTGCTACATATTTTTGGTAAAAAAAACCCCCCAATAAGCGTATATTGATTGGTTTGCGCAAATGTTATTGCGTCTACAAAAAAGGGGATAGATTTATGGCATTTTTATTATTTTTTTTTTACTAGAAATGGCGGCGATCTGCGATTTTTAGCAGGACTGCAACTTTGCAGAGGACAGATTGGACACCTAACTAACATTTTTGACACTTTTTGGGGAACCAGTGACATTATTATAGTGATCAGTGCTAAAAATATGCACTGGCATTGTACTAATGGCACTGGCAGGGAAGGGGTTAACATCAGGGGCAATCAAGGGGTTAAAATGTGTTCCCTGGGTGTGTTTACTAACTGTATCGGAATGGGCTACCTGGGACAACACACAGATCCATCTTCCTGCATAGCAGAAAGACAGGATCTCTGTTCATCTCCTGACAGAACGGAGATCTGCCTTGTTTACTTGGCAGATCCCCTTTCTGTCTCTGCGGGGAACGATCGTGGGCAGCCATCGAGTCCGCCGGACCTGCCGATTGGCTCCCCCTGTTGGCCAGTGGGCACATGCGCGCATGCCCATTGGCACATATGTGCATGTTTGCTTCAGTGAGTGTGCTGTTATCAGCGGCGCGCGGGAGTGACGTCTTTGCAGCTCCGGCCAATCACAGCGGCAGAGCCACGATACCCGGAAGTAACTCCGGGGAGAAATGTCGCCAGCTGGTGCTGTGTACGGGCACCGCAACGAGGGCTTCGATCTCAGGTGAGTATTACATAATGAGCTAGTATGCTATGCATACTAACTCATTATGCCTTTGTCTTGCAGGTGTTTTTTTTTTGTTTTTTCAAAGTGGGTTTACAACCACTTTAATGTCTAAACCGCTGGCAACAAGAGTACACCCCTGAGTGAAAATATCTAAACTGGGCCCAAAGTGTCAATATTTTGTGTGGCCATCATTATTTTCCAGCACTGCCTTAATCCTCTTGTCATTGAGTTCACCAGAGTTTCACAGGTTGCCACTGGAATCCTCTTCCACTCCTCCATGATGACATCACGGAGCTGGTGGATGTTAGAGGTGTTAGAGACCTTGCGCTCCTCCACCTTCCATTTGAGGATGCCCCACAGATGCTCAATAGGGTTTAGGTCTGGAGACATGCTTGACAAGTCCATCACCTTTAGCCTCAGCTTCTTTAGCAAGGCAGTGGTGTTGTGGGAGGTGTGTTTTGGGGTTGTAATCATGTTGCAGTCCAGTCTCTGAAGGGAGGGGATCATGCTCTGCTTCAGTATGTCACAGTACATGTTGGCATTCATGGTTCCCTCAATGAACTATAGCTCCCCAGTGCCGGCAGCACTCATGCAGCCCCAGACCAGGACACTCCCACCACCATGCTTGACTGTAGGCAAGACACACTTGTCTTTGTACTCCTCACCTGCTTGCCACCCCACACGCTTGACAACATCAAAACTAAATACGTTTATCTTGGTCTTATCAGACCACAGAACATGGTTCCAGTAATCCATGTCCTTAGTCTGCTTTTCTTCAGCAAACTGCGGGCTTTCTTGTGCATCATCTTTAGAAGAGGCTTCCTTCTGGGACAACGGCCATGCAGACCAATTTAATGCAGTATGAGTATGGTCTGAGCACTGGCAGGCTTACCCCCCACCCCTTCAACCTCTGCAGCAATGCTGGCAGCACTCATACGACTATTTCCCAAAGACAGCCGCTGGATATGACACTGAGCACATGCACTCAACTTCTTTGGATGGTGAGGCCTGTTCTGAGTGGAACCTGTTAAACTGCTGTATAGTCTTGGCCACCGTGCTGCAGTTCAGTTTCAGGGTCTTCTTATAGCCTAGGCCAGTGACGGCGAACTCGTGGTACGTGTGCTACAGCCGGCAAGCAGAGCCCTCTCTGTGGGCATGCTAGGAGGAAAAGCACACACTGACACTGACCAGCCATCCATAAAAGCTGATTCATCCACACGAACTACATCTTACACAAGTCTCTAGGGCCAGCGGTGACGTGTCCGAGGTGGTCATGAATAAGAAGAAGTGGATCCCACACGGCTCTGGGGCCAGGGGTGACGTGCAGGCAGGAGTCCATTCATACAAGCTGTCTCGTCCACACCGCAGCCCCCAACTACATCTCCCACAAGTCTCTGGGGCCATCAGTGATGTGTTTGGGGTGGGCATGACTGAGAGAACACGGCTCCCACATGGCTGGGATCAGGGGTGACGTGCGGGCGGGAATGAGTTGCCGGATTGGGAGACACACAGACACTGGAGACAGGTGAGATGTTTAATGTGGACATTATGTGTAGATAAAATATCCATTCTGTCCGTGGAGTCCCGCTTCTTAGAAGCAGAGGCTCAAGCTGCTGCTTTACTGTACATCCTGCAGACCGGAGCCATGCAATACCTGTACCACCTGTTGGTGGGTACCTTCCCCTTTAACTACTTCCTGTCCGGTTTCACCTCCTTCATCTTGGCCCTGTGTCTAGGATCCAGATTAACCCCCAAAA